>NC_092815.1:143808031-144108031 GCF_023375885.2 Dermacentor andersoni | reverse complement strand
AAGGTCGCCAGTAGGTACGGTTTACCAGTAGTTCTTATGGCGCGGCGCCATCTAACGCGGCGCCATCTAAAGAAGGCTTGATTGCCAGAAGAAGCACACAAGTATGTTAAATGCGTCACCGGTGTCGTCTTTATGTTACCGCTCTCGTGTGGGAGGGCCTATATAGGTTAAACCGGGAGATGCGTTAACGACCGAGTACGGGAGCACGAACTGTCACCGATTAATATATACAATGCGCATCTGCCTGCGTATTGCTTGGCCTGCAAGTGTAAACCATGGTTGCATGAGCTTAAGATGCTATGCAGAAGTAAGGATACTACAGCTCGTGAAGTTTAGTATAGAAGCTTGTCACATTATAATAAGAGCCATAGATTGCGTTAGCGACACGTCGATCCGCCTATTTGGTAGCGAGACACGTTGTAGCGACCGTCCGTCCGCCACATTGTCCTCGCTTCTCGGAAAACCAGTTTACCTCGAAGTGGGGGTCATTGTGGGGGCTATTATCGCCTGCTCTCTCTTGGAATCGAGGCGGCTCCCGGACTGGGACGCCAGCACAGCGACTCGGCAAACCTGCTCTTACTCAAGCTCCGAATACAGCCAGTAGACTCTCCGTTCTCAAGCTGTCAGAACGTGTACTCCTTGCCTGCGCTACACCAAGCTCCAAACAACGTCTTTTTGTATTTTGTTTTTCTTTGCCATGGAGAATGTGTAAGCATGCGCTAAACTGTGTGATACCTAGTATTTCCTATTAAATGCGAAGCATTTCTTGGCGAGCATTTGCCACTTTGACAGTATCTATCTATCTAGCCACCTACATCTTGGTGATCTAATGGTCGTTTCGTGAAATTTGTATGTACCGAAATTGACATAGTATGACAGGAGTGTATGACGAATATTAATTGGTCATGACATGAATATCATGACGTGTGTGTCATGTAGGTTATGAAACAGCCGCCTACGTGTTGGTGCTCTCATGGCCGTTTCGTTAACTTGGTAGGTACCAAAACTATCATAGTATGATAGTACGACAAGAGTGTATGAAGAACATAAATGATTGGTCATGACATGAATATCATGACATGCGTCTTGTCAAGGTCATAATACAGCCGCCTACGTCTTGGCGCTCTCATGGTCGTTTCGTTAACTTGGTATGTAACAAAAGTGGCATAGTAGGGCAAGTGTGTATGACGAACGTAAATGGTAGGTCATGACATTAATATCATGACATGCGTGTCATGTAGGTCATGACACAGCCACGTACGTCTTGCTTTCATGGTCATTTCGGTAACTTGGTAGGCTCCCCACTCACTGCTTCGCATAACATCGATTCCCCCAGAGCGTGGGATATGACGGATTTTTTTCTGGGGCGACCCAATAAACCAGTTGTAAGTTAGCGCCCGCGGTTTCCTGTCCTCCTCTTTGTCCGTGTTTCTTCGCGCTACAATCGCTTCAATTCATATCAACCAACTGACCCAAAAAGTAGTTTTATTGAATATGCAGTGACGATTGGGGAACGCCCATGCGTAAGCGGCACAGCGTTGTTTTCTTACTTCATGGAAGCTCAGGTAATAAGCGGTTCCTTCATATATATATAAAATTAGGTTCTCGTATTGCCTGGCTGTGGGTGCCTGACCTGGTGGTGCCTTCATGTCCACAAAGTTTGGATATTGCCCATTAGACGTTTTGTTGTACTTCACCGAAATACAGCAGCCTAACTGAATCGGCAGCGCAGTTTTTGTTTGAGCTACATAGATATACGCAGCACCTGGCGCGCCAGCGCAAGAAAGATGTGCCGTTTCACCCGCCCTGCTCCATCGAGGCGCGCACGTGACGTGGCATCGCAGCCAATGGGAATTAAGGTGCCGTTTCGCTGCTACAGACACCGGCGTTTTCGCTTAATAGGCCATTTGATGCTCTAGCATAAAAACAAAGAGACAAATAAACAGGACGAGGGCCACAAGAGATGTTCGCTCTGTTTACTTTCGTCTCTTCAACTTCGTTTTTTCATGCCTTAGTAATCGTTCCAGTGGGCAGCATTTTCAAAAATTATGTTTGAAAATGTCTGCCGAGTTTCAACAATTTTTGTTAGCAATGTTGAGAGGGTAGTTACTTCTCATGCCATACGAATTTACGGCGCCTAGTCAGCGCTTAGCTCTGTTTTATAGCAGTGCTTAGGTCAGAATCAAAGCACTGCTATAAGGTAGCCCTAACTAGTGACGATTAAGTGCAGTAAATGCGCCTACTGTTAAAACCATGAGGCGGAAAGCGGAGGAGGGTATGGTGAAAGCGAGAGAAGAAAAGCGTAGCGCGGCGATGATGGCTACGAGATGGCGCCAAAGTAGCGCAGGTCGTCTGGTACGTCTGTCGGCGGCGGCTGCTGTAAATAGCGCCCAGGCGTCACCCACGCGCTGCATCTGGCGATATTCGGATTAGCGAGGCAGTCGCGGCAAACTTCGCTCCGTTTACATCGTGCCGCACGAGACAGATTGTCCGCACCAGCCAATATATCACGAAACGGAAACATGTATAGAGCTGCGCTAAAATTTAGCATTAGGGAGTACCGTAATATATAGCCGGTGAATTTTTTATATACGGCAAACATATCAAACTTTGCAAAATAACATTCTCATGAGTACAGATATAAATATACGGGCTCTCGTTCACTTTAGTGTCCCGCAATCACGCGTGCCAGTTCGCGGTAGATTCACTAGCATAGCCTCTATTTAGCTGGATTAACAGGGGTTCGTCACTTCCACGAGCTTTAGATGTATTAGGTTTCGCACAACACTCCTGAGGGCGCTTGAGCCCACCTTGCGGTGGTTGCGCGGTTTCCCCACACGAAATCACCGGGAACGCGATTCTCTCCGGCCATTGCCTGTGACCCCTAGCCGAGTGCCACATCTACATTTGGCTGATGGGCACGGCCTCCAATTGGAGCACACAGGGCCACTCTGCAAAAGGCGCAACTGGTTATACATGATTGGTCTCGATTTGCCGCCGTTGGAAATGGAACTTTCTTGTCGTCATACAAGTGTGCCATGCCAGTCACTGCCATGACACACTAGCGCGACATCTGAAGACTTCCGTGCTAAAGCGGCAGTGCGCTGTGCGCGATAGGTAGATGGGTTAGGGGGAGGGAGAAATCTATGTCTGTCCTTTCTGCTTGAGCGTCTGACACGGGGTCAGCTCGAACATGCATGCCTTACTTGAGTAAGACGTCTTCGAGCGAGGTGGCGGCCAGGCCCATCGTGAAGATGCCCAGGTTGCGCTTGTTTGTCTCAATAGCCTGCATGAGCTTGACCAGTTTCGTGTGCTCAGGGTTGCCGAGAGAGAAAACAAGGAAGCCTCGGCGTTCGAGGAACACCTCGGCTCTCTCGACGACGGTCTTGAGGAAGCCGACGATGTGCTTCACGTTCGGCATCTCGGTCGTCGTCATGTGCAGCCGATAGCCGATTCCTGCAGAACGCACGCGTGCAGCGGGGCACTGATTCAGTTACGCACATGGGCGCAGCACTCGGCTAACGCGGGCTTCTACTCAGTCCCCAATTGGACAACCTCGTCGTGTGGAGCTCTAGAAACATTCTTCTTGAGCGTAAGCGAACAATTGCGATATCTGCATTATATAAGTCACAGGTTTTCAACTGAAATTTGAAAAAAGATGAAAAAAAAAAAGAAAACCCACTAAACATCCGTATGGTACGGTAGCTGCGTCACCTTTCAGCGCTCCCGGCACGCTCATTTCGGATACTTCCTGGATATACAGGTAAATTCTGAAGATGAATATCTCGAATTAGTTGCACTTTTCAAAAAAAAATTCTATAATAAGATGAGGGCGCATTCAATTGTGACTGGCTCGAAATTCGCTATTTTGTCAACTGCTGGTACAATAGGAAAAAAAAAAAAAACAGAACGCCGACCAAAATGGGATTGTCTGAAAATTCTTTAACGTCTCGGCTTCCACACGGAAGCCTTGTTCACTCTATTCCCATGATAATAATAAAGATCTTATTTTTTTGTTAATAAGCCTTCTGAGTGCTAATATCTAGTCAGAAAGCAATAGTCTGAGGCGTACCCCAAGGGAGCACTCTTGGTCGCTTACTCTTTAATTTATGCATTAATGACACAATCTCTATATCACCCGACCTAAAGTTCATCATATATGCAGACGACACAAGCTTACTCGTGTCATCTTCCTCCAGTGCTGAAGCGTTCGTTAAAGCAAACATAGCTTTAAAAAAGTTGGAAGCTTGGACAAACAATAATGAACTTCATATTATTAGAAAAAAACAAACAAAAGCAGTAATTTTCATCCTAAGGGCAAACAGCTGCCTATCGGTCACGAACTTTTGTTCAGATAAACAAAGATCGAGGTGGTCGAAAGTATTAAGGTATTTGGCGTATACTTCCCTGAAACGTTGCAGTGGGATGACCACGTAAATCATATCGCGAAGAAATTATGTTCCATGAGAGACATACTTAAACGAAATCGCATTTACTACGCCTTATTTTCATCCTACATAAGTTATTCTCATTTAGTTTGGGGCACTACGACCGACAACAACCTTACAAGTCTTTTAAAAATGCAAATAAATATATTTTACGAATCAGTGATCTGCCAACGCTTCATTACACTGAACAAATCTTCAAAAAGCTACAGGTCATTCCAATATCTAACATGTACCAACATAAACTCTTGCGCTAGTATAAACTTAGCACTAGGGAAAATCGTGCCCTGTTTTTAGATATATGTAACCTAGAATCATTAGGCAACGTGGCCTATAACGCAAGAAAAACTGACCGCTGGAAAGTTTCAAAATGTCGCACTGATAGCAGATTTCAGATGCTAAGGAATAACCTGCCTCGACTGCTAAATGCACACATCAAAGTAGAAATAGATGTTCTAGACCTAAACTTCTGTAGAATGAAGGCGTTGTTTTATTGACTCACATGGCGCATGGTCCTAATACATAGCACATATACATATATTTCATAAACAAAACACCGTGTCGAGACACTCTGCCACTGCTTCTTCAGAAAAGTCTCTGTGTTGAATGTATTATTTCAGTTCTGTTGTTAACTTTGCGCCATGCATTCGTGAAAAATGCCATGTTATCATTATTCTTCTCTTTATACCGTTCTTGGCTATGTTGCTTCGTTGCCGTCAATGCCAAGGGGATAAAGATTTTTTTTTCAAGCCGTAATGGAACGGCTTTTATTCTAAGCCCCTTTCACAATGGGGGGGGGGGGGGGGGGGGTGTACGTCATTTTGTGAAGAAAAAATAAAATGAATGAATGAATGAATGAATGAAGCTCACGATATTAGCGGGAAGGAATTTCAACCTCGCTCAGAACTCCCCTGCAAGAACCTCACGATCACTGCGGTTAGTTTTGTTATAGTTATATATGGTCTAAAACGAAAACCCTGCATTGGTATGTCCCAGCTAACGTTAGCCATGTTTTAGAAATATAGTATAGAATATACAAGGACGCAACTAATGGTATTCTCTCAGCAGTGACGTACCGCACCAGGATGAGTTCTTTAATAATTAAACTATCGTTAACTTGATGAGACTGATTAGCGAACTTTTTAACTACGGTATTGAGGGCGTGAATGTTCATATAATAATAATAATTGTGTTTTGAAACACCCGATTCAGTTGTTTTCAGTGTAATATGACTAGCGTAATTATTTTTTTTCCGCGTTAAAAAAACGCGCGAAATATGAACATAGCCGCACGATTACGCGCCCACGCGCCTCGACACCAGCGGTCCCAGGCGTTACTTGCAGGAATTAACTCTTCTCAATGCCTGGCTTGGTAGCCACGTGCAAGTGGCGAGGCATTGGTATAGCCCTTGGTGACCGCACACTGCGAGCTGCCTTTTCCGTGCGAAGCGCAAAGCCAATGCGGTGCGCAGCATTATTGAGGGTGAGGAGGACAAAGGTCCTGAGCATGAGTTAATTCTTCCGAGTAACGCCTGGCACCATTGGTGCCGCGGCGCGCGGACGTGTAATCATGCGGCTACTGTTGTGAGAGCAGTTATATGAACCCTCGAGGCGTATTTCTGCCGTCCCCGTCGGCGTTGCCGTGATGTTCTGCATTAAGTCCGAAGGCGATAACATCGTCGTCGCGCGCCGTATGTATATGTGCGAGTGAAAGCGCGCGACTGTGAGCCAACAATGGCGGTGCAATCTGGCGCGCGCAAGGGAGGAATTCGGGGAGGAAGCGCGCAACGTTCCGTCGAGTGAAAGGCACAGGTTAGGGGGAGGAAGGGGGGAAGGCGTTCTACTTCTCCAGCGGCGGCTGCGCATGGCGCGGCCACGCGGGCCCTATCCTGAAAGCGACCTGCTATGGGGGCAGAGTCTAGGTGCGAGCAGGGCTGATAGCTTCCTGTGCGCTGTGCTGTCGCCGCTTAGTTCGCATTGAAACGAGAGGCAGCACGAAGGCGGATTCGCTCGCTGCTGCTGCCGCGCTTCCTCACTCCAGCGTTTTGACAGCGTGTTTCGGCGGCCATCGAGTGAGATGTGTGCATTTTTGCGTGTGCGCGCGTGTGACCATGCTTGTTAATTTAATTAGCAAGCGAATGTCCACACATTTATACGGCCGATAAAACTACTATCCTCATTTCATATAGCTGTCTACTAATTTTCTATCGCGATCGATGCTTCGCCTTTCGGGTGAAACTGTGTTTCTTTCACATTTCGCGCGTTTACTTCATAACGCGGAAAATATAGTTACGCGAGACATATTACACTGAAAACAACTGAATCAAGTGCTTTAGAACACAATTATTAATTTGATATAAGAAGTTGCAGCCTTAATTCCGTAATTAAAGAGTTAGTTACATAATCTTACCCAATTTTGAATAGTTCAGTCATGGAGAAAGTCCTCCTGGTGTGGTACGTCACCGCTGACAGAATGCCGTTGGTTGTGTCCTCGTATATTCTACGTATATTTTATTTTTAAGAGCTAGGCTAACGTTGACTAGGACACCCTTGACAAAAAATTTCGACGGCTGACTATATGCATACACAGTCGCCAGTATTTGTTGGCACATATGAGGGATGAATATTGAACTGTTTTCTTGCGGCAAAATGTACGCAATTCTTTCACTACTTGAGGGGCTTGGATAGCATGTTGAAAATTTCCCCTGGTAGCTTCAATACACGTGCAACCAAAATTATCGACCAAATCTATACCAAATTGCAGTTCATTTTTGCGAAGTTTCATTTTCCCGCCCAGGAGTTCGCGAATCCTGCGTTCCTTAATTGCAACTGGCACCATTTATGTGTTTATCTTGCTTGTGCAGTTCTCTATAAATGAAACAAACGCGGTACAAATTGATTAGTTTCGTATGGCTAAGGACTTCCCCTCAGATTAAATTGTACTTTCTTGACTGAATGCCTCACTTCTATGTCCTCGTGGCCTGCTGGATTTGCTCGTGACACCACAGATATGATGTAGCAAATTTTGTATCGTAATGACTAAAAAAAAAAAGGACGTGATATAATTATAATCTGATAAGAATACCTTGGTAAAAATATTTTAGCGAAACCGCTAAATATGAAATTCCTGAAATCCTCGAGAAATCAGATTCGAAATGCTCTTAGGTAGCGTAACAATAATTTACTAGTGATTGAAAACACCAAGAATACTAGGAAATCTTATTTAGGACATGTAAGTTTTTGTGCTGTCATATTTGTTTGCAGCGTCAGAAAAAGTGCAATGTACCGAATTAATCGCAAACAAACCGTATATTTTATCTATTTTACTGAATGTCAGTATTGTCAAAGAGAGATGTCAGTTTTTCTTGTTCTCGCAAAAATGTCGCTGAAGAGACCACAGAATAGGCTTAATATCTTATCAACGAGCAAAAACTTCACTCCGTTTAGGATACCCTTTCTAAACAAGCCAAAAAGAAAACCAGCAGGATTTAGTGGAAAAGCTTTTTAAAACGGTAACAATGACCCCAGACACGCACCGTACTTCCTCCGCAGGAAGATGGATGAGCCGCAACACCGCACGCTCCCCGTGGAGATGATGGCGGAGCGGTCCCCGAGGATGTCGGCCTCCTCGATGGAGTTCGTGGCAAGCAAGATGCCCCGCTGGGCGCGGTTCTTCAGGATGGCATGCCACAGAGCGTTGCGCGCCTCCGTGTCGCAGCCTACGGTCGGCTCGTCCAGGAGCAGCATCTGCAGTTCCGACGGTGCCAGCTAAATTGTTCATCGCTGGTTTGCTTTAGTGTAACTGGGTAGGCGATTCGGAGGAAAAAAAAAAGGTGAGCACTCCACATCTTTGGTAGTGCCTTTTGACAAATAATTTTCCCGGTACTGGCTGCTAGGCATATGCGAATAACGAGGGAACCAAGCTGCCCCTTACATTTGAGACAAGCGCCTTTAATGTCGTTTCAGGCCGGTTGTTCCGGAGGGAAATGTATTGGGGTATCCAGACAAAAAATGCCACCAATTTATCTTCGGCTGAAAACTGTACATTATGCGAACTATAGTAGTAATCTAAAATTTGCAAATCCGTGCGCTTTACTGTGCACTATACCCAAACGTATAACGCATAATATTCTGCCAAGCTCAAGCGCAAATTATATGCGCAAGGTATTGATGTGCGGCTAGGTATGTACATGATTGCTTAGCGCTGACACGCAAACCCGGAGTGGATGCTTAGTGCCTATGGTGTTGCGCTGCTTAGCACGGGGTCGCCGGATCGAATCCCGGACACGGCAGCCGTATTTCAATGGGGGTGAAATGCGAAAACACCCGTGTGCTTAGATCTAGGTGCACGTTAAAGAAGCCCAGGTGGTCCAAATTCCCGGAATCCCCCGCTACAGCGTGCCTCATCATCCCGTCGTTATTTTGGCCCGTAAAATCCCATATTTTATTTTTTGATAGCACGCGGAAGCGCTAGAAAGTTATAGAATGCCATTTGCGCAAGAAAATATCCTTGTAAGTGTCCTATTTGCGTTCGCCATATCCGTTAATCCGTCCTCCTTAATAACTGTGAAACAAGAATCCTTATTAGTAAATTGCTAGGCTGGATGCTAGCATGCTCTCTCTCGGCATGGGACAGTTTCAAAGCGCAACTGAACATCAAATATCAAAATGGAGGTACACGCTTCTTCGAATTTTGCTGTCCAAACCATAGAAGTTGCAGCGCTTGGTCGGGAGTCTCGACCAAGCACACAACAGAAGAATGTAAAGCCTCAGTAGGCGTTGTCTCGAATCGAGACAACGCCTACTGAGACTTCGCATTCTCTTAATCTGTGTGAAACTGGAGCAAATGCCAGTGAAACGCTGTGTGCCGTTGGGCCAAGGACTTGTGCATTTTGTTCTACCTGTGGTTCACCGATAAGAGAAATTCCAAGCTGCAGCTTCCGTTTCTGGCCGGTGTTGAGGCGTTTAACGAGCTTCTCCTTGTAGTCCTGCATCTGGAATGACATCACGATCAGCTGCAGGGAGTCCACGGTCTGAGTGTCACTCATCCCACGGATCTGCAGAGGCAAAAACGTTACAGTGACCTTTCGCTTCGTGAATGCAGGTGAGGCGCAAAAGTATTGGTGCTATAGCCCACGCGAAGCTATCGGCCCTCGGTGCGCCTATATGACTCGACTGCCTGCATCGCAGATCGTTTTCAAGATAGGGTTTGCGCGGCCGCGCCATACGCAGCAGCAGCCAGAGTATAACGCTCCCCCCTCTCCCTCCCCTCCTCCCGGCCTCTCGCGTGCGACGAAAGACTGCGCACTTGCTACCCGCTTGATCTGCCATCGTCGGCTCACCGCCGCATGCTTTCACTCGCACATACAGCATACAATCACGAGACGAATCAAGTACGTACAGTCGCGGACAGAATATTACGGACCATGAAATCTAAGAAAAAGCTGAATATCTCCGCAACCTCACAACGCAATCTGGTATTTGCATTTTGGACCTCGACTAGAATATGCTAACAACGTTGTCGTGGGCAGTTTTACTGGTTACTGCTACAGGCTGCTCGGGAATTGAACGTTTTCGGAGATCCCGTCGTCCATTTTATTCTGTCCGCGACTGTACATACCGCAGACAGAAGCCGTAAGAACTGCCAGAGGAGGTCAACCCAGCGCGCTTCCGCCTACCCTCCTCCTCCGCGACGCTTCGCTCAAAGCCACCTAGGCATTCCTCTATGAGTGGCGTTGCTTTGCCGCGCGCTCCTTCGTACTTTCACCGGCGCGCGATTCTCTTCTCCACCCCCAGGCGCATTCTTTCCAGGCACTTTCCTCTTCCGGCGCTGCCTCCGCTCGGGACTTCAAATGTACTTTCACCAATTTCACTGGTGGGCCATGTACGCTTGCACGTGAGAATGACGTCTACTTGTGATGTACGTGAAATGGCCATGGTCTAATCACTGATGACACTTGCAAGTCTACAGCGCCGCGCGAGTTGTGTCTGCAATGACGACGACGGCGACGACGTCGCCACGTGGGCTTGTCGCGAGCGCGGCCAGCGTTGCAAGAAAAACAAAATATAAAGACAATCGCCAATTGAAGAAGTGGACGATTGACTAGAAAAAGGAGAAGAGAAGACGCAGAGCGCTTGCGATACGTCGGTGGTTCGGGGCATGGAATAACGCTAGGGTGCAGAGGTGGAATTTTGTTGGGTGCTTGGAGCCGGGCTCAAGATGCTTTATACCTAGCCGGCTCTGCTCTCCCCAATGGCTTGTCTCCCGACAGTAACGTGACACGAACCGTGCGATGAAGGTGGCTGGTGTGCGGAGGCGTGGGTTTGACGGGCGCCTGGACTCGGGCTCGCAAATGCCTCCACACAGAGCAACGTATCTCTCCATGACGACATGTGGCGTCTCTTCCACCATAAGAAGCCGGCGGCGTTTAGACAACCGGACAGCTGCAGGACTTGGCTATCCTGCGAACGTCGCTGTTCTCCTTTCGTCGTCCGTGTGCTTTACAAAAGAAACACCCAGTGAACTTTTACAGCGCAGCTCTTAGGCGCCCGTTCCTACGTTGAGCGCCGGCGAAAGACTCGGTGTAAACGAGCGGATGAGTACAGCGAAGGAAGAAAGAGCGAATGCGCAGCGCAGCGGGGGATGAAAGATGGCGATAACTAGGAGAGCGCGAGGAGGAAAGTGGAGGAGGAAGGTGTGGCGAAAGCGGGAGAAGGAAAGCGTAGTACCGCGCAAGACGGGCTCTGCGGCGACGACCGCTATCAGATGGCGCCAGAGTAGCGCGCCGTCATGGGTTCACGATGAAGCCATCGATAAGGCATCTGGTGAGCGTGTCCCCCGATACCATATATGGAAACAAGGGGATGCATGAGCGGAGGTCTGTCTGCAGCGGCTGCTGTGAATCGCGCTCACACGTCACCTGCGCCCTGCCTCTCGCGATCTCCCGAATAGCGAGGTAGTCGCATCATTTCGCTCCTATGTACTGTGCCGCAGGAGATATTGTGCACGCCAGCCACGTTACTCACAGCGTTCTCTCCCTAATATAAACCACGTACCTGTAAAAGCGTAATACAAAGATATTGACACGCGAAGCGAGAACATGTATCGTGTTCCACTCAAATTTTGCATTGGGGAGTATCTTAATCGTCCGTGAAAATTTTATTCCAACGTTTTTGGTGAGAATGATTCTTAATTGGTACTTTCTATTAACTGCGACGGTGTAGAGCCCAAATGATCTAAGGCGGTATAGTTTGTTGCATGCTCCGTCTTTCTGTTTGCATTCTTTTATCCCTTTAGTGAGCTGAAGTTGACGTTTTCTCTTAGCACTGTTTGATATTTGTTAAGTACTATAAAGTGTGTATTTTCGTTTAATTTGCAGCTGGATTTGTTCATTTCTGGTACCGAGGCAACAGCTCGGGTTTGTGAAAATAGACAAACCAATTCGTTACACTACTGTGTGCGAGTGACAAGAGAGCTAAGGAAGGAAGGCAGAAGTGGGTCCAGTTCCTGATCGAACTGCACGCGTGGTCGTTAAGAACAGTGGTAGAACAGAGATGTCGCTGGAGCCGACGTTCCGACAAGAGGACCTGACCGTGTTGCTCAGGCATCTTGGTCGTGAAGACGTCATCTTGCCGAAACGATAGCTCCAGAGACATGTGCTGCTCGACCACTGTTGATCAACTCTGCATCGTCCTGGGGAATTTGTCTTGTTTTAATTTTTTTGCGCGCGTAGTTGCGTCATAATCAGCTTTCATGGAAGCAGGCTTTGGTAGCACAAGCTACTCATGCCAGAACTACAGAAGTGGATGCAGTGAAACCTGCCATCTTTCGTTGGCTGGAACTGATAGTTAATTTTATCATGCTGGGATATCAGATCGCTAATCAAACTAATGTATCAAGGACACTCTGGTGAAGTCAGTTATGCGGCGCCTGCCTAGCCGTGGTTAGCCCATCGCTGCTCACGGGGCAATTCTCTCTTCTAACAGCTGAGGACTGAAGATTAAAAACCAGCACACCATAATACGCTGTGAAATTGAAGATCTCATCTAGCCTTTAATCTAATAGTCCTTTTGTGAATTTAGGGCTTACAAGAGGAATGGTTGCGAATCTTGGATATTTCCGCACTACCTTCGCCACTAATTTGTTTGCTTATGCTGCAGGTACAGCACAAAATAAGAAAGTGGGATATGTTGAATGAGCCGGTCTGAATAAGGTGCACGATCGAGTCACGCTTATGGTAGCCTTACCCTGCCAAACAGCCAGAGGTTCTCCTCGACGGTCATCTCGCGGTAAAGTGCGAAATGCTGCGGACAGTAGCCGACCGCCTGCCGCACCGCTTTCTTCTGTTTGCGTACGTCCATGCCGTTCACAAAGCACGTACCACTGTCCGGTTTCACCGACCCTGAAATTGCACGTTGTTTGCGAATCAGGTGTAAATGAGGGCATTGCGGAAAGCAGTCGACAACTGACAACAACTTAGCATGAAAATAGTTTATCCGCTGTTCTGTAGCAGTTTATGAGTATTTAAGGTGCCGGTTCACGTGAGTATACATTCCCCTCGGAAGGTACATATTGTACGCAATAAAATAGGGCACCTCGTCTCTGAAACCTCCGACAATCGAATTCATCACAGAGTTAGTTCGATCCTGCATATCAGTCTCACAATGAACGCCATTCCCAAATATTAGTCGAGGTGGCTACATTTGATCAAACTGTACAACAGAATTGATCAGTTTAAGCATATTTTCTCAAGTCGTTTTAGAGCGCAGCTCTTAAGCGCCCGTTCCTATGTTGAGCGTCGGCGTTCCTCGGTTTCATGCCTCCTAACCAAGCGAACGAGCACAGCGAAAGATGAAAGCGAACGCCGAGCGCAGCGGCAAATGAAAGAGGAGAACGCGAGAAGCAAAGTGGAGGAGGTGGCTACAGTGAAAGCATGAGGCGCAAAGTGGAGGAGCAACGGAGGGGAAACGGCCTGCGCACGCGCTGAGTTGCCGGCGGCCATGGTATCCACAGCAGCGTGGGCGATCTCATCTGCGCTTCCATGGGGCGGGGGGGGGGGGGGGGTTCAGGGCGGCGTGAGGTAGGGAGGGCTACGCTCGTCCGCGGTACCAGCGTGTGTGACGGGGACCACTGCTCCTTCAAGGGGTGATGTCGAGCGGCTACGAGAAAGGCTCAATGTGACGCTCCCTTAGGTGTCACCGCTAACACTGGTGGCACGATTTCCACGCGACGAAGGGCCGCTCTCGTCATTGGTGGAACGAAAGCGTGAGAAGCGTAGTACCGCGCAAGACGGGCTGTGCGAAGAAGATGGCTACGACATGGCGCCAGAGCAGCGTACGTCGTTTTTATGGAAACAAAGCAGTGCATGAGCATAGGCCTGTCTGCGGTGGCTGCTGTGAATCACGCCCATGCTTCACCCACGCTCTGCCTCTCGCGATCTCCCGATTAACGAGGCAGTCGCGCCACACTTTTCTTTTTTTTCTTCTCTCATGTGTGTGTATGTTACATGTCTTGCATGTACATTGGAATCGTTGCACTCCCGCTTGGGCCACAAATGACTAGCGTACTGTAAAACTAGTAAAAAAATTACGGCGAAGCTATCACATTAAAAAAAAAATGAGTGACAGCTTCATTTCCACCGAACCATATGTGAACGTTCAGGGATTCAGGTAGCGCGATCCTGAGTGACGGACGCGCTGGTGCAACTTCAACTGATAAGGTCGTTCGTGTGGAAAGTGAAAATCTTGACGTTATCATCTGCAGCCCTTGAGGAACCACATCTGGGCGCCAAACTGATGAAGCCATTTCCGTGCCACACCGCGCCGCACCTCTCCTCCCCGTTATGTCATGTGACAAGCGAGCTGCCTTTCTGCTCCACGGCGCCTTCACTCCCTCCAAATGCCGTCGCTCACTCCTGCCTTCTCAAGCTGGGGCCGTATTCTGTAGCGGTTCGCTTTGGAACCGGTTCGGTGTGGCTGTTACGTCTGGATTACGTCACTCGGAGAAAGAGTGGAACGGGGCGGCGTGAGGGGAACCAATCAACGAGCGGCGGTCTGCCGGAAGATCACGTCATCATTTTTGTTTGTACTTCGGGGACGGTATAGCAATTGAAGGATGTTGCTGGTTTGATAAAAAAAGATTGGTTTGTATAGAACACGTGCAAATATAATTTCCAGTAGTAAATGTGAGCTTGCGGCGCAGACGACTACTGGGAGTTCTAATTTTATTTGTGTTGTTTTCTTATTTAGTCGCTAGGTGGTTTGCCATACGTTATGCAAACTTGCCTCGCTTTGTTTACGTTTTGAACTTGTTCGCGCGCCGAAACCGAAACGATGTCGTCGCACAAGGACAGGCGGCTGGGTCCTCATGTTTCAGCGAGGCAGCGTGAAATACTCGTTTTATTTGTTGAGGAGCACCCCTACCTAGCAAAGGCGTCGTGTGTGTTGGGCCAGCAGCTGACGGCGGCTTTCTGTTGTGCCGTGGATGTAAATCTAACCCATCCTTTTTCTTTGCCTACAACCGTAATGGCCTTGGCGACGGCTGTAATGATCCGGCTGACCGAAGGCTGCGACAGTGCAATCGCTTCTTCATTCCCTACGCATTGTTGAAAGCTCCCGGTGGCAAAAACCGCAGCGCGCACAGCACTTTCATCGTAGTGTCGACACCACGAAATCTTTGAGGTCCGAGATGTTCTTCCAGCTCATCGCAAAGACGTCGCACTATGTCTTTGGAGAGCCTAAAATGCCTTCGAAACTCTTCTTCGGCCATGCCGTCGCGTCGTCTTTCGGCGCTCGCCAGCAGCACAACCAAAGGAGCCGCTAATGCCGTCTTTGTCTCGTCTCGTCTAGGTGCCGGCTCGTCAGCTGGCGCGAGACTAGCCGGCAGCCACGGTTGCCCTAGCAACCCTCGACATCATGCTCGCCACCGCGCGCGACCCTCGAGCGAACCACTTCTCCGCGGTTCCTCTCGCAGCAGGGAACCGGTTCTTTTCAGATGATTGACATCCTGTGTGACGTCAACCAAATTTGTCGTCCCGCCCACCAGGGATGACGACAACGAAGCGCCGACCAATGGCAACAACCAGACCTAACCGGTTCCAAAGCGAACCGCTACAGAATACGGCCCCTGTTTTCTATTTATACAACCACGAAATACCGCGAGAAGGGCTAAAGCTGAGACTTTAATGAATGAATTAATTAAAGAATTCCGTGGTGCAAAAGGCTGCGCCAGGAATTGCTACTGACCCTAGTGTTCGTCTTGAGTATAAGCAAGAAGACGCACAATGAATGGGTTCTCAGCCATCTCGATCTTTTGCAAAAGCCAAGCAAGCTTCCCAGACCAAGGAAATGATACAGATGAGGAATGCATGCTTGTGCCGTATCCAGAAAGATGAGGACGAAGGTAAAAACAATTTTAACGATTCGGGCAGCACTTTCTTTTTCTGTTCTTTCTTTTTTTGCCACAAGCTAGTACATTCAAGCTGGCATGTGTGAAGCGTAACTGAGCGCGAATTTTCGTGTTTTGCGCACTGTGATGCCAGACCTGCTCTTTATGCGATGCGGTTGCATCATAATAGGTGCGAAACAAAGTCAGTCTCGTCTTGTTCACGAGAAGGCGTGCGGCGGCGGTGTTTAGCGGTAGCCACGCTTCGTTCGCTTGAAACACGGTTGAGAGCGCTCAAATACGATAGGGTATGAGCGTAGTGACGTGCGTGCTTGTATATTTCGCGGACTTTCTCTGAGTGCTGAAAAAAAAGAAAGCACTACGCAGGAGATATGCTGGCACAAGAAAAAACTGGATCGGTTGTTTCTGAACCCCTTCGATAACCTTACGCGTAAACACACTTGGCCCTGAAGTGAATAATATGTTTTCGCATTGAAGCTTAGTTGATTAGCTCATTACTCGGGCCATTATATATACTTGAAGGAGCGCCACATATGTTGCAAACAATATGTCCGTAGTTTCAGCCAGGTGCAGTCTACCGCTTTTTTTTTTTTATTGCTCAACTGGCTCATGTTATCAGAAACATCCAGCACATGTGCCCTGTCGCGCACTGGTAGATTACTCCGTCCTGCGTTCGATCACCATAGGCCTGCAGAAGCTGGTGGCTCTGAGCGCGCCGTAATCTTGGGGGATGTATAATTTCCTTAGTAAGAACAAGGCGCTGAATACCAGTGTTCTACTTCGGGCAATCCGGACATGATTCAATGCAGTTCTGTGCTAGAACGACACTGGGAGCTTCTTGATAACCATAGTCAATATTGTTCAGTTGATTTCCCATCACATCTTACTGCAGGTGGGGTCAAAGCCGCCAAACAAAGCATCCGTGGAGATTAAAATGCAACTGGCGACCGCGACTTTGCCTCTACACCCAGCACCCGAAGCCCCCCTCCCCCTCTAGCCTCACGATGGATGCTTGCGGCATTGCCGTCGGAGCATCATTCAGCACGGTGGTTCAAGGCCTTTATTTAGTGTTATGTTGGAGGAAACGAGGTTGTGGGTTTGATTCCAGCTGAGGCAGCCGCATTTCAATGGTGGGGGAATGCAAAAAAAGGAAACCGTGTTACCAGATTTAGGCATATGTTAAAAAAATACCCCCTGGCGATTAAAGTTAATCTGGGGCCCTCCACCATGACACCTTTCGTAGCTCCAGTGTTGCTTGTGTTTGTGTGCGAAAGCACGGTGTACCACGCGAATGAATTAATATTAGCAGTCCAAGCACATGGCGTCTCCCAGTATTAGCGAAAATTATCTTCCCTAAAAGTGGTCTATATTGGTTGGCATTCAGGCTCCCTTCGCTTTCTAAGTAAGCTATAAGCGCAGCAATAGCCCTTCGATCACGAAACGTTAAAAAATATTACGCGTTGTAGATACCCATCCAGGTGCCTAACTAAGGGTGACGCTTCCGGATCAGGAATTGCAGGCTTAATTATGTGTCGCTATACCGTACTAAACGTGCTGCCGACGTCCGTGCATGAGCCGGCATCAGATGCCACTTCAGGTATCCATCCTTAGTGCACTTTCTAGCATGTGAAGACATCATTGATGATGTTTCTGAAGAATTCAGGACAGGTGCGTCACTTTCAATTAACTTTTGGTACGGTGCAATGCCGTCTTTCACGCTCGCCTGCACTGCTCGTGTAATCCTTCTAAGTGCGGCCATGTTCCGTGCCAATGAAACGAGAAAGCAGTAATGATACGCTAGCACTTTCCCTCAGCAAACACTCTGAGGCCGTAAAACTATGCTCACCAACGATTGTTCTGAGGAGAGTCGATTTGCCGGCACCGTTCCTTCCGAGGAGGGATGTTATGTGGCCCTGGAAGATCTTGAAGGTAACGCCTTTCAAGATGTCTGTACGACATATGACTGGCCCGAAAGTCTGCAAATATAGTGACAATGAAGGCGCAATAAGTAACGCTTCTACGTAAGCGCTTTTCCATTGTGAATAAGGAAGCCACACCGATCTCAAAATGTCATTTTGTTTTGGTTATGGCCAGTGACATGCTTCTTTGATATCAATTCCTTTGTTCTTTTCAATCGCGCATTCCGTGCCACGTTTATCAGTTTCATGTAGCGCAACATTTGGGCCTGCGCAACAAATAATTGAAAGAAGGATGCGTCTATATTTTGAGGTCACACTTTGGCGCAGAGTCAGGCTAATTTCGTGAACTGTAATCTTTGGGACAGCTGTGCAGTTCAAGCAGGTGCCATTACCCCTCGAGCGCCATTAATTAAGAATCCCACTTAAGGGTAGTGCCAGGCTCCGGATGCGGCTGTGTCGCGTTGTGCACCAGTGTGATAATCCAGGATATTCTGAAAACGCGACAAATTACACGTGCATGCACGTACAACTTACAAAGAATGTACCGCACTGCGTGACATTGTTTTATACAATTTTTCTGTACACGGAGTAAGTTCGCATGGCGCTATACTTTTATAGGCAAATAATCACGACTGACGGCATTACAAACGTTGGCGTTGTGTAACCTTGCGGTCTGAAGAGGTGTTTGCAAGCCGTACGAGAGGGCTGTCATCTCGCAGAAAAATCAATTTTTGAGGAAACAACCTCCACATTGTGGGAGAAATGAAACAATGTTTTGGGTAGGCGTGTTCCTTTTGCCTTTTTTGGAGGTCACTTGAACGCCATTTGAGCTACCACTTCACCACGCGAGTAGACTGCTTATACTAATAGAGCAGCGCTGCAAAGTTGAAGCACAGGGACGAGAACAACACAGACGAAGCGCTGTTATTCCAACTAGCCCCAAGTAGCATAGCCAAGTAGCATACCTTGGTCTCATATGTATGGACCTGACTGAGGCCCGAGTCTGACGCAATGCTGACGTTCTTAGACCCAAGCCCGGCCCGCGGGCCGGGCCGGTGCGGGCCCGGACTTTCGGGTTAAGCCAGAGCCCGTGCATGCTCTACCGTACACTGCAAGTGCGTTAGTTGTGAGCCTATGTTCGCTATAGCACAGCTGCTGGCTAAGAACGTTGATTAAACAAGCGTGCACTAGAACATTCATAGAAGCACTTCAGATAAACAGCAGAAGCGAGAATAGCTTTCAACTGTAAATGTGTTCGCTAATTAAAAAGATATCCTTCTTCCCGAAAGCGACTTGTGACGAGTACTTTTTCAGGAATTTAATCTCCGTTGTGTTGCTCTTCCCTTATCTTTTTACTGCTCTCTAAGACATGGTCATTCTTTGTGGCTTATCTTGTCCACGAACAATGGGCCTCTTCGATTATCAGTCCCTGCCAGTCCTGGACTGCTTGGGACTGCTGGGCCACATTCAGTTTTGCTCTGACAGCTTAGGAAGCTCCGCTCACCAGTCCAAGAGCTGCCAGAATTGAGTTCGTTTTTCGCGGACCGAATGTCGCGGACTTTCCTAGGACACTCGGAGCCGTCACCAGATTTTTGTTAGGACCAGCGCAAGCAGCTAGCAAACGACGGCTACCTGAAAAAGTAGCAAATTCGCCCGAAAGGCGAATCATCGATTACGATAGTAAATTATTCGACAGCTATACGAAGTAAAGACGGTAGTGTGCCGTATAAACTTGGAAACGTTCGCTTACTGGCTGAATTAAAAAAAGCATGGCATAAGCGCGCGCAAGGAAACATGAACACACCACACTCGATGAGTGTGGACACTCGTTGTCAAAACACTGGTGTGTGCAAGCGCGGCTGCAGCAGCGAGCGAAATTACCTTCGTGCTGTCTATCGCTTCGACTCAGAAGCGGCGAGAACACAGCGCGCACAGAGCGCGCGTATGAGCCGTCTGAAGATCCCTTTCAATATACGGCGCGTGCTTCCGCGCGCGGCCGTGTAAACTATGCACTTGCTGGCTTGATCGAAGCTGCCCCTTCTCCCTCCAGGCCTGCCTTCCTGCTTTCCTCCCTATCGCGCGCAAGATTGAGCCACGATCGTCAGTTTCCCTTGCGTGCGGTCGCGAAATACGCAGTTGCTGCCGGAGCTGCAGCCTTAGTGCTCGTGTTTCTTTAAGACAAGCACAGCGATGAGGCGCACAAGCTTGCTTTTATTGATGCTTTTCGCTAAATTTGTCATGCTCATTGCTTTATGTGTAGTAAACACGTGGATTTCGCTTTTCAGGTGAGTGAAGCTGGTGTTCGAATAAGAGTGATAGAATACAGAATGTGGCTATTGCACGCTGGTGGCTGGGCCGGTACACTGTCGGAGCTTCGTCGATTATCCATTTTGCTGCCAAGTTCGAATGTTTGCGTTTTGACGCGCAGAGTTAGAAGAGGGTGTACGCGCGCTTTGTTCTGGATGCCCGTCTGACGTTTCGTAGACGGTCTCACTAGCTTTCAGGATATTTGGCGGGTGCTTTCTGCGTGAAGAGCAACGTGGCAAGATCGCGATATTGCTTACGTTCTTGTGAGAATTCCGCCTAAATTTTGCAGACAATGAGCTTGCTTAATTACAGTGGTTAAGCGGCACAAATAGCGAGAGCGCGTCGTAAATTGTGCTTTCCGAGCACGTTATATAAGCTCAGAAAGCGATTCCACTATGCAAGCTCTATGGTTGCGTCAGCCACGTGGAGGCCAACATCTCGGAGACCACACTAATGAATTCGCTGGTTACTGGGCTTAGCTACGAGCAGACGATGGCAGCCAGGAGAGAGTTCCAGTCACGGTGCTTTCGAGCGAAACTTCCAACAGTCCAGACAGCTGGATCACGTGACTGTGCCATGCCCTTCTGTCAGGGATAGTCAGACCGCATGCCGCAGACGGTTTGCGGATATTCCGAGGCAGGATAATCGAAGAGGCCCAATAATCTCGCGAGCGCTTTCGTGTTCTAATACTCCGCTCCCAGTACTTTCAGGGCAAGAACTACATGCACGTTTCATCATGCTACTGCGTTCCTAATAGAGAAGTATCGGACGCGCAAGACACAAGCAAGACATATAACAAATGTTTGGGTGCAAGATGAGTACCAGAGGGTGGAACGTTTTTTTCGAATGCGCTGTACGATGACATACAATACTGAGCGCGTGCAATAAACCGTTCATTTGGTATTAGTGCTGTCTCTTATTGTTTCCTGTCCTCTTGCATGCCACATTTACACTACATACCACTTAATGCATTGCCTACTAGCTCATACTTAAGTCACTTCGTGCAATTCACTCGCCTTATTAAGCTTGTAAATGACAATGATTGGCTCCAACGTGTCCGCCACGGGCTCGAACAGGTTGGGGTCTTCCTTAATCACCTTGGCGTCTTCCGCCGAGATGCCGGCGCTTCCATAGAGACCCCAGTACTTGGGCTGCAAAAGCAGACGGCATTTGTAAGATTGGTCTTAACAACGGCATCGTGAAATCGGATACGACAATGAATTAGCGTAACATTTCGTTTGCTTGAACTTTGCGTTTTTACATCTAGATGGTGCCGCAACCTTCTGTGACAGCCTCAGCGTTAGGGACACATCGGACGCCTCTTTCCGTAAGCGTTTATTGCAAGTGACTTCCGCCGAAAACGCAATTGTTTTTCGCTGTCTATAACTGTCTAAAATAACTTAATTGTCCTAGAGCGATCACGCTGAGCGCTTGTTCGTATAGACCCCGCGTCCGCATACTCGGGCCTTCGGTACAACACACTGACGAAACAGTGTGCATTCCATTCCTGGTCGGCATTGGAGACAGTCTACGAGCTTCGAAAAAAATAAAGAACAACATGGGAAAGCCCATATTAATGCATATTAATGCTATTGATTGTTTAACTTTACTAATGTGCAAAATGATAAAGAACGTTGCTTAAATTAGGCGCATGAAAAGAAAGCATTTTCTAGTGTGCAGACGAGTTTCCTGCCGAGTTTCGAGCATTTCCTCAGCCCCAACTTTGAACGGACAGCCATAGCAGCTTACATCGTTTTTCTTTTCGATAATGTCTTCGCGAAGCTCTCTCTTCGACCGGCAACCGGAACGATCGGCTTCACACGGCCGCCGTAGGGTCAGCCGTCAATTTAGCCGTCTACGGCAAACATTGAAACACACCGAGGGCAAGTTGCGTACCATCACGAGAAACCACCACGGCTTGGGGAAGCTGTAGCCGAAGGGCCAGACGTTCTTCAGGTACCAGGCCAGAGCCAAGCTCACGGAGCACGACGTGAGCAAGGCGATGGAGATCTTGCGAAGGGACAGCTGGTGGAAGGTCCTGTGAGACGCGAAGTTCTTCCACGTGATGCCTTCTCCTGCACGCGTCCCAAGGCTGTGGTCACCCACAAGTTGCTTTGTGCCGGAGCCCCGTCTCCGCAGCTGAGCGCCGAAGTCGCACGCGAAGTCTCCAGCTCGCAGCCCCGCAGGGAGAAGCGAGATGGCCACGTGTACTGGGGCCCCTGAACTCATTGATTATTCACGTTGCCGGGACCTAAGGGGCATCTCGGACGTCAGGGCTCGAAAAAAGAATAACTATTAGAACGCAAAAAAAAAATATTCATGTTGGAGGACTGCGAAGCAGATTGCGATTATAAGGGGGCCTCAATAATGAGGCACTTCTGATATGACACCCGGTAGAGCTGAGGGAGATAAACGACACGTAACTTCGCTCGACATGGTGATGTGTGTGCCGAAAGCCGCGTGCTCCTTTTATTTGGTAGAACGGCTGCGAACGGAATGACCTGCTGAGGTAATCCTCAGCACTGACAGCAGGAGAAAGCACAACAAAATACAGGAACGCGGATTGCCAGAATCGTTTCAGCTATGCCGCGGCCGTTGTGGCTCCTTCATACTGTGTGCCAACTCAAGTGCTGATGCATGCAATCCTGCGTTTGTGAAAAAAAAATAAGAAAAGAAGAGGGTGGTGGCGTTTTACACACTAATGCATACTTTCGGTGTCATTCGCATTAACTGTAGAGAACGCTTAAGCGTGTACAGCTCAATGCGCAATGCCAGGATACGCTGCTGGGAGTTATCGCTGATCTACGTGCGTAGACTGTGGTCGTTTCGAAACATGTGTGGGGGGCAGCTACCATTCTGTGTGGTATTGATGCCAGATAACGCAGATCTAAAGCTACCGAAATGACTGGTTCAATAATTATGCAGAAATAAATGAGATTTAGGTACTCTGCGATATGCATGGTGGTACAAAGTTTGCGACCGTCGTATACTCATTCAGCTCGCATGTAAACGAGACAAAAAAAAAAAAAAAAAACACAGAGCGGCCAGAATACGAAGTGGGGCATTTACTCTACGTTAATTAATTGTATTAAAAGATATTCCGAAGCATGCCAGGCCAACGAAATACAGTGCAGTAAGACTTTGGAAGTTATGAGGTAGCTACTACAGCTCCACCAAAAAAAAACGGCATCCATGTAGAAACGTCGACATAATTGACCCATGTGAAGTGCTTTTCCCACAGCGCGCTACACGCGTAAGACGGTACCAGCCCACTACGAAACACCGGCATCGTTAAGGCTCACGGAGCGCGCAAAACCGCAAACTTGTATAACAAAAGCTTTCGAAGCGTCGTGGGGTGTTCATAATACTGGAACGCCAGCGCATTGAACATCGATATCCATTGACGCTGTAAGGTTTGTTTCTGGTACGCAAAAGGTTATTCGTGCAGCTGTCTTAAGTTCACAGATAGGAATAGGAAAGGAATACCTCCTAGGAATACCTCCTAAAAAGCCTGGACAATAAAAGTGTTTTTTTTTTCTCCTCCTCCTGGAAGAAGTTAGGTTGGAGAAACATGAATGTGGGCTACAATTACTGCCTTCAACTACAATCGCGGAGTTCTATCACACTTGTAAGAAAAACGCCACTCACCCAGTTCTTCGCTCTCGCAGATGAGCGTGATGC
Organism: Dermacentor andersoni; assembly: GCF_023375885.2. NCBI lineage: Eukaryota > Metazoa > Arthropoda > Arachnida > Ixodida > Ixodidae > Dermacentor > Dermacentor andersoni. Next base: position 144,084,276 of record NC_092815.1, on the reverse strand, counting down.
CATAGGCGAAGCCAACGTTCGGCAAGAGGCACACCGCCTGGTAGATTAAGTTGTAAGGGTTCGCCGTTTCTTTCCTGTCCAAGAGGGTGGCTCCGGATACCGCCAGGATGGTAATGGGCAGGATGAGGGTCATCACCATCACAATGAAAGTCAGGATGGCCGCGATATTCGCTAGGAAAACACGAGATATTTTAGAAACGAAGCTCGCTTTACAGTGTCTTAGCATTTCATCATAGCTTGAGAAGGGTGCAGCGCATCAACTTAGACACTGCATGAGTCCATTGCATGTAGATATTCACGTATTTGTACGCATCGTATTAGGTCGTATATCATTCAATTACCCGCTTCACGTAGATTCCAACGGGCGCGTTGGATCTACATAATTTATTTTCTGGCTTTAAATAAAAACTCAAAATATAAAAGACGCCACTACCGACATTCTTTGGAAATATGAACAGTCCTTACTACTCATATTTGGCTTCTAGTAAAACTGTGTTAAAATGTGAAATATACGAAAGGACATCTTTGTTTCGAGTAGCTTCTGAAATTAAAGTTTGCCATTTAAAGGAAATGTTTGTTCGAAAAAGAAAGCGAGTCCGACGGCTCAAGAGCTCTGCAGCTCTTAAATTGAAACATCGAACCTGCACAATGAATGGCTGATTAGCTTAATACATCCCTTGCAATGAAGATAAAACTAACACAAAAGTTTGTTAATCTAAATGCCAACAGAGGTGGAAAGCCACCTGTGTTGAATTTGTGTACATCGATGATGCAGAAGAAGAGCCCACAATTTTCTGCCTTCATGTGGCAAATGGGATTGTATACTCGGACACAATTTCCTTTTCCCTCCGAGGGTACATACGATCCTTGATAATTCGTTCCGACAGTCGCTGAAAAATACTACTCGTAGTATCTCTTCTATAGTAAGAGGTCCGCGAAATTCAGGCGCTCAGGGAAAATGGAGGTGCCACAGAAATAAGCTATGAACCAATGACAATGGCCTAAAAGTTGGTTATGTTTTTTTTAGCTTGGTTGTTTTTTTAGCTGCATGAAATTAAAAAAAAAAATTGCCAGTGGGAGAAAGCATGATTTTCAGCCTTGATATGAATTATTCGATGAGGCGGCCATTGGTTCCACAAGGAATCAAAACGAGCAATTAACGTAATTACACTGACTAACTGTTTAGTTAATTACATTACGGCACATATTTCAATTCACGAGTTGTAGCCGACGTGTTCGCAAGGCGTATCCTCTTAAAACGAATTCTCATAAAACGGATTCTCAGAACTGCAGATAATTTTCGAAGTGTCCGACGAAATGCATTGGCGTTCTGGTTACTTTCGCGCTTCAATGCATAAGACAACGTTTTCCTAAAAGAAAGTAATTTGAACGGCAGCACGTTTTTACCTCAAGCTTGACGGTGCATATTCCGAAGCTGGTGCCATCCTCAGAATTCACTCCATGTCGATATGCATCGCAAATTCACTACTTACAATTCGTAGATCGATATATTGCCGCATTCTATATGGTCGTCGCCGGTATGGGCCAGGCGATGAAAACGACGCTGAGGCACCGCGCGGATAGAAAAACAGAGACGGCAACGACGTCGCGTTGATTGCTCTGATAAAGTGCTTTATACGTCCTCTACACCGGCTTTAACGTCTCCTGCTAGGCTGCGACAATATGTGCCGTATAGGAATTACAAAGATAATTAGTTACGTTAATTATTCAATTAGTCACTTTGAGTTCTCAACGAAGTATCGGGTCGCCTCATCGATTAATTTAGCTCAAGGGTTAGAACTGTGCTATCTGCCACAGGTAAGAGAGAGAGAGAGAGAGAGAGAGGAATATATAGGGAGGCAGGGATGTTAACCAGTCAAGAGTCTGGTTGGCTACCCTACGCTGGGGGAAGGGAGAAAGGGCAGAGAGAGAAGGTGTAGAGACGTGTACGGACAGTACTTGAGTTAAAGCCGCTCGCGCAATCCAGACGTTCTGAGAAAGCACAAAAGTGCCTTCACTGCCTTCTGAGCCGATGATCGGTGAATACGGTGCTCTAGTACTGTCTGTTCACTCAGAGGACGATCATCTCATTTCCTCAATGTGTTGGACAAAGATGGTCTTTGCGCTTGAAATTGAGGATGGCACTGCGACAGCCAGTATATTAAAATTGGTGCAGCTAAAGAAAAAATACACTATAAACCATCATCATCATCAGCCTGGTTACGCCCACTGCAGGGCAAAGGCCTCTCCCATACTTCTCTAACAACCCCGGTCATGTACTAATTGTGGCCATGCCGTGCCTGCAAACTTCTTAATCTCATCCGCCCACTTAACTTTCTGCCGCCCCCTGCTACGCTTCCCTTCCCTTGGAATCCAGTCCGTAACCCTTAATGACCATCGGTTATCTTCCCTCCTCATTACATGTCCTGCCCATGCCCATTTCTTTTTCTTGATTTCAACTAAGATGTCATTAACTCGCGTTTGTTCCCTCACCCAATCTGCTCTTTTCTTATTCCTTAACTTTACACCCATCATTCTTCTTTCCATAGCTCGTTGCGTCGTCCTCAATTTGAGTAGAACCCTTTTCGTAAGCCTCCAGGTTTCTGCCTCGTAGGTGAGTACTGGTAAGACACAGCTATTATATACTTTTCTCTTGAGGGATAATGGCAACCTGCTGTTCATGATCTGAGAATGCCTGCCAAATGCACCCCAGCCCATTCTTATTCTGATTATTTCCGTCTCATGATCCGGATCCGCCGTCACTACTTGCCCTAAGTAGACATATTCCCTTACGACTTCCAGTGCCTCGCTGCCTATTGTAAATTGATGTTCTCTTCCGAGACTGTTAAGCATTACTTTAGGTTTCTGCAGATTAATTTTTAGACCCACTCTTCTGCTTTGCCTCTCCAGGTCAGTGAGCATGCATTGCAATTGGTCCCCTGAGTTACTAAGCAAGGCAATATCATCAGCGAATCGCAAGTTACTAAGGTATTCTCCATTAACTTTTATCCCCAATTCTTCCCAATCTAGGTCTCTGAATACCTCCTGTAAACACGCTGTGAATAGCATTGGAGATATCGTATCTCCCTGCCTGACGCCTTTCTTTATTGGGATTTTGTTGCTTGCTTTATGGAGGACTACGGTGGCTGTGGAGCCGCTATAGATATCTTTCAGTATTTTTACATACGGCTCGTCTACACCCTGATTCCGTAATGCCTCCATGACTGCTGAGGTTTCGGCAGAATCAAATGCTTTCTCGTAATAAATGAAAGCTATATATAAGGGTTGGTTATATTCCGCACATTTCTCTATCACCTGATTGATAGTGTGAATATGATCTATTGTTGAGTAGCCTTTACGGAATCCTGCCTGGTCCTTTGCTTGACAGAAGTCTAAGGTGCTCCTGATTCTATTTGCGATTACCTTAGTGAATAGTTTGTAGGCAACGGACAGTAAGCTGATCGGTCTATAATTTTTCAAGTCTTTGGCGTCCGCTTTCTTATGGATTAGGATTATGTTAGCGTTCTTCCAAGATTCCGGTACGCTCGAGGTCATGAGGCATTGCGTATACAGGGTGGCCAGTTTCTCTAGAACAATCTGTCCACCATCCTTCAACAAATCTGCTGTTACCTGATCCTCCCCAGCTGCCTTCCCCCTTTGCATATCTCACAAGGCTTTCTTTACTTCTTCCGGCGTTACCTTTGGGATTTCGAATTCCTCTAGACTATTTTCTCTTCCATTATCGTCGTGGGTGCCACTGGTACTGTATAAATCTGTATAGAACTCCTCAGCCACTTGAACTATCTCATCCATATTAGTAATGATATTGCCGGCTTTGTCTCTTAACGTATACATCTGATTCTTGCCAATTCCTAGTTTCTTCTTCACTGTTTTTAGGCTTCCTCCGTTCTTGAGAGCATGTTCAATTCTATCCATATTATACTTCCTTATGTCAGCTGTCTTACGCTTGTTGATTAACTTCGAAAGTTCTGCCAGTTCTCTTCTCACTGTAGGGTTAGATGCTTTTGTAGGGTTAGATGCTTTCTAACGCATCTAACCCTACACTGTAAATATGCAGATGTAAACACTGTAAATATGCAGATGTAAACAAAAATAAGACAATCATTTGGCATTGCATATTAGAGCGCAGGTGACTACAGATAGTGACAAATGTAGACATGCTTCCTTCGCTAATGATCGCACTGTTAATGAACGCAGTTTCTAACGATACCAGGGAGTTTCGTCTTATAATTCCTTGGCGAAAATGTTTAGTGCAAAGGCTGGTGATCTATGCGAAACTGCTCAATCCTCCTGCTTTCGTGATAGCCTTTGATGAACAGGGAATCAAGAAAGGTAGCCGGTACGCGGTGCCACGAGAAGACAAAGAAAGGAAACCCAGCAGGCATAAGCCATTTTTTTAAAATAAACAAAAACAAAACAGATAGAACATAGGCGCTAGTTTCAGTGGTCGCTGCGTGGATGGCGGTTCAGCCATCATGGGAATGATGGTTGGCGCAAGGCTTCGCCTGAACTTTGCCCTACTTGATTGAAGCGGCTTTCTGACTCTGCAACATTTTCAACATAGAATTGCGCTGTAAATGCACAAATTTGAAAATATCAACATTTGCGCAGATTCCTATCGCCATAAGGCTGCTTAAAAATTTAGCCCAATAAAGGTAAATAAAGCGTAGTAAAAATTAAAAAAAGAACCGTTTGAAGCCACAAGCGCAAAGATCAGACAAATTCATGATCACACAATCATCATTCCAATGGCACCCGAACGATCGTGGAGCAGGAGATCTCGCTATTGGGGGTCAGGACTTACGGAGTCGCCATCTGCCGGAAGTGCCTCCCTTGCGTAGTAGAGGGATCACGCGGAGCGCTCCTCATAGGTTTCGCTTACGGCGGCCAATAAGAGTACGACGCGGCAGCCCTCCGGGACATTTATGTAAGTTCTCTCAAAACGAAGGAACTTTTGATTGTCGACATAGTAATGTTGGGCAAACTGAAAGCACAGAATCATTTACAGACGCCATCTCTTTACCGAATACGTACACTGAACGCCACTGCGTGCGGTCGCCGCGATGGAGTCTCCCGATCCGGCTTCTTGCGTGAAAGGTAGGGAAACGCTGAGAGTAAACTATGCGAAATGTGTTCTTATAGTGGGCTGTCTGTATAACCAAATAGAGCATAACAGAACGAAGCCTCAATGCAGATATCGCACGGGTTCGCAGCGACCGACTGCGCGTGTGCATGCATGTCCGCGCACAATGTTTTGCTTTTGCTGTGAGTGCGTTTTCGCACCGTGCCGTGAGCTTTAGGCCGCAGCATATGAGCATCTGACAGTACACTAGCAACGATTGTTGCGTGGACGCTATCAGAACTGTTCAAAAATAATTTCGTTATAGAGACTTCAACGCCTACGGCGACTGTGATGTGCCGTGGCGACAATGCGCTCTTTCTTTGTCTTCTAAATTTTTGGACATTTCAATATTATTTCTCAAGTTGCGTCGCACTGTATCTTTATCGGTCGTCTCAGCGTGTGATTTCCCTCTGCTTCTTTTTCTTAATCCAGTGCACTAGTTCATAACACAATCATGACCATATGCCATGCCATTTTTTAATGTGCGTCTTACCGCTTTCTTTCCGTTCCAGCGAACTTGCCAGTATCTAGCATCAACAAGTTCATAGACCAAAGCGTCATGACATTAGACGGGCAGCTGGCACGGGCGAGCGTCTCAGTGCGCGTTTTCTGCTACTCACCGAACATCGTAGTCCCGGCGCCGTAGCAGAAATGTTCCTCGCGTCTGTGCTTACTGCATACCCGAGTTGTATAGCCGATGGCTGTCTGCCGGTTCTAAGTTTCGCGAACCAAGCTTCACGCAGCTCCTTGCCCTGCGGCTACATGAATAAGGCTGAAACCGGGCTCCGTTTCATACGTCCTGCACTGCGGCACCGAGCCGTAGCCTACCATGCTGCACGCCTCCAAAGGCAGCCACTACCTATTATAGTACTTTCAAATGTTGTCAAGCAGACACCCAAGGCGGCAAAGCCTCACCGCTTAATCAGAACCGCGGCGCAGGTGGGACCTTAAATTTTCGTTTTCAGCTCGCTTCGGCGCTTCCGCAGCAGCCGACGCGGCCGCTGTGTCGACCTGATCCCTCATGCCACGTCACGCCGACGGTGGAGCCAGCTTATCCAGCGGTGGAGCTCACCCCCAATAGTAACGTTTGTAGGAAACTCGCCGGGGGCTCTCAACACTCACGCCTCGGGCTGACGATGGCGATGATGATGGCGAAGCACGAGGCGGCTGCAGAGTAGATGGTGAAGAACACGACGAGCACCGTGGTTTCGCTCTTCGTCCACAGGCCGGTCGCTCCACTGATAGGGTCGTACCGAAACAGCGTGATGAGCGGCGTCTGCACGAGAAACATCTCGAAGAAGGCGCCCATCAGGTTTCCCAGCCAGTAGGCGCTCTCCGACAGGCCGTTGATGCTCATCAGCTCCTGAGGGAAAAGAAAAGAGCGATGCCGGAGTGACAACTCTGTTTCCGATCGTAGCCCTCTTTCGCGCTTCGTCGTTGGTATGAGACGCTCTCCGCCACCGTTACCAACGGGATTGGCTGGTCACGAATCGTTCATGATAAAAAATAAACTTAATCCAGCAAGAAATCAGTGTTTACATTATTCAGGCGCAAATATTCTAAGCGCAGCAGCTGCTTGAGCTATCCTAAACGACAAAAGGGAGCTGCGCCGCGATGTTGTAGCGATGGCTTTTCCGATTCTATTCCTTTTCACGCTTTTTGCGCTTCGTCGGTGGTCAGAGTGACGGCATCCTTCGTGATCAGTGGGACCAGCCGACCGTGAACAGTGGATGATGAGAGTGGTTTAGTGTCGAGTGGTTTAGATAGCTACGGAATCGCGGCCCCAAATGCTGAACTTCAAATCGAATCAGAAAGAATAAAAAAAAACAAGAAACAAAAAATAACTTGAGACATGAACTTTTCGTCAAGAAGAATTCACATTCACAAGTGCGGTAGCCTGCGGAGTCGATACCACATACCGCTTGTAAACCACGGCGCAGTCAGAAAAAGGAGACACGTACGTAAGCGTCACGCTCTATGCCTGTGCGTGTTCTGTTCTCTGTGACAATTTTTTTCGCTTACAGAATCGTTGTGCAGTGCAATAAGGTGCCAAGTTCTCCTTTGGCGCCTAAAAAGTTATACACAGCCGCTTCAACGAGCCAGCCAGCCAGCTTGCAATATTAAAGCAAATTAAACAAAATGGAGGCACCTTTGCTCCCGAGGTGAGCTCCTCGCACAGCCTCTTGGTGAACACGGGCAACATGAACAGGAAACCGACCACGGTGGGCAAGCAGCCGAGTGTGTGGCGCACCGGGTTTTTGGCGACGCTCTCCGTGTAGGCCTCTTTCCTCTTCATCTGCTCGGGCGTCAGCTCGTACTTCTTCTTCTTTTTGGGCTTCGCCTTGCCCTTCTTAGGAGCCAGCGCCCAACGGAAGGGCACCGTCTGCGATGCGCAGCGACGTCGCAGCAGCACGGATTACGTCGCGCAGCTGGTGCGGCGTTTATTGTCGTATTTGCGCAAATCATCACCAACCGAATTGCTCCCTGATTTCCTTCGCGCCCCTGACCCTCGATGACCGTGTGAAGGATTGTGCACCTTAGTGTTAGAGTACTTAAAACGTCTTCGTGCAAATGAACAGTCGTGTGGTAGTGCAAGCTGGAATCCCTTCTCGCTGGCGTTACCCCGCGTGGGCTGATTGTCGCTGAGCGCGTACTAAGTTGCGGGGCGAGACGAGGACGACAAATATTGGCTGGAGCGCGAGCACTGATTGCGAGCGTAGAATGCTGGAACTAGCCCTGCGATGGATAAAACACCCGCAGCTGCAATTTTCGTTTCTTGAATGAATCGTAAGGACGAGTGGCCGTGTTTCATCCTAAACGAACAATCAACAGTTTCGATTACAGGTCAAGTGCTCTATTTACACTATCTTCATCTTTTTTTAAATTCTGAGACGCAAATTGCCCAACTCTCGCTGCACCTGACTTACGCGTGCTCGACATGTATGGAGTGAAGTTGCCCATTACAATCTTTTTTTTTTTGCCATTGCGTTGACTACAATGTTACCCTAGTGCAACATAGAGGAACACTCGCTATCTAATTCTTGCGGGATAGCTTCACCAAACTGCGTCTGTATCATTCGGTTTGAACTCTAGTATTACAATATCGCCCTCGCTGCTACATGTAGTCCTGGCTACGTTGTCTCAATTGTTCAATGTCACCCTCAACAACTTAATTTCGGTCACTAGTGGCGCTGTAATAAGAAAGAACGATAACTGGGGTAATTACGTTTAATCGGAGGTGCCGTCACTGCGCTGCCAGCACAAAGTACGCATACGCACATCGCAGCGACTGTAACAATGACATTTCCACCAAGAAGAGCAATACAGAGGATAGAAGGGAACGTTGCATCCACGCTGCTATATTGAAATCCCGCGAGCGCACGTCCCACAATATTTGCTACACAAACATTACTAGAGGGAACTCCGGTGATAGTGTCTTTACGTGACCTGCCAGTATGGTGTTTCGGCCGCCATGGGAATGACGGATTTGTCTAAACTTCGTACTTCTGGCCCCAAACGGCTCCGCCATATTGAATATTGATAAATTCCTAGCAAGATATTTGTCATATTGTAAGAAGGTGAATAAAAATCGGGCCCCTCGGTTAACCCCCTTTGTTCTCGTTTAGCAAGATATTTGTGTTATATATGCAGCAATTCTCAATGATTAGGTGCAGAGGCTAGTTGCGTTGTTCTGTTTAGAAAAAAAAAAAAAAACTATGAGTGTTTTGTAAATTGACCAATCCGAATTTAGAGAAGTAAAGCATACTAAACTACCTCACAAAGCTGTTTGAAGCCGTAAGCACACTGGTTAGACGGATGGACGCACTATCTATCATTCCCATGGCAACTGAACTATCGCAGCACCAAAGCTACCTCTAGTAAATTTTGTAGGAAGCTATCAAACACACCTTGAGCTTGGAGCGATAGAAACGGGCAGCATGAAGAACAGGCATAAAATTTCGCACTATGGATACTGGAGGAAAACCTAGCGTTAAAATGTCGGCGTGAAACACAAGTACAGGCGTTAAGCTTTCACGTGAACTTGTTGCTTAACACAATTACTTCGATGGAAGAGTGGCGCTGAGGTGCCGTTATACGTGCGAGAATGTGGGCGGAGTGGGATCTTCCGGCGGTGGCATCTGTCTTAGTCGGGACATCTTGAAGACTTAACTCGCAACCAGTGTTTCGTCTGTAAAAATGGTTTAGTCTCTGCTAAAACAGTGTGTCAATTGTAGTTTCGTTCCTGCTACTTAAAAGCGTTTATTGAAAATAAGATATTTAAGTACTCGCTGCATGGTATGCGCTTATGTTGAAGGCTAATGTCGAAGGGTGAATAAAATGGATAATGATAATAACGGCGACAAAATTCACAGTTTGTCGTACACCCTAAAATTAGCCGCCAGAGAATATTGACTCAACAGACGATCGTGAAATCCCGTTGAAACTGTTTTCCTTCTGCTCTAGGAAAAAAACTAACAACGAAGCAAATTATTGCGTAACTTTTGTCTTGAATTTTAGCGCCGAGACCGCAACACCAGTACGGTGTTGATCCATTCGCAGTTTAGGTATTTTTCAAGCATTTGTGCGTTTTTAGAGTTGCAGATATTCAGAAAACTTACTATTAGTGTATGATTATTTTATTGTATACTCCATCGACAAGTAATAAACTAGACCTTCACTGTGAAACTGCGTCCTGGTACTTTAGTTTCGTAATAGGTATGAATGGAGGCACTAAGGCGGCGTCACTACCCACACTTCGCTTTTCGCCTCTTCCCGCTTACGACGTCTCATTTCATGGTTGGGGAGACAGTATTCTGGCGTACGTTTACTAATATAGTGTAACTTCATAACTTTATGAAGGGGCCTCTTTAGGTCGCCAATGGTTCTAATGTTAACTCTTTTCGCTCGAAAGTAATTAGTACCAAACACTCCTTAATTGATGGCATCAAGGCGCATGACGAAAAGCAAGCTCTGGAACATTTGTGCGTTGGCGTTCTCACCTTATTCAGAAACTGCAACACAGCATCGCTGGACAACTCATCGCCGTCCCAAGTGTCCACCTCGTCGGTATGTAAGATGCCTGTCGTGGAGAGAGGAACAATTAATACATCACTATTTTATTTTGTACCCAACCTTTCTGTCGCTTGGGTACTCGGTGTGTTCAAGTGTATCCTGGTTTCTGGTCTAGAGGCGCGCCTGTATGCGTGCCTTCCTCCTGTATGCGTGACATCGTCGCCTGCGCGAACCAATCCCGCGCTTACGTCTCTCTCCTCCTCTTCACTCTTGTTATTGGATAACTGTCCGTCTACCATGCGAAATCGGGAAACTAGCTAAAGAAAGCAGCGGTGTTAAGACGCGTAAAAGAACAGCGCACGGTCGACCAGTAGTGCGGAAATCCGCAAAGCGGAATAAGATTTTGTACAAGGGAACACGTGTCATCCATGCACTTGCCCATCTGCATTCAGAATCCATAGCTGTTCGAATTGTCAACGCGGCCTGCGATGAACAGAATTTAGGTCCATGAAGTTGCGACGCACGACCTTTCAGCGCGTATTTTACTTCGCTTGGGAGTAACTGCATCAAATTACATAAAATATTGTCATAAAATATACATGCAGTATTTCAGCGGACGGCTGTCTTTCCTCCACATGTCCCGATCCCGTCCGTTTCCTCCCCGTGCCTTAAAACCAATAGCCCCCTCTCTTCCCCTTCCCCTCCATCGGTGAAGAAAAAGCTGAGCCACTTGCAGCTCCCACCGCGCCGTGCCACGGTGTACGCGACAGTCACAAACCATACTGCGCCAATGCTGCTCTCACTGCTCCCATTGGCGACCAAGAATGAGTGCGTCGATTGTGAAAGAAATACACATATTTGCTCTTGGCAATTCTATGCGTAGCATCTGGTAAGCGCCACACTTCTATGTCGCAAAGCATGACGTCAATATTACACGAAAGAAGACAACAGATCGGCGCCCGGTTACTTCCGAACAAGTGGACTGACGAGTTTTTGTGACCAGGAGCCGCAGCAAACAGTTAGCGCTCGCGACCAACGCATAGCAGGTCGCATACTGGAAGCACCGAAAGTGCGCAAAGCATACATGATTTATCGTAGCCTTGCGTCCGCGAGTTGTGGTTGTAATTTATTAAATAATTATATCGTAGAATGCGCTGCAAGACCAAAAACATTTGCACCGTGAAATGCGAGAAGTGAGATTTCTTGAGCGCAATACCCGCGTGTATAGCTTCCGCAGCGCTGACTGCGAAGCATGAAACGCAGTTATGTGTAGCAGAACTCGGTGATATAACTGACACGCTTATGTGCTAAATATAATTCGATGTATCATTTATATATATAGCCCAAACTCGCCCATAACGAACTTATAATGAAGTTTTGAAATGAAATAATTCTACACTATTTCGCTATCTCCAGTGGAGATAATTGGTAGTAATTTGGTAATAATTATGGTAGTAAAATTTGGTAGCGTGGTAGTGATTTTGCCTGTGCCAGGAACTGTTCCTTAGTGTCACTAAGAATGGCGTTGTGCTCGCACGAGACTGCGTAGACCTGCTGCAGCACACTTCCCCGCAATGCTAGTCGAGTGCCGGTGCGGCACATCTATCGCAGAATGTGCCTACCAATAGAAGCGAAAGAGAAATACAAGTTCAGTGGTGATTTAGGGGTAAGTGCGAGAGGAATGCGTAAGTATTACGCCGCACCTATATGAGCTCCCGGATCCATGGTTTAAACGACGTTCACTACATTGCAAGGTGTTCTTTAGGAGCTCACTGGACACAGATCCTGCCTCTTCGAGGAGCGAAGTGCAAACTAACAGCGGTACTGGCCATACCACGTTTCACTGCAATATGAATTCATTTATTTTCTTAAAGTACTTAGCAGGCATCATGGGAGGCATTGAGTAAGGGTGGCAGTAAATAAAGTGTGTGTCTAATATACATGGAACGTCTGACATATCGAAAAGGAGCAACCGCAATAAACATCAAAAAAAAAAAGAATTCATACGTACGCGCACGTGCAACGCTGGCGAAAATGAAAGCTTTGTATTAGATAGATGTTAATATTGTCACGTGGTCGTGACTTCAAAGAACACAGTAGCAATAGTGTGAACGAGAAAACTAACTTTTATTGGGCGAACCTGTGCCCACAAAACAGGCTACACTTAAGCACAACGATAGCGGCGAACACGGTCGGCGATCGTCGAAAATCTGATCAGCGGGTCAAGCGCGTCGGCTTTTACAGAGCAGTCGTCGAATGTTCCAGACTAATCGTTTGGACCCGCGTGCCTTCCACAAAGTTCTACACCATTCGCGTTACGCGGCGAAATCAGATAACACAAGGTTCGGCGACAACAGACAGCCGGGTAGAAGCATCGATAACTTTCTAGAAACGTCGGATACATGCAGGCGCGTCCCTCGCTGTGCGATTACAGTTGTTAGGCGGCGAAACGTGGTCGCCCGATAAATATAAGTACACGTGTCAATACCCCCCTCTTAAAAAGCATCGTCCCGATGCTACAAAGAGAGCGAACATAAGTAACAAAACAACGAAAAGAAATCAAGTCCAAAGGTCAGTTACGCGAAGTCTCAAAGTTCATCAACGCTGGTGGTACGGCTTGAGTCGCACAACGTGGACAATTTCAGGTCGTGAGCGGCGCCGCTGTGACAGCGAAATGCCGTCTGGCACGACCTCATAGTCCAGGGCGCCAATACGTCGGATGATCTTGTACGGTCCGAAATAGCGACGCAAGAGCTTCTCGCTCAGTCCTCGTCGGCGTATAGGGGTCCAAACCCAAACATGGTCACCGGGCTGGTACTCGACAAAGCGTCGTCGGAGGTTGTAGTGTCGGCTGTCGGTCCTCTGCTGGTTCTTGATCCGCAGGCGGGCGAGCTGTCGGGCTTCTTCGGCGCGCTGGAGATAGCTAGCGACGCCAAGATTTTCCTCGTCAGTGACGTGCGGCAGCATGGCGTCGAGCGTCGTAGTCGGATTCCTGCCGTAAACCAGCTTAAACGGCGTGATCTGTGTTGTTTCTTGCACCGCCGTGTTGTAAGCGAATGTTACGTACGGCAGGACGGCATCCCAGGTCTTGTGTTCGACGTCGACGTACATTGCTAGCATGTCGGCGAGGGTCTTGTTCAGGCGCTCCGTGAGACCATTCGTCTGCGGATGGTAGGCAGTTGTCCTCCTGTGACTTGTCTGGCTGTACAGCAGAATGGCTTGGGTGAGCTCTGCTGTAAAAGCCGTTCCTCTGTCGGTGATGAGGATTTCTGGGGCACCATGTCGCAGCAGGGTGTTCTCGACGAAAAATTTCGCCAGTTCGGCTGCGCTGCCTTTTGGTAGAGCTTTAGTTTCAGCAAAGCGGGTGAGATAGTCCGTCGCCACGACGATCCACTTATTCCCGGATGTTGACGTCGGAAACGGCCCCAACAAATCCATCCCAATCTGCTGGAATGGTCGACGAGGAGGTTCGATCGGCTGTAGTAATCCTGCTGGCCTTGTCGGTGGTGTCTTGCGCCGCTGACAGTCTCGGCATGACTTGACGTAACGGGCGACGTCGGCGGCCAGACGCGGCCAGTAATACCTTTCCTGTATCCTCGACAGCGTCCGGGAGAATCCGAGGTGCCCAGCAGTTGGGTCGTCGTGTAAGGCGTGCAGTACTTCTGGACACAGCGCTGACGGTACAACAAGAAGGTAGCTGGCGTGGACTGGTGAGAAGTTCTTCTTCACGAGCAGGTTGTTTTGTAGCGTGAACGAAGACAAACCGCGCTTAAATGCCCTAGGGACAACGTCGGTGTTCCCTTCCAAGTACTCGACGAGGCCTTTTAACTCCGGGTCTGCTCGATGCTGTTTAGTGAAGTCTTCCGCGCTTATTATTCCAAGGAAGGCGTCGTCGTCCTCGTCGTCTTGCGGCGGGGGATCGATGGGGGCGCGTGATAAGCAGTCGGCGTCAGAGTGTTTTCTTCCGGACTTGTATATTACCGTGACGTCATATTCTTGCAGTCTGAGGCTCCACCGCGCCAGCGGTCCTGAAAGGTCCTTTAAGTTAGCTAGCCAACACAACGCGTGATGGTCGCTGACGACTTTGAATGGCCTGCCATAGAGGTAAGGGCGGAATTTTGCTGTAGCCCAAATGATGGCGAGGCATTCCTTTTCAGTCGTAGAATAATTGCCTTCCGCTTTTGACAGCGACCGACTAGCATAAGATATCACCCGTTCAAGTCCGTCTTTCCTCTGGACTAGGACGGCACCGAGGCCTAGGCTACTGGCGTCAGTGTGGATTTCAGTATCGGCGTCCTCGTCGAAGTGTGCAAGTACCGGCGGCGACTGCATGCGTCTTTTGGGTTCTTGAAATGCGTCGGCCTGCGGCGTTTCCCACTTGAATTCGACGTCACATTTCGTTAGATGTGTTAGCGGCTCCGTGATGCGTGAAAAGTCCTTGACAAAGCGCCTATAGTAGGCACACATGCCAAGGAATCTGCGCACTGCCTTCTTGTCGATTGGCTGCGGGAACTTTGCGATGGCAGCTGTCTTCTGCGGGTCGGGGCGTACTCCAGATTTGCTGATGACGTGGCCTAGGAATAGAAGCTCATCGTAAGCGAAGCGACACTTTTCCGGCTTCAGAGTGAGCCCTGATGACTTGATGGCCTCTAGTACTGTTGTAAGCCGCTTAAGGTGATCGTCGAAATTTCCGGCGAAGACGACGACGTCATCCAAGTAAACAAGACAGGTCTGCCACTTCAATCCTGCTAAAACTGTGTCCATCACGCGCTGGAACGTTGCAGGCGCCGAGCACAGTCCAAATGGCATAACCTTAAATTCATAGAGGCCGTCTGGCGTGATGAAGGCGGTCTTTTCGCGATCCCTTTCGTCGACTTCTATTTGCCAGTAGCCAGACTTGAGGTCCATCGATGAGAAGTATTTAGCATTGCAGAGCCGATCCAATGCGTCGTCTATCCGTGGGAGGGGGTATACGTCTTTCTTCGTGATTTTGTTCAGTCGACGATAATCGACGCAGAAACGTAGGGTTCCGTCCTTTTTCTTCACTAAAACAACTGGAGACGCCCACGGGCTTTTCGACGGCTGGATGATGTCGTCGCGCAGCATTTCGTCGACTTGTTGTCTTATAGCTTCGCGTTCTCGCGTCGAAACTCGGTAAGGGCTCTGGCGTAGTGGTCGAGCGCACTCTTCGGTTATTATGCGATGCTTTGCGACTGGTGTTTGTCGAATCCTCGATGACGTCGAAAAGCAGTCTTTGTATCGTCGAAGCAGACTTCTGAGCTGTTGCTGCTTAATCACGCGGAGACTTGGATTTATGTCGAGGTCTGGTTCGGGAACTACGGTCGTCGGGGTAGATGCAACAGAATCGGAGAGGACAAAGGCATCGCTGGTTTCCTGAATTTCCTCGATGTATGCGATCGTCGTGCCCTTGTTGATGTGCTTGAACTCCTGGCTGAAGTTTGTCAGCAACACTTTCGTGTTTCCTCCGTGCAGTCGAGCGATCCCTCTTGCGACGCAAATTTCACGGTCGAGCAGTAAACGTTGGTCGCCTTCGATGACGCCTTCTACGTCAGCGGGTGTTTCGGTGCCGACCGAAATAACAATGCTGGAGCGAGGCGGGATGCTCACTTGATCTTCGAGCACACTCAAGGCGTGGTGACTACGAGGGCTCTCCGGCGGTATCGCTTGATCTTCCGACAGCGTTATTGACTTCGACTTCAGGTCGATGATTGCGCCGTGTTGGTTCAGGAAGTCCATGCCGAGAATGACGTCTCGTGAGCACTGTTGCAGGATAACGAAGTTGGCAGGGTAAGTCCGGTCATGAATGGTAATTCTTGCCGTGCAGATTCCACTCGGCGTGATGAGGTGTCCTCCAGCGGTCCGAATTAACGGGCCTTCCCATGTAGTCTTAACTTTCTTCAATTGGGCTGTGATGGGTCCACTCATGACAGAGTAATCGGCTCCTGTGTCTACTAAGGCGGTGACTGCGTGGCCGTCGAGAAGCACGTCGAGGTCGGTGGTTCTTTGTCTTGCGGTACAGTTAGGCCTCGGCGTCGGATCACGGCTGCGTCGCGTTGACCTGTGGTTGGTACGTGGCGTCGTCAGGTGGTCTTTCGTCAGCGTGTTCTTTCCTGCCAGACTTCGTCGGGACGGCGGTGTGTCGTCGTTGTTATGTCGTCGAGATAGGCTTTTCGGCGTCTTCGTCGGCGGCGGAGGATCTTAGTCAGTTCGACGAACAGCAACCGCACCTCCATCGGTTGCTGCTTTTAGTTTTCCGGATATGGGCTGACGGACCGGCCCCGGGCTGGGCCAGTGTATGGTCGGCGCTGTGGCGACAGGTAGCGGCCTGGTGACGGCGAACGAGACGGTCGTCGAGGGCTCCACTGAGTAGCGGCGAGGTAGTCGGCGATGTCACGAGGGCGTTCACCTTCCCTCGGGCGCTGTGCGTTGACGGCGAAGCCTCGCAATCCCAGCTCGCGGTATGGGCATCGGCGGTAAACATGGCCGGCTTCGCCGCAGTGGTAGCAGAGCGGGCGGTGGTCGGGGGCGCGCCAAATGTCGGTCTTCCTCGCGTAGGTGCGCTGGGCGACGGGTGGTCGTACTGGCGGCGGCGGCGGACGACGGAATTGGGGCGTTGCAGGGCCCTGGCGCGGTCGCGGAGGGGGACCTTGACGGCGTGCGACGGCGGCGTAAGTCATCGCTTCTGGCTGAGGCTGCGGTACTTGTGGTTGCACCTCAGGAACTCCAAGCGATCGGTGCACCTCTTCTTTCACAATGTCGGTGATCGAGGCCACTTGAGGCTGCGACGATGGCAAGACCTTGCGCAGTTCTTCGCGCACAATGGCCCTGATGGTCTCGCACAGATCGTCCGTGGCCAGTGATTGAATTCCGGCGTAGCTTGTTGGCTTGGTGCGGCGGTCGAATTGCCGGTTACGCAATTCCAGTGTCTTCTCGATGCTCGTCGCCTCACGAAGAAACTCGTTGACGGTCTTCGGTGGGCTTCTTACCATTCTGGCGAAAAGTTCCTCCTTTACGCCTCGCATCAAGAAACGCACTTTTTTCTCTTCGGACACTTCCGGGTCGGCGTGCCGGAAAAGACGGGTCATCTCTTCTGTGAAGATGGCGATGGTCTCATTGGGTAGTTGGCCTCGGGTTTCCAGTAGAACTTCGGCCCTTTGTTTTCGGACAACGCTCGTGAACGTCCTCAGGAAGTTACTGCGGAACAGGTCCCATGTTGCTAGGGTGGACTCCCGGTTCTCGAACCAAGTCCTCGCGGCATCTTCCAAGGAGAAGTACACGTGTCGTAGCTTATCCTCAGAGGTCCAGTTATTGAAGGTCGAGATCCTTTCGAAGGTTTCGAGCCAGGTTTCAGGATCCTCTGACGTAGCTCCACGGAAGGTAGGGGGCTCCCTGGGTTGTTGAAGTACGATGGGTGACACTGGGGTAGCCATTGTGGTTGTCTTGGCCACAATCTTCTTGGGCTTCTCAGGTAGAAGTCCGTGCTCCGGGGGCAGCTGTTGTAGACGACGGCTTGCTCGATGGTCCAGGACTACGTTGGTGCTCTCTTTGCGGTCCGGGCTTGGATCACGGCTTGTCGGGGGCGTCCGGTACATGGACGAAAAGCACCTCCACCAGATGTCACGTGGTCGTGACTTCAAAGAACACAGTAGCAATACTGTGAACGAGAAAACTAACTTTTATTGGGCGAACCTGTGCCCACAAAACAGGCTACACTTAAGCACAACGATAGCGGCGAACACGGTCGGCGATCGTCGAAAATCTGATCAGCGGGTCAAGCGCGTCGGCTTTTATAGAGCAGTCGTCGAATGTTCCAGACTAATCGTTTGGACCCGCGTGCCTTCCACAAAGTTCTACACCATTCGCGTTACGCGGTGAAATCAGATAACACAAGGTTCGGCGACAACAGACAGCCGGGTAGAAGCATCGATAACTTTCTAGAAACGTCGGATACATGCAGGCGCGTCCCTCGCTGTGCGATTACAGTTGTTAGGCGGCGAAACGTGGTCGCCCGATAAATATAAGTACACGTGTCAATATTCACACTGAATACCTTCTATCAACACGCATATTGAAAGAACAAAAACTGAAATACTATACGATAAAAAGATTGCATCCTTGAAGAGGTAGACAGTATCAAAACATAGAAAAACAAATAAACAATGAAACATGGCATATGCGATGAATAAAAGAAAGTTATCACTGCATGGTTTATGCAATAACGCCACGTTAAACAACAAACAGGGTATCTTCATGCTTTTAGCAGCAAGATAACTGTCTATGACATCGCCGAATGTGTCCTAGTTCGACTGGCATGCAATGCTGTCCGGTAGAGAATTCCACAACAAGACAGCACGTGGAAGTGCCGAGTAGTCAAATGCACGTGTCGAACCGTAATTGCGGGCATAGCTGAAATGGTTGGGAACCCTTTGTGACGTGGATCACAGTCGTTTCAAGCAAGCTAGTTTTGTTCGAGTGGAATGAATTAATTTGTGAAACAGTGATAACAGGGCAACGTCGCGGAGAATGTTTAAAGATGGCAATGGAAGTGAGTGTATGGTCTTTTGTAGTGGACTGACAACTGTAATTGTTCGAAATGAAGCGGCTAGCCCTATTCCGAATGCGTTCTAGCATTTCAATTAAGTATTTTTGGATTCATAATGATAACGCATTAAAACAATTCCTCTGAAAGCTACGTTCACGACATGCAAGCGGCTTTTATGGCACTGGCAGAAGATGCCTAAAGTTTGATATATCAAACGTCCCGTCCGTTATCAAGGTGTTATTAAAGCAGGGCATCCCAGAGGAAGCCTCTCGGACTTAGCTAACCGTGGCTATTGCTCCCATAACAAATGGACTTACATGTAGCCCTACATGTACTACCAGTACAAATGTGCTGGTGGGTGGCTCTCTTTACTTGGAAATTACATAGCAATACATCAGATTACCCATTATCCTATGTGCAACAAGCATACCCCTTGAAGCGCACACTTCCTTAAAAAAAATCGAAACCTTATATGCCTGGGTTCGGCGCTTGCGCTCGGTCGGCTTCTCGCCGTGTAAGATGTGCTGGCACAGAAGATAGTGCAACAGCAACGATGGCGTTCCCAGAGATTGCGAGATGATAAATGGGCCCATCCCGGAGACTGTGTATTCCGCGGTCGCGTCAATAATGTGGGTCAGGTGGTGGGGCTTTCCGCATCTTCCCGATTGGCCAGGTAGGCACGTAATCGCTATGCTGCATAATTCGTTCCCGAAGGTGATCGAACTTATAGCATTCAAGTAACCACTTAAAGAAATCTTCGCTTCATATACATTTCAAAATGCGTATTGATCCACATTATTTTTTTTTGTGAGTTTGTGTGTTAGAATAGAGAAAAATTGAGTCGCCATCCCAACCCTGCGAAAGTGGATGGCCAGCGAGGCTATTTGAAAACCGCTCAAATGGCGTCGATGGGGACATTGAATTTTTGTTTTGTTCTGCCTAGACCTAGCACGACACCGTTGTTGAGCATTACGACTTAGCTCTCTTCGACCCTCATTTATTCCCGTTGCTCTTCGGGAGTCTTTAACTTTGCGTGGTCTACCCATAGTGGTCTCGCAATGAATTGAATGAGTTGCTAGCCAGGTCTCCCTTTTATATATGAAGTTCGGTGACGTCACTATCGTTCACTGCTGCTGCCCCTTTCTCACCGGAGCAGCTTATGCAACCGTAGTCTTTACCGGGAAAAACACGCGGGGCGAAGGAACGTGCCTCGCATTGTTCACAGGCGCCTTACCATCCATCGTGCGGTGTTGACGCTTGTTGTGCGCTTTTCTTTATTGAAATGAATGTGGAGCTGTGTGTTGTATGGCTGATTCCAAAGGAGATATGCACTTTTTCCGGTTCAGTTATTATTATTCTTTAATTTTTGCTGACTGACACGAAAAAACCCGACCAATTAGAGGCTAACAGCTTCGCGGTAAAAGTCGCGTTATCCAGGCTTACTCTATCCGGGTTTGACTGTGGAGCAACGAGGTGAGGAGTGTTCAGCGTTTGTGGGAGCCCTTGTTTCCGTACTGCATGCATCTGCTGAACGTTCGATTCGGCAAAGCGCTTCTCTCGCGTACGCCGCTCACCGTGCGCCCCGTGGGCCAGGGCCGACGTGCTGCCGTAGATGGCCTCGGTGGCGTTCTTGTGCGAGTGACCGATGAGGCCGCCGTAGCTGAACATGTAGCCCATGATGACGGGAACGATGATCTCGATCATGGTCATGAAGTAGTGGCGCCGGATCTGGATCATGTACACGTTCTTCCAGAAGATCAGAAACAAATGCGTCATGAACGGCATGGCGAAGTCGGCGACGCGGTCAGTCGAGGCTGTCGCGAGAGCGAAATAACTGCTGTCCTCAAGGATTACCGCGAGCAGTCTCTGATGAAAGCTGCAAAGAAATTCGACAGGATACGAGAGCAGTGCAAACACGCTGTCACTTTGCTTTACCACAGTCAATGCTTTACAGTCGGAACAGTAAAATTCTGCGCTAGTTCGTGGGGAATTTTTAATAAAAGGGAGCGTTCGTGTAACAGAGAAAGGCAGGCAACGAAGTTGACGTATTTTCAGTCAACTTCACTGATTATTTTTTGTATGTCGCTAACACTCTCCTTTACCCAAGAAACGTACCCACTTCCGACCTAGCAGAAGGCCTGCAGAACAAGCGCAGACGCTTATATTTTTTTTTTAATTCGGATGGGCATAGTTTAAACTGCGTGTGGCGGTAACGCTTTTCTACTGTTTCTGACGTATTTCTGGAAAAGGCAAAAAAATTAAGTGTATAAAAATTTACCATGTCCGCTAAACCTAAAGTCTCATATTCGTATGTTCCAGCAGTCTCATATTCGCATAATCCAAGCAGTAGTGAAGTGATGTCTGTTCTGCGTAGATCCATGGACTACCACATCTTTCAAGATACCGTTCCTAAACTCTGCTAATCATACACCGGAGTACCAGTTAAGAATGTTGAGAACTATCGGAGAGCCTAAGTGATACGCCATCGTACTCCATAGTGCATTTTAAAGGCGGCTATCTCCATTGCGGTGCTAGTTCTAGAAATTACGGCAAGCAGACGAGTCCCTTTATAGTGCTGAACTTCAATTCTGGAATGTCGAAGTGTTTGCTAACGCGAATATTGAAGATCCTAATAATTGTATCCTTTTAATTCGATACCTTAGCAACGGAGGGTAGCAGGCCTGATGGACGCGGGTTGCAACACGACTCTTTTCGCGGGCACTAAATGGGAGTGAAGGCTTTGATGTACTACGAGAGAGTGAAAGCGACTTAAGCAAGGCAGAGTAACGCGCCCGATCGTGGCTTTATTACTATGCTTCTAGTAACGGAGGAAGCTGCCGGTACATCCCTGACCGAGGCGTAATGGAATAACCAACAAAGCCTGGCGACGCTTACCAGCGTTGAGACGAAGTTGGGGTGTTCGCGGTGCTTCTGCTTCTGGTTCAGCTGTTCCTGTGGTCCGCTGTGCTCTCGCGCCAGGCGTGCTCGTGTGGTTCGCGAGACTCGCGCTGTTTTTCTTCTTCGGAAAGAGCAAAGACGATGGCGCTGCCACGCGGAAAAAGAGCGCTACTGCAGTACAGGTGCGAAAAAGAAGAGAGTAAAAAAACGTGAGAAAGTGGAGCGCTAAAGACACAGAAACACAGCGATTATACCGAGCCGTAGTAGAACGGTGCCACTCCCTGAACTTCACTCGTACCAACTCAGCAGCCAACTATACAGGGTGTTTCACGCAACTTGTGCCAAGACTTAACAATATGTCCCACTATAGTCGCGCCGCACTTTTCAGCGGCAGAGATTAGCAATAAGGTTCTTTTCCGTCTTGTCGATTTCTTCCAGATTACGAAACCCGTCAAATGATTGCATAATGATTACTGTGGTAGAGTTGGCTGAAGTCGTGGAACAACCACTTCATTCGGCTCCCGGATGAGATGAGGCAACCTCTACTTTGGCAAATAATCTTTTTTCAATGAAGCTACTGATGAACTTATATCTGTGATAAATAACTCAGTCAAGTTTTATACATTCCACGTACGTCTAAGACTACTAGAATAATCACAATTCTTTAAATAAATCTAGACAGGGGCTATGGTACGGAATTGATAACATCAATTCAATTGATCTAACCTCAAATTTGGTGATGTTGAATGAAAGAATCCTGTATGTCCATCTGACGAAATTTGTACAGAACAATGACTTGCTTAGCCCCTGCGAAATTCAGACCATCATGTTCATTCTGGCATGCTGACTTGGATTTAGCAAGTGGATTAAGATTAGCACAGCAACAGAGACAGGTTGATGCTGTCGTGACATTCGACATTTACAAAGCCTACAGTTCAGCACGCGTAATTTTTTTGGATAGATTGCAAAATCTGGAGATTTGAAATAATCTCGTAAGGTGGTCGTGAGAAATTTTAAATGGAAGGGAATTTTACTGCTCTCCAAGGGGCTTTCCTTTTCAGGTATAAACGCGGAATTCCTCAAGGAGCTCTCACTTCGCAATAGTTATGTAATATCCTGCTTACGTCCACTCAATGTCATCAAGACATATATACGTATGCATACGGAGATGATATTTCTTTCTTCGCATCAGACAGTGATATTCTTGCACTCCCTATGTCGTAGATACAAAACTACATGTACGCCATAAAAGCCAGGTTAGACAAGATTCGCCGTTCCCCCGATCTTAGAAAGAGCTCAGTAAGAGCCTTTTTATTCATAATCATGTTAACCCACCGCTCATCTATATACTGTCTCAAGACTATACCTAAAGTGGAGCCAGGGAGATATTTGGGTGTAGTCTATAACGGTTCTCTTGAACACTACCATAGGAATGTTTGCTCCGCCGTGGTGGAATCTTTAGCTGTTTCAGGGCAATTTTCATGATAAGTTTGCCGGACAGTATGTTTATTCATTTCTTCCAGCAATTTTCTGCTGATTGTAATAATGACTGAGCTTCTTACCTAATACCATCTGAATCTTGGCCGATCTCCGGCAGTGGATATAGGTCATCAGTGAGGGAAAACAAAAGAAAACGAGGAGCGGGACCAGAGCGTGAATATTTCAGGCAGAACTATTAGCGATTATATTAGCATTACGAAAACTCCCCCAAAAAGACCCATTAGCTGTTATCATGACCGACTCGCTATCTGTATGCACCGCACTAACTGCATCATTAAATTCAGCAATTCAAAGAACATTTCGTTCCATGATACCTCCGTACTTACGAAAAGTATGTTTGCTTTGGGTACCGGGACATCGTGGGTTGCACTTGAATGAAATGGCAGATTCACTCGCACGAGCATCCCTTAACGGCCCTATCATACCTGTTTTGCCGACATCAGCTTATGTCACCGCGGCAAGGTACAGAAATTTCGCTATATCTCAAAATTCTGCAATATCCATGCTAACACCGTGTTCTGAATTCCACCATCTTGGCTTCCCATGGAATATTAATTGGTGTCCTTCAAGGCAATTGGAAGTATCTTTTACAAAATTGAGATGCCGTATACCTCCTCTAAATTTTTACTTACACAGGTCTGGTCTCGCGACGTCCCCTCTATGTTCTTATTGCAGTGCACCTGAAACTATCGAACATTATTTTCTCTCATGCCGCCGCTTTCTAAGACAAAGAAGAATATTAGAATACTCATTTACCAAACTTGGCCTATCACTAACCTCGACAAACATTCTTTCTTTTGGGGCAACTTCACTGGGAACCAGCCACAGGGATGCTTTTCTTGCTGTTTACAATTTTATTAGAGAGACAAAAAGAGTACCTTGCTGATTTTCTACAATTATCCATAGTTTCTACTACTTAATTCCTTTACGTTAAATTATTTTAGCAAAATTCTTACCAATACTTTCATTGCAAGTCTAAATTACAGTTCTATCGTCCCACGCTCCACTATTCAAATCTAGTTTCTCTATACTTCTAACCTTACGGAAAACCGCCTACTTCTTGGCCAATCCCCCATAGTGGGTACGCGCCACTGTCTGGGACACAAGACAAGACAAGACAAGGAGCGGGGTGTTGAGATAGAAGTGAAGTGGGAGAACGGAAGTGAAGACATTTCAGTGAACGCACAGACACAGACACACACAAAACAAGCTTCGCCTATCACCCATGCATATGCATGTGATCCGCTAATCTTTTGTGAGCCCTTTACTAGTACATATTGCCTGGTGTCAATGAAATCTCTGACGCAAGAGTGTTTGGTCATTGAAAACACTTATCAATGCTCACTGCCATGCAGCGGGACAATTCAATAGCGCTCGTCGTAATAAGGCATCGATATTGATGGTCAATAACCTTAGTTCTTGAAGCTGTACGTCATCCGCTAAGATATGTAAAATCGTTAAAGTTCAACCTGTATCATCACATTATTTTTTTTGCATCTATGCGCGTGTTTCACTTGAACATTGTGACTAATGTTCCTACTTGATACACTGTGACTGTACTAGATTAATACGCGAAATAAAGATTTATTTACGTTAATTCATTCATTGCGCCAATTTGCTCTGAAGCCGTTAGAGCGGGGCACGTGGCAGAGTGGAAGAAGATAAAGTGAAGAAAACATGGCTGGCCGCCGTTCAACGTGTCCCACATTACCAGTGCAGCACACAGCGGACAACAATGAGCAGCAACGCACTGGTCACTTTACATCACTAGGGAGCATTTTCGCGAGGCGTCATTCTGCGCCAGCGGCGAGAACGGCAGCGTCAAAAGGACACAGTTCGTCCACGATTGCCGACAGAGATCCGAAACCCGATGAGCCAGCAGAAAAACAGTCGCAGCTACCGCCCTGGCCACGCAGAAGGCCGCCAGTTCCCACGCCACGAGTGAGGTTGCTTTCAACCGACCAGGCTCGACCGCTTGAAGAAAGCACCATCGGCGAAGAGGGAACTAGAGATGTAGCTGATGCCGTAGCGAGAGACGTGGGCTCCGGCACCATCGCCTCTTGGCCCAACATCGACGAATCCAAATGCGACGTGCGACCTACTGCGAAGCCGAGAACACTCAAGCCACTGCAGGTGAGCAGGTTCAAAGCGGCGCCTTCAAACATCATCTGTCCAGTTGCTGCCATCGGCGACCACCAGCACCCTTTACATCCAAAATTTGGGGGTAAGGACGACGTGTGCTCGGCTCCCTCACCGTTGTACTCTCTTGAGGATGGGACCGACGGTCGCAAGAAAAGCGGAATGGCTATGGTGGAAAAGAACGGTCAGGCTTTTGACATCGGCCAAACCCAAAATTGTGAAAGAATAGACAAAAGTGGCAAGAATGTCATGTGGCCTCCTTCAGATACGGAACAGTTTATACCTTCGCAATGCGCCGTTCCTGAGAGCAGCAGTAGCAGCCCCCACGGGAAGAGGACGCCACAAGAATCATCAACGACGAGTGACACAAAGCTTGTACCACGAACGAAGCATCACATGTTGCTCGTCCTTTCTTTGGTGGTCGTCTTCATCCTTTGCCTCTGGACGTTCTACTCATCGAAGAACTTCATTCTATTCCATGGCGCTCGATCTCTGCAGCGAGACCACGTCGGTATGGAAGACCTAACAATCGCTGCAGAAGAGAATGGCATGTCCTTTGAGAACGTCGGCAGAACTACAGCTGAAAGTGGCGTGCAGTTATCATCCGGCGATTACTCCACTGAAGACGAGCTCGAAGCTCTGCACCTTAACAACACGTTCAGTGAGGACCGCGTAATATGAAAAACTGCGCTTAATATAAACTGAA
This sequence comes from Dermacentor andersoni, assembly GCF_023375885.2. Taxonomy (NCBI): domain Eukaryota; kingdom Metazoa; phylum Arthropoda; class Arachnida; order Ixodida; family Ixodidae; genus Dermacentor; species Dermacentor andersoni. Next base: position 144,058,314 of record NC_092815.1, on the reverse strand, counting down.
TAGACGCTTGCTAGAGTTTAATAATAACACCTAACGCTTCAGTTGCTCCGAAGCATGGTCCTAATACCAAATTGGTGTGTCACTTGGTCACAAAGCGCATTTTTTGAGGCGCCATAGGCAAGCATTCGTAGCGTAATTATTCACGCTCACACTAATGTGTAGTTCGCCTCACAGCCATCGTGTTACCGAATGCTAAACAGCCCCTGAACAGTGATTGCTAACTGCCATAAAATTTTAAAGCACGAATTAAATTTGACGCCTTTATGTTTACAACTATACTTTTTTTACATACAGGGTGTTTCAGCGAACACTTTCAAAAATTTTTAAATATTGCCAGTGTCAAATAGCTGAATTCTAGTTTATGAGCTGGTCTACTCGAAGCGGCGGACACTACTTGCAGAACAAAAAAATGAAATGCAAAGTCGACTAATTAACAAGAATTAACTAATTAACTTTTTAGCTAATTATTTTATGACCCCTATTGCAATTTACAAATTCTAGCAGGCGGATCCACTTGGAACGAGTTTTCAGGACGACACCAGTTTCGAGATATAAATTCCTGAACTTTGCGGAGAAATGCATTGGCGTTCCAGTTACTTGTGTGCTTAAGTGCATGAAACGACGTTTTGGTAACAAATCAACTGGGACGCCAATGCATTTCTCCGCAAAGTTGGGAGAAAATTTGATGTCGACGTCGGACGTCGCTTGGCGAAAAATCATTCCTAACCACAACCACGCAGGCCCACCGCGTGGCGCGGATGCGTTACTGAACTAATTGAGTTCCTCAAAGTAAAATACCTCAAAAAATCGTAAGATACGAGCTAAACACAACCTACAGACATGATAGAGTCGGAGTTTAATTTGAATATACCAGAAAAACATAATTCTGTTACGCCTAAACTCTAACATAAACTCCTTTTCCGAGCAGGGCGGCCCGCTCGGTTCCTTGCAACACCACCATCGCGCTCGCCTCCGCGCATCCGCAATAAGGATGCGGTTGTCGGGAAACACGATAAGCTGTCCGGTATCTTTGAAATCTATCGCGTTCCACTCTTAAAGGCGAAGCTTAGTCGTTCTCCAAATTTTGTATGGATGAGACATACGTAGGCAGAAAAATTTGGTTTATTCACTGCTTTTTTAGCCACCTGTGGCATTCCTAGACAACACAATAATATAGAGGTGAGCATCTTATTATTCAGCACAAATGGACGTATTCTCTACTGCGACCATACATACATAAGACAGCTTCCTACAATTTCTCATTTACAGGAAATTGCTACAGAGGCCATGTTTGTTTGCTGTGCACAACATAACTCTATCGAGTTTTTGTCACAACAGTTAGTTGTGAATAATACATACATTATCAGGAACAGCTGATGCACATATTTCGCCTACCAGTAAAAACTTCCTTTTTTTATTTTGTACAACGGGCATACTTGCTAGTCAAAAAAAGAAAAAACATAATATACCTAGGAAATTTTCTTCATAGTTCTCCTTGCGCTAATGGGCCGATAATTATTTCGCAAATTATATTGAAGATGAGTATATTTTTTATATTTGGTTTTGTTTCACAATACAACATGCACGGCCAGTAGAGCTTCATTCAGAGCTGTAACACTGCTAATAAGATATCATAACGAAATTCATCACCAGCATATTGCAACTATTCATTAAAATTTGTAATGCACTTAGTTTGTTATATCACCTTCTAGGCCTAAATGGCACATTTACAAGACTAACGGCAAGCGAATGTTTTTGTCGATAAAGAGTAAATGCAGGAGAAGCATATGTCAATCAGCGGTTGATCGTCAGTAGAGGTTGGGCAAGCTTGGTACAAGGTGATGCACAAATGTTTTAATGAACGCGTAACTCCGGGATACGGAGAAATATTTCTAAAAGTAACTCAAATCGACTGCATCCAATGCATCACAGCAATGCATCACAGCAATGCATCACAGAATTCTCTTTTGAATGATTTCAATACATTCCTCTAATACGCTGAACGTACATTATGCGCTTCCTTTAACCGAGCCCATCGGCTCACTCGTGTGACCTGTTTCAAGCATTGGACGGCTGTCAGAGCTACGTTACGAGTTCACTCATTGGCTGGAGGTCATCCGTCATGGGAACTTCGATGTCGACACAATAAGCAGGCTTCTCTAGAACTCAACTCTCAACTGCTCTGGTACACTCGTTTCTGGCGCAGTATGCTTCTTTTTTTTGCTTAAGATTATTCCTGGCTTTGCCGAAGAAGCCCCCCCCCCCCCATTTTGTCATAATGATGAAAACACTGAAGTGAGGAGTGTTGGGCAACATTAGTACTTGCAAAACTTTACCGAAGTAGGCTCAAGAAGATTAGAGCATCCCAAGATCCGTGTATGGTAGCTATTTAATAATGTTGAAAGAAGAGGGCGCAAGTGTACGGGAGGAATGATTGCCTGCACAAAGACAATACACTGCGCGGTGTCTACGCGAATATCGCGAATGTTTCGAAATATTTCGTAAAGACAAGCTAACCAGAAAACCGCACTACGATCCATGGGGATTACAGAAAGAATAAAATATCAATAAGGCAATTTTTTACTTATTTTCAACTTCTCAAGCTTTCTTATTACAGCGCGCTTCCTCTGTTATTCAAGAGCCAAATGGTTGTAATTTATGCGGAGCATACAGCCGTGGAAAGCAGGCCTATTTAGTACTTTATAGAGCTAAAGATTTCTTAGGGCAGACTGCTGATTAGCTTATGTTAGAGTAGAGTGGCCACACCGCACATGTGTACGACCACGCCAACGTACTCCAGAAAACATTTATCTATCTTCTTACCTTCCTCTCACAATAATGGAGTGCCACCTGGCTCCCGAAGAGTCGGTAGAACTGTGGGCTCGCATGACACATCGACTTCTCTAGCGCTTCTCCGGCCGTTTTAATCTTTCGGCAGGTCTTCACTTGCGATACCTTCGTGCATCATTCCTCAGTCCTTTGACGACGCCTGCCGTTTCTGGTGTGTACATTTTCCGCTTCTGGCCTCGCTGCGGTGGTGTAGAACCTGTAAAGACAGATACATCATTAGAACATCTTGTTGGGCTAGATGGCAAATGCTTGCCATATTTGCATGCTTTGCAAAGAAGCACTAAACAAAGCCACACATGACAAGCGCAGTTTCCTGTCTATTCTTGCGTGTCATGTCCCGTTGTAAAGCGAACTCCATTGGCGACAAATGCGTGCCATATGACATCACTTCACATTTATGGAAACACGACATGCAAAGCCCATTCATTATCAAACTTTTAGTGCATATGACATAAAAAAAAACGCTCTTAACGTGCCGTTCAGGCACCTTTTAGAACTTTACGTTTAACTAGATGCAGGTAGCTGTACTCATCAATAAAACTAGCGTTGACGTAGACAGAACTTGATTATATGGCCCCTGTTATCAAAACTAACACTCAGTGTTGGAATATCGAATATTTTCACTCATTGTTTACACGTTGCATCACCACATATATAGATGCAAGCTATTCCACTTAGGACATGTGACGTCGCTGGATGACGTTTTCGTGCAAATAATAGCTTAATATTCTTTATAAAATATAGAGAAATTAGCCCCTATTTGATGCTGTAAAAAGATAGCTAACAGAGTTAACAGATACATGAGAAATCGCACGCAAATCTGGTGTACTTACGTGGTACTTCCTTGCCAAATACTTCCGAAGATGCCAGAGGCGCTTCCACACTAACATCTGCACTAAGGCCAGAAGTTCCATGTAATGTAGAAACACGGTGAACTGACCTTTGGCTGGAGTCTATAAAGAGACAATATAGAGCGTCAGGTATTCACATTTGCTCACATGACACGCAGTAGTTCGGGGAAGCAGAAGCAACATGCATACAAAAAAAAAAAACAGTGTCAAACTTTTTTGCAGTAAGTGTGCAGATTACGGTAGTTGAATGCAGAGGTAGTTTTTATGTGAACTTCTGATAAAGCATTAAAAATGTTAATTTTTTCTTGAAACAAAGGCTGGTTAAAACTTCTTTCAAAGCTGAACCTCTACATTCGCGACTTTTTCTCCTTCAATAACTGTAAGGAACTGAAATTTTGCGACTGCCTTTGTTTTAGTTCATTCCGCTACACCCACACACACACAAAAAAGTACTCCATGCTTGTGCACTGAAGGCCTCGGAATAGCGAAAACCAAGCAATGCTAAAAAATAGTACTTTCAATTCATGCAGGTCAGTTGTGATCATACTTGGCCGCAGAATTTCAAATAGAAATATGCCTGTAAAATTTAATACGCAATGTTCCTAGTTGTAGTGCGGCCACATATTCATGTAACATGTTAAGCATTGCTGGTTTATCAATTGTTGCCGTAGAATACTAGGCATCCATTTTTTTAGCTAGTTTTCTTGATCGATGAAACTTTTTTATGCCTATCTTGTTAGGGATTGCGTATACTTGAGTGTTTTATTTACTTTGGCTTCATTTTTCTGCAAAATGGCCATAAGAGTAAAACTAACTGCGAATGGTTTGAATCTGCTGGGCAACAGAGCATTGGAAGTTTCTCTCCTGTAAGAATTTCTTCTACAAAGCGGCAACCACAGTTAGGGAGAACACGGCAGCCCACGGCAACTAGCTTCGCCGTATCATACGCTGTCAGCGCCAAGCGTGGGGCTACTTTTTACGAACATGAATTCGCTCATTGTCAACGAAAACTGTTCTGCTTGTTTGTTTAGCCTATAATCTGGAACATCGGGCACCGCAGATAAGCAAGAGATAAAGTGAAACCGACAAGTAAGCCGTTTCTAGGTGCACGCGGAACAAATTTCGCTGCGTAACGTAACATGGCACTGGACACCGTGTGAGGCAGCGTGAAAAAGACAGCGCTCGCCGTGCTGTCGTGCTCACGGCACTTGCGCCGTGCCCTGTCAATTGGTTTCCGTTCGAAAGTAACGAACTACAGAAGCACAGATTCGCAAGCACTAAAGACTTGTTTTTCTCACCTTCATCGATCAGGGTTTGTTTCACTCCAACAGTCGACACAGCTGACGAAAAAGATTCTGTCCTTTTAGGCACAGGTTAAAAAGTGAAGAGCACCGCAGTCGTCGCGCGTGTAACTTGAACTACCTGTAATCCAAAACGCGAACGGTGACCAATACATTATTGATTTTTTTTTTATTCTGCAGTGTCTATGAACATTTAAAGGTGATGATGACACAACGAAAAATTGGTCAAGAGAATGCTCTCCAGCGTAACCACTTTATGGAGTAAGCATTAAAATACCTTCGGTAACTATAAACTGCAAGTTTTCTATTCGTGGAAGAAAATGAAGTGCAACCGCTAACATAAACAAAAGCGAAATGTCCGTCTACGCGTGAGCTAGCATCAATCGGCTCATGAGCAACTGTAAAGAAGCAGCTTCTCTTAGAACAGCTCAGAAAAATGCGCCGCGCCAAACTAAAACGATGTTAACTAGAGACAAAACGCGGAAGAACTTTCGTTCCGTTCTAGAGCTGTTTTGAAAAGGACAGCGCCTATTTCTTCATAAAGAGCGCAGAAAAACGTGTGGTTATCTCTCCTCAGCTAGGCGGGCAGCTAGGCAATGAACTTCATTTAGGCCCTGAGGAGCGACTTCGAGACGCCTTTAACGAGGGAGGAGCCGCTGCGGGCCGCTCCCACGTCGGGATGGGCAGGCCGTGCCTGACCGCCGCACCCAGGGCCATCTAGACAGCCCGTTGCTGAGTGGCGAGGTTGGAGCTCTTGAGCGCCTCCTCCACCGCTGGGAAAGGGGAAAAACTTCGCCCTTGTGTTGTTCCTCGAGTTGCCACACCACACCACACAACCGCACTGAACGCCTTCTGTCATTGCCTCAGTTTTTCCGACATTGGCGGAACGTCCGCGGGCACAGAAGGAACATTTTTTAACTGCTGAGGATATGAAAAGTCGTGTACGTGCATAGAAAGCGGCAGGAGCAGACGAACGGAATGGCGGCCGAAGGGATAAGAGCGATAGCGCCGTCCTTTGGCGCCACAATTGAAGCGACTAAATAAAGATGTGGGACGGCGAAAAAGAAAATAGCCGAAAATACATTTTATTTCTACACATGATAGCATCACTTTCTTACTAGGTAGGTTTAAAAGATAAAGTCACATATGCAAAACTTAGTGAATTTTCCTTTGGCTATCAGTGTCATGGCGACGCTATAGGGCCAATACCGAGCTAGCCCCACTGTCCACCCACTGGCGCAACAACGAAGGACGAAAGCGCAACGCGAAGCGGGGAATGAAAGGTGGCGATAGAAAGAGCAAGGGAAACGATCGCGCGAGGAGGAAAGTGGAGGAGGAGGGTGTAGCGGAACTATGAGGCGGAAAGCGGAAGAGGAGGGTATGGTGAAAGCGTAAGAAGAAAAGCGTAGTGCCGCGCAAGAGCTATTCTGCAACGATCCTTACGAGATGGCGCCAGAGTACCGGGCGTCGTCTGTTGACGCCATCATGTTTCTTCGGTCGCTGTTTTTCACCGGCTAACAAATATTAAACGTTATCGCTCGATGCATGACGTGCCTGCATGCATCAGAAGTTTCTCGAATGCTATCTATAGTTCCATCCGTTGGCTGTGGTCACCAAAGGTTTAAATGCGAAAGCATTATATGCCCCATTACGCGAAAATCCGCCGTTGTAGTCGGCGCCGTGACCGGATAATGGTACCGAAAATGGCGGACGGCAAAGAGTAAAACCACCTCAAAAAATACTCGAACTGATGTCAAATTTCTCAGGGACGTTCTTGTAAATGAAGTAAATTAGTGCCTTCGAAAATAAAATTAGGTAACGTTTGGTCTGAGTGGAAATGTAACCTGGGTCTCCGCGGTGAGAGACGCGCACAGTTCCCTGAAGCACCATGCTCTACCGTCTGTGGCTAGGCGTCGCCTTTACAAACTCATATGCTTTCCTCATTGGAATGGCCAACAGCCCCACGTGCGACACATGCAACATCGACGAGACGCTCACACACATTATCTGTGTCTGCCCGCGATGTAGTGCTCAGAGACAAGTGATGTGCAGAGTACTGGACCAGTTGGACAATCGTTCGCCATCAGAACTAAAAGCTTTAGGCCAATGCTCCGAAAGAACATCCGCGTTGAAGGCCTTACTCGCCTTATTAAGGTTCCTGCGGCCTACGGGGCTTCACGACAGACTCTAAGAATGCCGCCCCCTACCGCTCTGTAGTGTACGCGCTTTGTTCGTGCTTGTCTCTCTTTCTTTCTATCTCCCCCTTCTACTCTATTTCTCTTTTTATCCCCATTAACTCTTCCCCCTGAGCAGGGTAGCCAACCGGAACCAACTTTGTTTAACCTCCATGGCTTTCTCTGCATTATCTTATCTCTCTCTCTCGCCGAAGCACACTGGAACCTTCGACGAGTCATGTGTAAAAGGAGACGCGCTTGACTCACAGATCAGATTTTCGATGATCGCCTACTCCGTTCGCCGTTATCGTTGTCCTTCAGTGTTACTTGTTTTGCTGGGCACAAGTTCACCCAATAATGAGTTAAATTTGTAAGTGACAGTTTCTACACTGTGTCGTTCTTCGCTGTGATTACCACGGGATAATATAATCATAATATCAAATAGTGTCAGCCAGTTATTTCTGAGCAATGAGCGACGCATCCGGCGGGAGTGCTTCGTCTGCCGCAGCTGCTGAGTTGCCCGAGCGCCGCCACCGAGAGAATCCTGTCGTTCAGAATCAAATTCTTTGGTACAATATATCTGAAATTCAAAACACCCAAACAGTTGCACAGAAAATGCGCATTAGGGAGTGTCGTAATCGCCTGTTGCGATAGATTTGCGATATCCTTTGAGAGCGCAGCTCTTAGGTGGCCATTCATTCGGCTAGCGTCTGCATTTCCGGCGTAACCGAGCGAACGAGCGCAGCGAAAGATGAAAGCGAACGCGGCGCGCAGCGAAGGGTAAAAAGTGGCGAGAACGAAGAGGCACGAGAGGGAAAGCGGAGAGGAGGATGCAGCGGAACCATGAGGCGGAAAGCGGAGGAGGGTATGGCGAAAGGCTGAGGAGGAAGGCAGAGTTCCGGAGGCGACCAGGCATGCGGCGAGCGCGGAAACAATGGGCTGGCGTGTGCATCGGACCCACCTACGTGGCCGGCGCCGATAGATAATGCGCTACGCTGGAGCCACGGGTTCCCGTGTTCATGCTTTCTTTCTGAACAATGAGTGACGCAATAATTTGAAATGCTTCGTCTGCCGCTGCTGCTAAACGAGCTACCCGAGCAGAGGCTCAGCGCCGCCGCCGAAAGTACCCTGTCGTTCAGAAACATATTATTTGCTGCAATATATCGCAATTTCCAAACACCTACACAGCTCCGCTCAAAATTTGCATCGTAACCTTCGGTGAAGTTTCTCATGTCGTAATTACAGAGTTGTAAACTTGACGCTGAAACTTCTTTGTTTTGGAGTTATCAGGTAACATAATAGATACACTGGCACCACAAACGAGAAGTGCAGTTGCTGCGTGCACTTACTAGATATAGCCTTCTTCTTGAAATGCAAGGCTCCTCAAAATTGGTGCTGCGGTTCCCGAGGAAAATTTAGAGGACGCTTAAGCTTCGCCTTTAAGAGTGGAATGCGATAACATTCAAAGATTCCTGAGTGCTTCGCATGCTACGCAAGAAAGCGAGCTTTCTGGTAGAAACGTGGCCGCGATGTGCGGGTGCGAGCGCTATCTGGAGGTGTTACAAGGAACCGGGCGCGCTGTTGTATGAAAGTTAGAAACGCTGGAAAAAGTGTTTCTGTTTGAGTTTTCCCGTAACAGAATGATGTGTTCTCCTATATTCAAATTACAATGCAACGGCATAATACCTTTAGGCTGTGTGTAAGTCGTACTTTATGATTTTCTGGCACATTTTACTTTGAGAAATCCAATTAGCTCAGCAACTTCTTTGCGCTACACGGAGGGCCTGTGTGGCTTGGTGTGCGCTGTTCGCAATGATTTTTTTTGCGAAAGGACAGTCGACGCAAGATGCCGACGCCGGATTTTCTGTGACAAGAGGCCCTTAACGCTGTCGCGTTAAAAGCGATAGGCGCGCTTGAGCTAAAGCTTAGGTGTACCGGTCACACTTTTAGCAAAGGGACAACGTGTTCAAAGGTTCTAATGCGTCAGCGAAGTCGGCAACGCAGTATGTTAACATAATTGCCTCACAATCTATCTGCAGACTTTGCGAAGCACCTACCGCCTGCGCTTGCGCAGGTTGACCTCCTTTATCAAGTGTAGTCTATCGTTTCACCTTCAGAAAGAAAGCTTCCACTCCCGAAGGTGAGAAGCGCACACGTGGGGCACAACGCACACTGCGTCGGGCAGGAGCGTGCGTTGCGCCGTCACAACCATCATGTTCCACAACGGCACAAACCTTCTTTTACTAATTATGTTACTCCACCGAAGCTGTTTATGACTACGATCCCAGATTTCTTCGTGGCGTAATGACGACAGAAAACAATAGTGGCCCGACTGTGGCGGCAGTGCATGGCAGAGCAATGGCTCATACCCCCGTAAGGTTGAGACGACAAGCAGGGGTTTATCAATGGCTCACACCCCAGTAAGCAAGCAAAACTTGAATAGCTTAAAAACCCCGTAAGGCAGAGGCTACAAGCACTCTGCAAAGTGATGCGAACTTTGCATACATCGTTTGAGTCACGCATGCGACATGCAGAGCAGCAGACGTTTCAATAAAGAACAAGCTCAAAACAAGCATTTGAAACACGTAGTTAGTGGAAAGGCGCTCCTGATAACAATGCGAAGTACGTAGCGCTCCCCGCATACTTTTCCCGGTAAAGATTACTGTTGCGCAAGCTGCCGCGGCGACGGCAGCTTGCGACGTGGGAGTGACGTCCTTAGCCCCTTCCACCCTTTCTTATATATATATATATATATATATATATATATATATATATATATATATATATATATATATATATGTCCCGTTCTGCCCGTTCTGCTTTTAGGCTTTTCTTTCGAGGAACCCGTATGGGTTTCCTTTGTAGCAATTGCTACGAACGGGTGGATGTCTGATTTTCCCTTTATTCATTACTTCCCTCCACCTTGCGGGTTTCCGCAGAACTACTACGCCAAACCTTGCCTTTGCCTCGTGTGTTGTCGACAAATTCGACTTCGCCCTGCCATCTGCTAAGATGGCAAGCTCAGATGGCAGAGCGGCTGCCCCGGAAAGGCGGTGGTCCCGGGTTCGAGTCCCGGACCAGGACGAATTTTTCTTCAACTTTGAGGCTTTTCTTTCGAGGAACCCGTATGGGTTTCCTTTGTAGCAATTGCTACGAACGGGTGGATGTCTGATATTCCCTTTATTCATATATATATATATGTATATATATATATATATATATATATAACCAGCCTAGCTACTGATGTCAGTGTTGTTGCAGCACTGCAATGGGAGGCTGTATGGATGGATGGATGGATGGATACAACTTTCTTGTACGTCCGGCGAGGTTTAACGCGACCCGGGCCCAGGTCTCCCACGGGGGAACGTCAAGGCCCTGCCTCAACGCCGCCTCACGGGCTTGCTGGACTGCCCATATCTGGATTCCGAGGTCTGAGCTGCGCAGAGCGGCGGCCCACCTCGACGACAGGGTCTCCGGAGTAACTGCCATCTCTCCTATAACTACATTACACTCCCACAGCATGTGTTTGAGCGTTGCTGGTCCTTCCTGGCGCAATTTGCACGTGTCGTCCTGATGCTTATCTAGGAAGATACGTGTCAGACGGAGTGGATTAGGAAAGGTGTTTGTCTGGAGTTGTCGCCAGGCGACGGCCTGCCTCCTGTTCGATTTGGGACTCGGCGGTGGGTATATCTTTCTGGCGTTCAAATATGCACTGGTTATGTCGTTGTATCTGGTGAGCCTGTCCCGTTCTGCTCGAGAAGCGTTCGCTATCGTGCGAGAGGCGTTGCCCTGTTTGGCGCGGCGGGTCATGTCTCGCGCCGTCCGGTGCGCCGTCTCGTTTAGGTTCGGGAGCGCGTCGCCTTCCGTAGAGACGTGCGCGGGGAACCATATGATCCTCGAGCTCGCGGTTTTGGATCTGCCCGCTTTGGCCAGAATGGACAGGGCTTCCTTAGAAATTCGACCTTTGGCATAATTCTTTACTGCCATTTGCGAGTCACTTAGTACGACTTCGCATTCCTGTTCTGTGAGGGCCAGCGCAATCGCTACTTCCTCCGCTATTTCCGAGTGTATGGTGTGTACACTGCATGTGGTTCTGATTTTTGACTCTGCGTCTATGACTACGGCGGTGTATTTTTGGCCGTTCGCATATTTGGCTGCGTCGACAAAGCGCGCGTTTCTCTCCCTGCCGAATGAATGGGAAGCTGTATGCTGTCAAAATTACCATTACTCCAATTGCTACCATTACTCTAAACCAATAAAGCGTTACATCCCCCCTCAGCAGTTGTGGCGGTTTTCAACAGCTTCGCTGGACACACACTTTCGCAGGGCTGGAATGGCGAGTAATTCTTGGTAGATACCTTTACTTCACATTTCTGAAAAAAAAAAAAAAAACTAATTTTGCGAAACTTTCACAAAGTCTGTAATAGAAATGACACAAATAATTTTTTTCTGATACCTCTTGGACGGCCTACGCACACGGTGGAACGATAAACGAATGAAGGAAGGCCTCCCACGGTTTCACCACGTGAGCACGTCGAAGTGACGTTAGCCAATGAAACTCAACGCATCCCGGCGGTTAGATTTAATGTCATCATACGATTAGTTCGTTCATCAGAGGGCGTCGCCAGAGCTCACGAAGGTCACGAGTTTCGCCGAAATCAGGCCTCTCTGCATAGTGCTCCTGAAGTGAACTTGTCTACCACTTTATGACCATAATGATGATGATAATGCCTTCGATGATGGTACAAACCCACTGTGGCCACGGTATTGTCATAAAAAAAGGAATATCTAAACAGAAATACGGAATAAATTGATTGTCTAAATAAAATAAAATTGTGTAATATAGTAGCTAGTCTTGCATAAACAGGCTGGTAAGGGCTACTTTCCCCAGGATCGTGTACGTCTGTTAACGCAAACCTATCATCATCACGATTGGCTCTAGCGTCGTCTTCTTTCAAAGCTGGCTCGTTGGCGCCCCTCGGCGCTGCCGCGCGAACGCGCGCGTGCCAGTGCTCCCGCATTCGTCGTCGTCATTAATTAAATAATTATTTAAGAAACACAAAGACGTAACAAATTCTACAGCGAAGCTTTTAAGGGCTAGTTACCCCATAATCGTGTCTGTGTGTAGACACAAAACTCCCCATACGTTAGCCGATACCGAAGATAGTGCAATGTCGGGCCGACCCATGGCAGAGGTGAAGCAGGTGTTAAGCACTCCCTATACGCGAGTCGATCCCGAAGATAGTGCAATACCGGGCCGACCCATGGCAGAGGTGACGCAGGTGTTAAGCACTGCCCATACGTGGATCGATCCCGAAGGTAGTGCAATACCGGGCCGACCCATGGCAGAGGTGAAGCAGGTGTTAAGCACTCCCCACACGTGGGTCGATACCGAAGATAGTGCAATGCCAGGCCGACCCATGGCAGAGGTGAAGCAGGTGTTAAGCACTCCCCATACGTGGGTCGATACCGAAGATAGTGCAATGCCAGGCCGACCTACGGCGGAGGTGAAGACGGGGTTAAGCCCTCCTTATAAGTGGGCCGATCCCGAAGATAGTGCAATACCGGGACGACCCGTGGCAGAGGTACAGTTCACCATTAAGGGCCCACAATTAAAGCTGCGCTGGTCATCTTTGTTCACAGAGGGGAAGGGCACTGAAATTTTTTCTGTCGCCTGTCGAAGAAAAGTGTATATCTGACCGCACGGATATGAGCAGTAGTCCGGAGAACATTTAAAAAGGCGCGTCAAAGTGAATCAGCTACATGATTAAGAGGAATTTCTCAATTATCTGGTACCCATACCGAGTGTGCATATCTCAGACATCGCGATTTTTCTGCAAGAACGGTGGCGGAAAATATTCCATCTAACGGAACTTATCGATCGATTACAACTCCTGAGCGAATAAGACGTCCAATTTTACCTGGTGTACAGCCTTCGTAAGCTAGAAAATCGTGTTGAGACCAGAATAAATACCATAATGTCTCCATGACGTAAGCGGTGGCTCTTATAATGAATTTAGCGAATTCTAACACAGCTCAAACAAAATATCATCATTATTAGCAAGAATACTGATAAAACACCAGTTGGAGAACGCATAAGAGAAAGCGTATTCAATGTTGAAAACCATTTCTGCAGAGATCCGAAAGGTGGCTAGAATTTTATGAGATAACAACCTGAGCAAAATTTTCGTCAACTGCTATGCATTTTGTTTTACAGACCTCTAGGGGTTTTCCTTGTAGCTTTCTGCTAATGCGGGGTTGACGATAATTTTCCCTTTCATATGAACTTTCCACTTCGCGAGCTTCCGCAGAAGTTATGTTTCTATTGCGGTCAGAATGTTACACTTTTTTGTACCTTGTCGGAATATTCTTGAGTTTGAAGAGCATCATATAATGGGTGTATCCTCAGCCAGAGTCCTTGCTTCGAAATGCAGCGAACTCTGGACTTGTTAATCAAAGGGGTGCCTTGTATCAAGGGCCGTCTTAAAGGTTCCACTACAAGAAAAATAATAATAAACACACAACAAAACATGGCAGTTCGGTGGATTTATATCACTGGGCTTGGTCACTGCGTTGCACTGAAAGAGCACAGCGGTCTCAAACTTGTATGCACATACACAGCAACAGGTCCTCAGTTTCCCTGCGCTTCGCGTTGTCGATAAATTTGGTCTTACTCTGGAATCTGCCAGCTTCCCGTTCAGCTGAGACGATACAGCAACCACCCCGGTTAGGCGTTAGTCCCGGGTTAGGCCTCCGGACCAAGATTAACTTTTTCTGAACTGCGAAGCTTGCTTTGTATGAAACAGGTATAGGTTTCCTTTGTAGCTTTGTGCTACTGCCGGGTTGATGATAATTTTCCATGCATATAATGTTATTCACTGGAGGCTTGCAAGGTTCATTCAACACGCGACATTGGGAAAGGATATGCGCTACAAGAGGCGCACGAGCGCTTAAATTGTGCGAGTCCATTACGTTATTTCGCGGTTACGCTATTGCGCGTGAAATGTCTCTCGAACAAGGCCGCACTTACACAGTCATCGAAAAGTTGGTGACGCCAACTTCACTTCCAAGAATTGTACACTCAAAAGGTTTCCAGGAAACTAAATATTACGTAGCAAGGAACATCTCCCCGCTGACCGCCTCTCCAGTTCCGACAAATCAGCCGGATGGAACTTGTTAGATACTTCACAAATGTTCGTGAATCAAATTAGCGCGTGACGCAAACCTTGCCGTTTTCCTCGCGTTTACACGTACGTAAATCTGTTTTCTGTGCACCGCACAGCTGAAGTGCTCGCTCTTGCAGTTTCGTCCTTCGCCGCCTAAACAGCACATATGTGTGTGTGCGTATTTTGGGCATTCGTGACGAGAGTAATCTTCAAGACGAATCAGCGCGTACCGCAATCGGGAAGGGCGCCGTTGCAGCGGCACATGAGGAGTAAAAAAGAAAAATGCGGTTGTCATGCCGTCACCGTCGTTTGTTATTGCCGTCCTCTTGCTTCTGTAGCCACACCCAAACTCGCCTCAAACGCACAACTGGTTGCTTTACACGAGCACGTCTGTTCATCTGGTAACCTGTTTTACGAATCCCCCTTTGCAATTGACGCGTGTGCGGGGTAGCCCGAAAAAAACAAAAAAAAAACAAGAAAACGCGTACGCAGAAGTCCGACGCTGCCTACTGCTACTACCATCCAGGCGGGAGCCGCCAAGAGGTATTGTTCTTGTTCTCATTGAAAGGTATCTGGATAGCGCTAAAAAAACAAGAACTTGTTTTTGTTGTTGTCGGCTTTATCATATGACCCGTACCCACGAGGTGGGACTGGCCAAGGCTGTGAGCTAGATGTAGATGTACATCCTTGTGATATACTGGCAGTTTGGTTTGGTTTGGTGCCTACGGATATGGCTCAACCCGCTATAAGGAGGATCGGCCAAGAATCCGGCGGCAGTAGGTAAGAAGGGAAGAATACTTAAATCGAATTTCGTAATTGAAAAAAATTACATTAACTGGCAGTATCCAAACGCTGTATGTGCCTTCTGGCTAGGCTTTATCGTGTTGTTGTGAACGATAGTGGTGCATATCCACAACAGGTGATTGACCACGAATCAAATAGTTAAAAGAAACGGACAAAAAGAAAGGAAATTGAAAGTTGAAAATTGGCACTTAAAATTAAAAGGTCTAGTGTGCGGCGGGAAATTGAAAAAAAAAAGAAATCAACACTGATCTCAGAACATAAAAATTGAGAATATTGTTGCTTGAAACATCTATTTTTGTCGTTTCTTTCTGTCGCTGTCTTTCTTCTGATAGCAGTCTGGCTTCTTCCAATTTCTTTTTCTCTCATCCTCTAATTGTTTCACACGTTTAATACAAAGGCACCCAAATACGCTTTCCTTACGGCACCTTATCCTCGTTCCGCACTTTGTAAGCTCGTCGTCATCATAATCTCCTTATCGTCTTCAAATAATAATTTCATTTAGCTATCTCCTGCCGCCCGATTCTTGGCCTATATCCGTGGGTGCGAGCCATGACAGAGAATAATAATAATAATAATAATAATAATAATAATAATAATAATAATAATAATAATAATAATAATAATAATAATATAAATAATCATAATCATCATCATCAAGTGAGCTGTACCTGTTCAGAAGAGCTGCCTAAGGTTACACTACAGTAGCGATAAGAAAGAAGAATGGAGCCGCATGAAGCTGTTGGCACCAGCGCTAAGCCAGGAGAAACTGCTCCTCAACGGAAACACAGCGACTTTAACCGCGGATTCGCTACTGCGCCGCCCGCGCCACCCCGTCCGAACTTCAGGCCAGGCTGGCTTTCCAAAAGCGAGCAGGGTCTTGTTCTCGCCAAGCCTGCGCCCACCTCGAAGCCGGCACCTCTGCCTGTTCGTCATGACGTCACAAAGGTGCACCAGGAAGCCCCTATTGCAACGGCCACGCGCAGCGCCGACCAGGTACAAGCGAGGCCGCAAGGCATTTCGCTCGCACAGCCACACCGCGACTGCAACGTCATCCTTAAAGACGTTGCTGGAGAGCAACGCGAGACGAATCAACAGCTGCCTGCGGATAAAGGAAAGCCGAAGCTGAAGCCTGAGCAAAGCTACTTTGCCTTAACGAAGGGACTGTTTCGCACACAGGTGAGAAGGCTGGTTAATGATAATAATAATTCTATTAACATATCATGTAAGTGCAATTACAGAAATCAGCTTCAACTAAGGCATCACAGTGGCTTGTCACGCGAAACCCGACAGTCGGTAAAAAGAGTCAGCCACAAAAACGGACTATATTAGAAAAGAAAAAGAATGAGAGCGACACTGAAAGCTATTTGCGAACGACAAAATACAAGGCACAAGAACAGGTAGAAACCTAAGACACGTTTCAAAATGATGTAGATAACAAAATATAACGTCCATAGTCATTCCACATATAATTCCGCTAAGTTTTTGCGATTATCGCGTATACATTCACAAGAGGTAATTTCGGAGGCCACAACATTAAATATGTCGGAAGCGTAATAGGCTAAAGTATATTTACCAAATCTGGTACGAGTGTGAGGAACTGACAAAAAGAAAAACGGGTGTTTGACCTAAAGGACGGCAAAACACAGTGGGGACTTTTAAGTGTATCAGTCCAGAAATGTTTGAGCAGCACAGTTTGAACGACAAGTGACAATAAATTCGGCAATCGCAACATCTGAAAACGGTTCACGTTTCGTGGCCTGCAAATGTCAGAAGTAACACTTTCTTAAAGGGGCCCAGAACCACCCCTCGGGCTTGGTGAAATAACATCACGGGTATCATACGGTGCTGTGAATATCTCAGTCATGTTTTGCTGTCGTACGCGGTGCATGGAGCTCGCAAGCGGACCGCGAAGTCACCTTTCTCTCAAACGCTCTATTTTTTCAACAAAAGGCTGTGTCCTCGCTCTCTTCTGGACGCTTTATTTCGTCATCAGATGCTTTATTTCGTCATTCTCTTAGCTGCTATCTTAGCTCTCTTAGCTGCTAAATAAAGTAGCTGCTGTTGTGCGAGCGCTTCGCCGCACGAATAAGGGCAGTTACATTATTTCGGGAAGGTTTGAACTGTGAATGCGGTACGCCATCACTACGCGTACAACCGCAGCGTTGTCATGGTACGTCTTTCTTTGATAGCGGTTAATATCACACATCTCATCCAGGGTTTTAACGCGCCGTGGTTGCTCAGTGGCTATGGTGTCGGGCTGCTGAGCACGAAGTCGCGGGATCGAATCCCGGCCACGGCGGCCGCATTTCAATGGGGGCGAAATGCGAAAACTCCCGTGTGCTTAGGTGCACGTTAAATAACCCCAGGTGGTCGATGTTTCCGGAGTCCTGCACTATGGCGTGCCTCATAATCAGAAAGTGGTTTTGGCACGTGAAACCCCATAATATAACACATCCAGGGTTTGTTAAAGTGGCGTTGGCGAATGGAAACTTTCCTTTCACTAGATATGTCAGTAATGTGCATTGAAAACTGGGTGTAAAATTTGGACCCATCGGTGGTTTCCAGCAGACTTGGACCAGTCGAACAAGGCGACAAGTTTATCAAATGTATCGATAACAAGATTGCAAGCGTTGGGTCTAGAACATGACGAAGAAAGAAAGCGCAGCTGACAAGCGTTAAAGTAGTGGCCAGCAACTTTTTGGTGTAACACTGCACCGTGAACTGAAGCAATCTCCGGGCGGATGTTGAACTGATCGATGGAAGAGTTTAGTAAATTATGAAGAAGTTATTCTTCTCTAGTTGAAATGTGAATGATACTTTCAAGGTCGCATTTTGCAACGATATCCAAATAATCACATTTCAAGAGTACCGTGGGATTAAGAATATGTGTATTAATATCGCCTACTAAACATATGTTTGAATCTAACGCCGTCCTCTGCAAATGAACCTTCAGCTCATTCAGAAACGAGGACATGTTGCTTGTAAGTGGTCTATTTATTGCCAAGAGTGAAATATGGCTCAGCTTGTTTTAAATCTTCAGTGCCAGAGATTCCACGCTAGACAAATTAGTCGCTACCTGCTACACGATCCAAATCTCTTGAACGAAAATTGCAATTCCTCTTTGAGCGCCTCGAGGGAAAAAAAAAGGAAACGAATCCCGGAAGATTGGGCAGGTCAGTTTCAGCGGAGGATATATCTATTTCGGCAAGAACAAAACAACGTACAATTTGTGTAACGTGCTGTCAACCCAATAACCCAATTTGTGTAACGTGCTGCAAGACCAATAGGCTTCCCAGTGCTTTCGTAAACTGCAGATAGTAGCAGGGATTGTGGTAACTGCTGCTGCAAAGGAAAAATAACGATCAAATGCTTGAAAGTAAACCAAACTTTCGCACACGGCCATGAGGTAACATTCAAAACTGATCTCGGCAATGAATGATAGGGTGTTATGAACGGTTACGTTAAGCGCACAAGATCACTCACGTGGTTCACACGGATCAAAGAAGCAGCCTCCTCCATCTTTGCAAACACGTTTCTGTCTTTGATCTACACATATTTATAATTACTTTCCTTTCCCTTCTTCCAGACAAGCCAGAACAGCTGCCTGTTTGCTGCTGTTAGGTTATCATTAAAGAAACAAACACCCTTGGATCTTTATCTGATTTGCATAAGTTCTTTAGTTCATGATAACAACTATCCAAGTTTCCTTCATGGATACGGAGGCAAACTTAACCACAATGACTAGAACGTCGCCTGTTTTGCTCGGTAATCGATGGATGGCAAGAACGTCTTAGCTGTCGAAGTTATTGATGTTCAATTCTTAGACATGATTCGCCGCAACAGCGTGCTTGCTGTCATTACGTGTAACAGGAAGGCCGCGAATTTCTAGGTTTGGACGCGTGCTGTATTGTTCCTCTTTCTTCATTTAAGCTGTCAAAGTTTGGACCTCAGTCTCCTGCTCCTGCAATTTGAGCGTGAGAGACAAAGTGTCAGAAATGGCGTGTTTGACTTCTTTTTGACTTGCTTCTATCCTAACGAGAAATTCATTATATTTAGATGACATGAATGTAATAGAACTCTGTATCTCGCTCATGGAAGACTGGAGCTTGTCGACAGTTGACGTCCACCCCAAAAGTTGATCGGTTTTAGTTGGAAGCGGTACTAGAGAATTGAGATCAAGTTTAAGGGAAGAGAGACCGCCCAGTCTTTTTATTTATAGCTCCTATCTGGTATTGCAGAGCTTCAAGTTCATCTGTAGCACATGAGTCTGCAGTCGCGGGCCGGTTTTTTTCCTTGTCGACAATGACGACACTTCCACACGTCACGTTTAGCCGAACCCATCGAGATAAACGTTGATTCTGAAATCCCGTAAAAGGATGAGTCCAAATGAAAGGTATTTTTTGCATTTTTTGTAACACATGAAACGGCCGTCATCAGGAATATGATCTGATCAATCTTCACAGGACGACGATGGCATAGCGCAGCCATAAGAAGATAAACAAACCCTAATACAAAAAAATCCCAAGTCCTCTAGGGCAGTCGGCGGCACGTAGAAAGCAAACAGTCAAATTAAGAGCCTTAGCTCACCTGGGCAGAGACCAACGTCATGCCGTGGCAATGAATTGCCCCCGACTGCATAAGGTTGGAAATCAGTCCGGGCCTTTAAAGGCAACGCTGAGACCAACAGCAGCCCTCTTGTGTACTGGCTAGCCGATGGGGAGGTGGTTTTGCTTGTGCGGGCTTGATACCGCCTTATGAAAGTCTTGCGGTCATCACTCTAGGTTGCTAACAGATGATCACTTAACTAACCGGGCTGCACGACGATGCTCCTTGTC
Source organism: Dermacentor andersoni (assembly GCF_023375885.2). Taxonomy (NCBI): domain Eukaryota; kingdom Metazoa; phylum Arthropoda; class Arachnida; order Ixodida; family Ixodidae; genus Dermacentor; species Dermacentor andersoni. Next base: position 144,038,333 of record NC_092815.1, on the reverse strand, counting down.
CGCATTCCCCTGTGGTGCCTGGGCAGAGAGAAACATAAGGCTATGTTAAAGAATTGCCGCCGACTGCCAATAACAACAACAACAACAACAACATTAATAATAATAATAATAATAATAATAATAATAATAATAATAATAATAATAATAATAATAATAATAATAATAATAGTAATAATAGCAGTGAGTGTTTACATTTCCTGTCCACCTTAGCGCGTTAGTGTTTGTGAGTGGGCCGACAGAAGCAGCGCGTACTGGGTGGTACGAATAATTCACAGAAAAATTCAACAGAAGTTGAATTTAGAGAAAGCAAATCAAAACTCATTCAGAAGATAGGACAAAAAAAGAAAAAAAATACTACTAGTGTGTGTGGTCTACTGTACAGAAATCCGAGTTCTCTTCTGAATAGGATTTTTGTGGGCAGTACTCAGGGTGCCTCCTGCGGTGTATTTAGGCGACTGAGCAATCCATTTCGAGCATCGCGTGGCGTCATGTAGTTGCCCCTTCATTTGAACGGGTAGGGTGGGGGCGGTCGGAGGGATGTAGGTGTCCGTATAGACGAAATTAGCTGGCGCACGCGCAGGAGTGTCAACGTCCGACCGCCGCTGCACGAGCGAAAATGCCAAGACTATTCGAGAGAACACAGTACCAGAGCAAACATTTCGTTCCACAAGCAGTTTTGATAGTGACATGATGCCCTGCAGCCGGCTTATCAGCTGATGCGTGCAGCGTATCGATTTTCCAGTTCTACAGCCTCGCATTGACTTCTTATTCATGAACCTGGCACGAGCGGTTCGAGTGCGAAGTCCAGCAGACCCAGACAGACGTGACCACGTTCACACGCATTGTGTCAAGAAGGTTCGACTATTCAGCCCACCCCTTGAAAACGAGTTAACCGAACTCACCTAGACGCTCTCTCAATCCGATCCGCTAACGTTTACGTGAACTCGACGACCGGTTTTCATTTCGACAAGCTGACTCGATCCGACCATATCAGACCCACGTAAAGCTTCGTTCACATAAACCTGAGGCGAGTGTGAAGAGTTAGAAATCGATTTGACTGAGTTTGCGTGACTGTGTTTACATGTACTGTTTCCGGAACGGTATAGGCAACGGTGGTGCGCAGCGTCGAAACGAGACGTCACCCCGTTGAAAAAGGGCTTGGGCTATTCAACCACCCCTCGTCGCAGACGAGTTGACCTAACGTATCCCTACGCTCGCTTTGCCCGACCCGCTATCAATTACGTGAACTTGACGACCGATTTTCATTTCGATAAGCTGACTCGACCCGATCTTATCAGTCTCACGCAAACGTAGATATAGGCTTCGTTTACATAAACCCGACGCGAGTGGGAAGAGTGAGAAATCGATCTGACTGGGTGAGTGCGTTTACATGCACCATTTTCCGAACGGTAGAGACAACGGCTGCGCGCAGCGTCGAAGCGAGACACCTCCGCGGTGACGCGGGGAAAAAGGGCTTCCTTTAGCCGCAGTCGTGCGCAACGGGGAAAAATGGCTTCCTTTCGCCGCAGTCGTGCGCAACAACTCTATTTCATGGCTGTTATATTTGCATTGATGAGACTGCACTGCGCACCGCTTGTCTTTGCTTTGTATTCATATTGTCACACGCTGACGAAGAAGATGTTGTCAGCTTGGTCGGAAGAAGATGACGCTCTGGACGGCGCGCGCTGTCTACCATCTTGTCAGCCGCTACGATTATTCTAAATATCCTGTAAATATACGTGTGACTGTTTTTAACCCCGTAACGCTTTTGGTGGAGGTGCGGGATCGTTATCAAGACGGATTTACGCAGCGGGCGCTCCTTGGCAGCATCTACAATGCCAGCACAAGGCGAGGATGCTTCGGGCCCGTCGGCACCCCCGTCCACCGTCATTCTAGCACAACCCCGCGACCCAGGGACCTTTTCTTGCACCGACGACACTGATGTTGAAGACTGGCTTCAACTATAAGAGCGGGTGAGCTCCAGCAACCACTGGGATCAGACCATCATGCTCGCTAATTTGATATTTTACCTCGCGGCCACGGCACGCGTCTGGTTTCAGACCCACGAGGAGGAACTTACCAGCTGGGACATTTGTAAACAGAAGCTGAAAGATTTGTTTGGCAAGCCTGTTGGACGTCAGCGCGCCGCCCAAAAAGACCTCGCTTCCCGTGTCCAGACGTGCACTGAATCCTACCCCACCTACATCCAGGACGTGCACGCTCTGTGCCGCAAAGTGGATCCGAAGATGTCCGAACCTGATAAAGTTGTACATGTCATTAAGGGCACAGCAGATGATGCCTTCCCCCACCTTAATTTCAAGAATTCTTCCACTGTGCAAGCCATTATTACCGAATGCCGGCAGTTTGAAGAAGCCAAGAGTCGCCGCATTGCCCAGCCATTTCCCCGCCTTCCCAACACGGCTGCTACGTCCACCTGCGAAGACCTCCGCAGTCCTCCCACGCCCGTTCGCTCTGATGACGTCCTACATATCATCCGACGTGAAATAGAAGCCGCATCTCCTGTCACAACCCCGACCCATGGCCCCGACAATTACCAGGCGACCGTCTCACTGATACAGTCCGTCGTGCGCCAGGAATTGGCCAACATTGGCTTGACCAACGTCTGCTCACTTAATCGACCTGACTACACTCCGTCCAGCACTGTCATACGCACCCGCAGCCTGAATGCTCCAACGCGGTATCGCAATCCGGCCGAATGGCGCACTCCAGACAACAGGCCTATGTGCTTCACTTGCGGCCGTATCGGCCATATTTGACGTCACTGCCGGTCTTCGTGGAATTCGACCCCCTGGTCCTACCACCCATCCCACGGCCCCCATGCTGCTCCTCGGTTCGACCCGCAAACGCAGCCAGCAAATTATGGCGACACTTCTCGTCCTATCCGCTCTAGCCGCTCTCCTTCGCCACGTCGCCGCTTCTCGCGATCGCCCCCATCTCGCCGATCACCGTCCCCTAGCTCCTTTCGGCGCACCCTTCCGGAAAACTAACGGGTGCAGCACCTGGAAGTGATGCTGCCAAACCGACCCGACGCAAAAATCCTCTTCTGACCTTGCCCACACATCGGAATCTCATTAAAGTGAACGTGGCCTGTTACGGCTCTGATTGACACTGGCGCGCACATATCTGTGATGAATGCTCAGCTTCGGAATCGTCTCAAGAAAGTCCTTACTCCTGCTCCGCCGCCTGTGGTCCAAGTCGCCGACGTTGGAACACCAGCCGTTAATGGCATGCGTCCGGCTCGCGTGAGTGTCGCCGGACATCATACTTGTGTTTTATTTTATGTTCTAGAGCACTGCTCTCACGACCTGATTCAGGGCCTTGACTTTCTGTCTACACATTCCGCTTTGATAGACTGTTCTGCTGGTGTTGTGCAACTCGCTCTACCTTCTGCTATTGACCATCCCGATAGTGCTCCGATACGGCTGTTCCACAGAGCATATTCACCTCCCACACCGTGCCGTTACCTACATAGGTGTCTCCCCCGTTCCACCTATACCAGACGGTGACTACATCGTATCCCCTAATCCGGATGTCCTGCTCTCGCATAACGTCGTTTTTCCTCACACCGGCATTACCATTTCGGAAAACGCGTCCCGCCTTCCACTTGTGAACTTTGGACTTTGTACATAAGTACTCCCGCGCGGAATATCCCTGGCACAAATAACGCCGGCCAGAGACTACAACATTTCGGTTTTAACTTGTAACAGCTCCTCGTGTTCAACTTTTGCTTCGCCCCCTGTCCCTTCAGACTTGAATGCCCTAACAAAAATTATTGCTCCCGACCTTCCGCCCCAGCGTGCTAATGAACTAAGCGAGAAACCTCCAACATGAAGTTGACAAGATGCTTTCTCGAGACATAATCGAACCTTCTTGCAGCCCATGGGCATCCCCTGTTGTACTAGTTAAAAAGAAAGACAACAGTTGGCGATTTTGCGTGGATTATCGACACCTCAACAACGTAACCAAGAGGGACGTCTATCCGCTACCACGCATTGACGATGCCCTGGATTGCCTGCATGGAGCACAATATTTTTCGTCCATCGACCTTCGCTCCGGCTACTGGCAAATTGCCGTCGACGACATGGACCGCGAGAAGACAGCATTTAATACTTACTCCCGATGGCCTGTATCAGTTCAAAGTGATGCCTTTCGGTTTATGCAATGCCCCGGCCACATTTTAACGAATGATGGACGCCCTCCTACATGGTTTCAAGTGGTCCATCTGCCTCTGTTACCTGGACTACGTGATCGTTTTTCTCCGACTTTTGCGACACACCTCGAACGCCTATCGACGATCCTATCTGTTTTCTGTCAGGCGGGGCTACAATTAAATTCGTCCAAGTGCCACTTCGGTCACCGGGAAATCTCTGTGCTCGGGCATCTCGTCGATTCTTCTGGTGTACGCCCTGATCCGGATAAAATACGGGCAGTGAAAGGCTTTCGCGTGCCAACATATGCTAAGGATGTTTGCAGCTTCTTGGGCCTTTGCTCCTACTTGCGTCGGTTTGTCCGAAATATTGCGAACGTTGCGCGCCCTCTCAATCAGCTCCTTAAGAAAAACGCTGCATTCATTTGGGGCCCTGAGCAAGCTGGTGCTTTCACCGAGCTGATTGGGTTGCTTACGTCCCCGCCCATTCTCGCTCACTTTGGTGCGTCGGCTCCAACAGAAGTCCGTACCGATGCCAGTGGCCACGGTATTGGCGCTATCGTGGCACAGAAACAACAAGGGCGAGAATGTGTTATTGCCTACGCCAGCTGCCTGCTTTCCTCTGCTGAGCGCAATTATTCAATCACCGAACGCGAGTGTCTGGCTCTGGTTTGGGCAGTGGGTAAATCCCACCCCTATTTGTACGGCCGCCAATTCACAGTCATCACTGATCACCACGCTCTGTGTTGGCTTTCGTCCCTCAAAGATCCTTCAGGGCGCCTTGGCCGCTGGGCTCTGCGCCTTCAAGAATACAACTATTCAGTTGTATACAAGACCGGCCGGTTACATCAAGATGCGGACTGCTTGTCGCACCATCCTGTCGACCCTCCTGACGTTCCTGCGGCCGGCATACCTGTCACCGTTCTCTCTCTGGCTGCTTTTTACAATATGTGAGCCGAACAACGTCGGGACGCCTCCTTACAAGACCTTATTCAACGGCTCACTTCAACGACGCCCGATCCTACCCTCCGCATGTTTGAACTCCAGGATTGTGCCGCTCTAACATGCGCCCGGACGGCCCTGCCAGACTCTTCGTTGCGCCTGAGCATCTGCGTCAGAATGTTCTCGCCCAGCTTCATGATGTCTCGACTGCCGTACACCTTGGCGTGTCACGGACCTATGACCGCGTTCGTCGGCGCTTCTATTGGCCTGGTCTATACCGTGACGTCTGCCGTTATGTCGCTACGTGTGGCCTTTGTCAACGACGCAAAAAGTCGGCCATACTATCTGCTGGTCGCCTTCAACCACTTGACTACCATCAGAACCATTCTTCCGTGTAGGTGTTGATCTTGTAGGCCCTTTTCCTACGTCTGATTCGGGAAACAAGTGGATTGCTGTAGCAAGAGACTACGCCACCCGATATGCAATCACACGGTCTCTCCCGACAAGCTGTGCAACCGATGTCGCCGACTTTTTCCTAGAGAACGTAGTCCTTCACCACGGCACCCCTCGACAGCTCCTCACCGACCGAGGCCGCTAATTTCTTTCTAAAGTTGTCAACGACATTCTGCACTCGTGCGCGACTAAACGCAAGCTTGCTACTGCTTACCATCCACAAACGAACGGTCTAACCGAGCGCCTCAACCGCACCCTTACTGACATGCGGTCCATGTATGTCTCCTCTGACCATCGCGACTGGGACGTTGCGCTGCCGTTCGTTTCTTTCGCCTATAATTCGTCTCGTCATGATACCGCCGGCTTCTCTCCATTCTTCCTCTTGTTTGGCCGCGACCCTACGCTACCTTTCGACACCCTTCTGCCTGCTAGCCTGAATTCCACGTCCGAGTACGCCCGTGAAGCCATACTCAAAGCTCGAGAAGCACGCCATATTGACCCACGTCGACTTGCGGAGTCGTAGGACAATCAGCGGTGCTTATATGACGCCCGCTATCGTGACGTCCATTACACACCGGGTACCCTGGTTCTCCTTTGGTCGCCGTCACGACGCGTTGGCTTCTCGGAGAAGTTACTTTTATGCTACTCTGGCCCTTACCGTGTCTTGCGTAAAGTAACTGACGTCACGTACGAAATCGCCCCTCTTGAGCCAACCGTAGCTCAGCATCGCTCCGACGTGGTCCAGGTCGCGCGCCTTCAGTTGTATCACTCGCCCACCTCCTAACCAGCACCGAGCCGGTGCTTCCGCCACCGGGGCTCATGTGACACGCTGACGAAGAAGATGTCAGCTTGGTCGGAAGAAGACGATGCTCTGGATTGCGCGCGCTGTCTACCATCTTGTCAGCCGCTACGATTATTGTAAATATCCTGTAAATATACGTCTGACAGTTTTTAACACCGTAACAATATGATTCCCGCTCCCGGCACATATGAGCGCTGACGTTTCAGTGGTCTCGCGCAAGTCTCAGCTCTGTTTGGTCTCAGCCAACGGCGTTTACATGCGCTCTGCAAATGAATCGGGTTGGGACAACCTACCTTATGCATTCGTGCTGGCTCAGCCCTACTCGAGGTTCGCTCAATGCGACCTGGTGGTGTTTACATGAACGGCGCAGGCCGATTCCAACCCGACGGACCTACTTGATTCACTTCTGCCGGATTCACCTGAATGTCCTGATAGACGCAGTGCATAAAACACGTGCATGAGAACGCCAAGTAATGACGATGGTGGTATGCCAAGTTGCCCGACATGCTAACGAACAAACTGTGAGAAGGTTTGCTCGACACGTTCTGCTCTAATAGTTTGTAGCGGCCGAACAAAACATCCGAGACGCGCGCGCAAGTTTATGTGTCAGCGCGTGTGCTTCGCTATGGCGCGACGTGCATGTCACGTGGCGTAAGTTTCTTAGACCAAATCGCCGGATTTCTCCACCACCACCACACCAACATGCTACATAGTCTGAAAATGGTATATTGCAGGACTCGTTGCACTGGAAACTACGTTTAAGTACGACGCCTTCTACCTCTGATGTAAAAGTACAGTTTGACATTTTACCGCAGCGTGCTGCCTTTGAGCGATGCAGTTGTGGAGTCCTCTTCACTAATTTCGAACATATTGTGGTGTTTATGCATGAGCCCAAGATTCGTAAACTAGAACGTCTTTTTGTTTTCATCCAACCCCTTCGTAATGCTGCCACCTTGGCCGGCAGTCGAGCGTGAGTAACAGTCCACAGCAGCGAAACACTTATAGTTGTTGAAGGAACTGCAGTGAGAGGATCTGAAACTGATTAACAAATGTGTTAGCAGTGAAGCAGATCATGATGCAAATGCTGCAGTGATAAAACACAGCGCTCATGCAAGACAACAACATCAAATAAATAAATAAATAAATAAATAAATAAATAAATAAATAAATAAATAAATAAGGGCAAGCCAGCTGGCAACTATAACGTCTCTCTCAAAACCAGAATGCGTAAACACTACGAAAAAAGCCCCTTGAGGAAGCTCAATTTTCTTTTTGATATTTTTCTTTTTAATATTTTGAAAATCGGACACGCGTCACCGAACTGCCAAGGATGAACTTTAGCGGTTAAGGCAGGAAGGCAGGTTTCTTGGTGGATAAGAGTTTCCAATCATGCTGGATGCGTAAAAATCGACAAACTTATCTAGAATTGAAACGAAAAATTCATTCGTGTGATTGCGTAGACGAATAGTGGCACTCTACGCTTTCAGACAGAACCATGCTCATAATACTCCTCAGCCATTCGAGAAGAATGAAGTGTTTATCTCCCCTAACGTGGAGCCCGAACACTGTGTTTTTTTTTTTTGCAAACACAAGCTGTTCGAAATAGTATTTGGATGGTAGAGAGACAGAAAGCGCAACCGGTTTTCTCTAAACCGTTGCAGGCGATCAACGACGTGAACACTCCGTTCGCGTTACACAGTGGGGGCAACGAGGACGAGGAGATGGCGGTGAACGCTTGCGTGGTGACCGCTGCCATGGTGCTCGTCTTCCTCACCATCTTCCTCATCTTCTTCTTGATGAAGTCGAGCCAAAGTCTGGCAGCACTCGAGAGGACTACCGTTTCCAACGAGGAGCTGATCAGCCTCCGACCGAGGGGCTTCGAAGCTACGAACTTGTCAGCGGATGCACGGTCGGCGAGCGACCGCTATTCCCGGAAACCGTCACACGAGGTGACGCCAGATGAAGAAGCGGTGGGTGCATTGACGGAATCTGCTATTTTTTCCATCATCACTAACGAGACTAATATTTGAAAACCTGTTTGACGAACATTAACATCTGGACAGCTAATTTTACGGAGTGTCATCAGAAAGCGATTTGAAACAGTGCCACCAGAAGTGGCCGCCATCCGATCACATCAGCGTGTCTTCAAGAGAACTTCCCATCAAGAAGTTTGTAAACTTCAGCGTCAATAAATATCAAATTTCTCACAAACGACTGCCACTGAATCTCTGTGTGAAGTATTTTAAGGTCGGTTATAGATTTCACCGCACGTTAGTTCATCAAACTGAAAGCTGGGCAAGTTGATGTTGTTCCATCTGAACAAAAAGACAGCGCGACAAAGAAGCAGACGAATAATGAAACTATCAAAGGCTCGTAACGAAACGTGTTTATAGTTTCTTTGCGCATCTACGTCTTTCTCGCGCTGCGTTTTTGTTAATACGGCATGGTAGGAGCCATAGCAGCGTCAAGAATATTACAAAATCTACAGATTCAACGCAGTGAATGAAACATATGTTAAATCAAGCATATATTTATGCACTGTACAGGTAAATGCGATGCATACAACTGTTTTTTTTTTTCATACTGTACAACGTGGAATCTCATGGATCGTTTGCTCACTATCGTGACCGCTCACAACCTATGTCGAATGCAAATACCAAATCAGGCGGATGCACAGTGTGAGGTGTACGTTGTACCAGAGCCTCATTTACTACTATTTCCTATGCAAGGCACGTCGCCTGCATTTCAATGGCCAGCCCTCTGCCGCTGAGTTTCACGCACTGACCGCCGGAGTCGCCAGTTTCTGACCCTCCCACTCGTTCTCAAGAGTGGAAGCTTTCAAGAATTTTGAAGCACTGTGCGCCCGTTCATGTCGCTGGCTTCATTTTTCTGCGGTAAATTGAGTTCTTTCACATCTCACATCGCGAGAAACATAGTTAAAGGATACTCACAATTACGTGCATGAACCTGGAAAGGTGGTATGTAGAATCACTGGCTGTAAACCATACTTTTCAGCGAAATTGGAACGCATCAAATAAGGAACTGCGAATGGACAGAAATATAGAACAAATGGTAGAAGTTTATTTGTCAGTGCCTTACAAAAATGTCTCCTACTACGAAAAAATAATGCCCAAAATGTTGAAAGAAGATTTTGTGCAAGCATGCTTGCAGCTGTGCTTTTCTTCCACGAGTTTCTATTTTGGTCTCTGTTGTTTGCAAATACTTTTGTGAAATTTTAATGCAGATGAAGCAGCTGTAAGTGCATAGGGTCAGTGTATTTATAACCTTTGAGATAAAAAAAAGTAGCATATCCCAAATGTTGGAATCTGTGTACAGCAAAGTTTTGTGTGAGTGCACAAAGAGTTTGTGTCTATTGAATGTCTGTAGAAAGTGACATACGGCAGACATCGCCAGACCCTGACTGGAAGGTTACCACTATAACTTAAAAGAAAGGTGTACAACCAATGCATTCAACCGTTGGTAACTTATGCAGCACAAATTTGGTGGTTGACAAAGACGCTCGAGAATAAGTTAAGGACCGCACAAAGAGCGATGTAACGATGAACGTTAGGCGTAACGTTAAGAGACAGGAAGAGAGCGGTGCGGATCAGAGAGCAAACAGGGATAGCCGATATTCTAATTAACATTAAGAGGAAAAAGATGCAGCTGGGAAGGTCATGTAATGCGTAGGATAGATAACCTGTGGACTACGAAGTTTTACCCCACTTCTGAAAGTGCCCTTCATTGTCATAACATGGGCGAAAATTGGCTGCTTTTCAAAGAGAAATTAAATGATTAGGTTGGCAAATCAATTCCCCAATTTAACATTCATTCCAATTCAGCACAACCCGCGTTCAATAAAGCACTGAAACAATTAGAAAACAAGAAAAGCATCTCTTCCATGCAGCTAAGTAGCGTGACACCTCTAATGCATGGAATAAGTACAAAACCGCCGAAATTGCTTATCTGCAAGCCATACATCAAGCCAAACGCTCATTCTTTCACGCTGATGTGTGGAACATGATCGACCTTATCGAGTGGCTCAGGTGATTCCCTAACCGATGCTGAATGTGCTCACGTGTTTAACACCGCCTTTGCATCAGCTTTTACTCAAGAAATTGAACTGTCATTTTCTGCTCCCCAAGCAAACTTTCAATGTACCATGTCACCAATGACTTTTTTTTGATCCGGCATTTCATGCCTAATACACTATGTCCAACTTTCATCGTCAGCGGGTGTGGACGACATTACGCCAAAACTTCTCAAAGCACTAAACATATTTGTGTATCATATCTCTGTCTACTATTTCCAAAGCCCATTCCAAGAGGCGTGTTGCCTCCAGATTGGAAACACGGAAAGGTCGTTCCAGTCCACAAATCGGGTAACAAACACTCCCCATTAAATTATCGTCCCATCTCATTAATCAGTGTACCCTGCAAAATCCTTGAACATATCGTCTACACGCATATCTGGACTTCCCTGACGCTAATTTTTTTTTTTCATTCTGAGCAGCATGGCTTAAGGAAAGGTTCTTCCTGCGAAACGCAGCTACCTATGTTTGTTCATGTCCTGCATGTAAACCTTGACTTTAACTTTCACACTCACCCCAGCTTCCTAGATTTCGCCGAAGCTTATGACAAAGTTTTTCATGAGCGTCGACTACTAAAACTTGCCGCCTTACATCTTTATACCAATACCTTAGGTTGAACTAAAGAATTCTTCATTAACCGTTCATAATCAGTCTTTAGCAACAAAGAAACAAATAACTGTACCCCTGTAACCTCAGGCGTCCCTCAAGGTCCGTCCTTTGTCCACTTCTATTTCTAATTTACATTAATGACCTACCAATGCATGTATGTTTGCGGATAATTGCGTAATTTATCGCAAAATTACCAGCGCTTCCGACAACACGTCTATTTAGAACGACCTGCGAAGTGTACAAGAATGGTGTAAGCTTTGGCTAATGGAACTGAAGCCTAAGAAATGTAAAACTGTCTCCTTCCACCGTCGTAGACATTCACTTGTTTTCTCGTACTAAATCGCTGACGCCAATCTTGAACTAGTTCATTCCAACAAATATCTCGGAGTAACCCTTTCTAATAATGATTTAACCTGGGCAACGCACATTACGAACATCATTTCATCTGCTAACAAAACACTAGGGTTTTTAAAGCGCCATTTGCGCCACCACCACCAAAATGGAAAATTACTAGCCTATCAGTTTCTCGCCAGGACGAAATTAGAATACGCATCCCCCATTTGGAGCCCGCATCAAATATATCTCATCCATCAACTCGAATCGTCTCAAAATCGAGCTACAAGATTTGTTCATTCTAAGTACCTTTAGGACGTAAGCATATCAGCACTGGAAATAGAATCCGGCTTATCATTGTTTGCATCTCATCGCCGCATTGCTAGTGTTTGTCTTTTTCACGAGTTAGACAGACAGACAGACAGACAGACAGACAGACAGACAGACAGACAGACAGACAGACAGACAGACAGACAGACAGACAGACAGACAGACAGACAGACAGACAGACAGACAGACAGACAGACAGACAGACAGACAGACAGACAGACAGACAGACAGACAGACAGACAGACAGACAGACAGACAGACAGACAGACAGACAGACAGACAGACAGACAGACAGACAGACAGACAGACAGACAGACAGACAGACAGACAGACAGACAGACAGACAGACAGACAGACAGACAGACAGACAGACAGACAGACAGACAGACAGACAGACAGACAGACAGACAGACAGACAGACAGACAGACAGACAGACAGACAGACAGACAGACAGACAGACAGACAGACAGACAGACAGACAGACAGACAGACAGACAGACAGACAGACAGACAGACAGACAGACAGACAGACAGACAGACAGACAGACAGACAGACAGACAGACAGACAGACAGACAGACAGACAGACAGACAGACAGACAGACAGACAGACAGACAGACAGACAGACAGACAGACAGACAGACAGACAGACAGACAGACAGACAGACAGACAGACAGACAGACAGACAGACAGACAGACAGACAGACAGACAGACAGACAGACAGACAGACAGACAGACAGACAGACAGACAGACAGACAGACAGACAGACAGACAGACAGACAGACAGACAGACAGACAGACAGACAGACAGACAGACAGACAGACAGACAGACAGACAGACAGACAGACAGACAGACAGACAGACAGACAGACAGACAGACAGACAGACAGACAGACAGACAGACAGACAGACAGACAGACAGACAGACAGACAGACAGACAGACAGACAGACAGACAGACAGACAGACAGACAGACAGACAGACAGACAGACAGACAGACAGACAGACAGACAGACAGACAGACAGACAGACAGACAGACAGACAGACAGACAGACAGACAGACAGACAGACAGACAGACAGACAGACAGACAGACAGACAGACAGACAGACAGACAGACAGACAGACAGACAGACAGACAGACAGACAGACAGACAGACAGACAGACAGACAGACAGACAGACAGACAGACAGACAGACAGACAGACAGACAGACAGACAGACAGACAGACAGACACAGACATATAGATAGATAGATAGATAGATAGATAGATAGATAGATAGATAGATAGATAGATAGATATGCTGAAAACGTCTCAAGAAGACAAGAATGCTTATTGCACTAAAATACAGTTTTCCTCAAATGCGCGATCAGGTTACTCCCTTTGAGAATGAACAGCAATCCTTTCATATTGCAAATGAATTTACATTTATTTTGTGTTTATTCGGTAAAACAACGTGGATTTTGTTTCTTTTTTAATGCCCGCGAGGGTTCAGTTCTCGTGTACGTTGACGACGAGATATTTTAACGTACTGCTCATGACTGGAAGCGAAGTTTGCACTGTGCGCAACACTTTTCTTCTCCAGGCCACCCAAAAAAGCTGCCCTTCTTTCATCCGCCAGCACTGCTCCTCCAAATCGCGGAGGTGGTTCATCGAGAGACCCGTGTTGAAAGCGAGGAACTCCCTGAGGTTCCACACCGCGCGAATCAAATCGTCCTCTGCCGCCTGCGACGCACAATGCGCACGAAGCACGAGCCGTGTATGGCCCTTGGCAGACTTGTCCTGAACATCTACCACCGTGTTCAACTGGCTCACGGCCTCCGCAGCCTCACCGACAACGTCTAACTCGGCGCGAACTAACTTCGGCAACGCGATGAGCATCCTAAGCAGCATGTCTCCCCCACAAACGCCGTATACTGCGACGCTTTCCAGATTGTTGCACTCGCGCAGCAAGTTGAGGGCATTTTGTGTGAGCGTTCTGGCACTGATGGTGACGTGACGAAGCTTGTTCCCGGATTTTTCCACGAGGTGTTTGATTTGGTGCTCTTCCATGTGGAGCTGTTGAACATCGAAGCGTTCCAGTTCTCTCGGCGCTCGGAACCGCGAGTCGAACCATCCTGTGCCGCACTCCCCATCCACTGAAAGGATCCGGAGCTTCAGGAAAGACTGAAGTGCCTGCGCCACCGTCACGTCGTTCTCGTTCCAAATGGTGCCGATCATGAGCGACTCCAGGTTTGGACGTGCCTTAGACAGGTGCACCAATCCGCCTGTGGACATACGAGTTACCGCGAGGCACGTCAGATGCTGCAGCGACTCGAGGCACCCCCATGTGCTTCGATCGCGTACGCGATCCGAGTTGATATCCAGTCGTTCAAGCAAAGGACAGCTGGCGCACAGCTGGCGAATAATGCCGTCCTCGATGCGCAGTTCTCGTGAGGTCGAGAATACTTTCAGGCATTTTAAGCTCTGGAGACGGCGTACGTCATTTGGCAGCAGCATGTCCTTTCCACGCAACGCCACGGTGGTAAGGGACTCGCACTTTTGTAGAATGATTGGCATGCTGCGATGTGAGAGCGCACGGCTTGGTATCACCAGCTCTTTCACCAGTTTGAAGTGCGTCGAGCAAGCAGCGATGTCTTCGATGTAGATGATACCGGAGACATCAAGCTTGCGGATCAGGGTGGCCCTGTTTAGGACCTCGCGCACCTGGTGCTCACTTTCCATATCCCGCAGGTTGATATGCACCTCTTTCCAGAGCCAAGGGTCGAAGGCCAACCTCTTCCATCGCTCGCACACCTGGGCTATTGTCGCGAGCCAGAATTGCGGAATGTAAGCGAATATATTGAGGACGAGTTCAACTGGGAGGTCGTCAAAGTGCAACATGGCCGCGCCTGATTCAGCGTTCTTCTTCTACTTTCTCTTTGAGCCCTAACGGCTTCATTCTATCAAATATTTTTTTACGAGAGCGACATTTGTTTGTTTTTATTCCAGAATGCGGAAATAAACTATGAATTCTAAGTGGTGTGTCAGAGAATGCCCACTTTGACTATATCTTGTTGTGCTCTTCATTGCTTCATTTTTGGGGAACATGTCATCTTCTTTTGAAGGAGTAGTGTGTGAAGAGTCCAGTCGAACTCGTTTATGCTGATCTCACTATAGGAATCGTTCGTTAATTCCATATACGCACAATTCCACATAATTTATGAAACAGTTGCTTAGTGAAATGCGTATGAAATTTTCTAAACTTGTTTCTGTTTGATAGTTTTCCTAAATATACGTACTTTCTCAGGAGAGACGATATTCGATTAGGCGAACGATCTATTTTCCTGCAATCGTGTGCCCAATGAACGTCGTATACGGACCCACGCGGGCCTTACTGGTCGTTGCTGCTGCTGAGTTAAATAGCATCTACACGAGGGGCTGGTGGTTTCGCATTCTTTTCTTCATTATTTTCGAGCGGCTGCTGGCAAGGCGCGTTATAGAGCGCAGCTACAGAGATTGATTCCGCGCATGGCACATGCAATGTAGATGATGATGGCCCAGATATTGACACATACCTACAACGGTTGATTGGCCCTAATGAGGGAGGTAGAACAATAAGAAAAAGGTGACAGCAACAACAGAAACTACTACTACTACTGCTGCTACTAGTACAATGATAAAGCTAGTAATTACTACTTATTATATTTAATAAATGTGCTTGCTTGCTGTTAGAAGATAAGAAGGGTGTGTTCTTTGCAGTCAACCAACCATAGAAAAAACAGAACTTCAAAGCTGGAAAATGAAGAGGTAAAGAAAAAGAAAGAAAGGAGGTGGTAGAAACTAAACACTTCGCGGTGGAGGTTAGTGACGGCAGCGACGGCAGGACCTTGCGCTTTGAAGGAGCCGCCACAAGCGACAGCAGCCGAGTACCGAAAATAGAAAAAAAATTGCGCCGAATCTTTCAAGCCAATGAATTTTGTAATATTGAAATACGGGAAGTAACCTTATAAGTGTTGGCATAGCATACACTTTTCTTGACCCTGATAAAGTGAAGGTTAATTGTGATTGTTTTCACAAATCCAGCCAATAGCCTTATGAAGGGGTCATTGTGCCTTCATGTGCAATTTCGTTGATGTGGTGTTGAAGACGCCGCAAAAAAGCACCGGCACTTTATATTGTGACATTGCTTGTTCCATGCTGTCTGGAGGTTAGCATAATATATGGTTTAAGGTGTTCATGGAAGTATTGTCTCTCATGTAGTATTACTTATTTACTTTGTTAAAAAAGTCACACTTTCGCCCGAAAGTCGAAGCAGCGATAGCGATAGCAAATTAGTAGATATCTATGTGAATTAAAGATGGTAGTTTTAACGGCCGTATGAACTTACAAACACTCGCTTACGAACTAAATCAACACTGATATAATATGTGTATGCGCGAATGAACAAGGACGTAGAAAGAGACAGATACAAAGAGACAGCACTGCCCCTCTGGGTCTGTTTCATTCTACGTCCTCGTTCAGTCGCCCTTACACATTCTAGCATGGATTTAAACCAGCTAGCTCACGAACGTGTTCTAACTAAATTAACGATCACGGTGTCACGGTCGCACAGGTAAACATGAACACATCTCGCTAGATGGGCGCGGAAATTCGCTATCAAAATGCTGGAGTGAGCAATCGCGCCAGCAGCATCGATTGAGTTGACCTTCGTCCATCTCTCGCTTCAACGTGAACTAAACGTCGAAAGCACAGCGCATACAAAGCTACCGGCACTAGCACACTCTGCAAGCATCGCAGGTCGCTTTGGATATGAGGCGCCCGCACGGCCCCGCCGTAGGCAGCAGCCGTGCGTTCAAGTTATGTTGATTTGCATCACAACGGCGAGCGTGCTCTGACAAAAAGTGAAACCATTTCATTTGAGAGTACCTGAGTACCCTGTGTAGATTACGTAAGACAATGATATCAAAAATACAACATTGTTAGAGAATATATTTCGAAAACGAGTTCACTCATTCATACAGTGTAGTAAAAAGGACGCGCTTCCACAGTATAGACCAGAACACGCTAGCCTCGCACCCAGACTAACCGAACGCATACTTTCGCACCCGGGTTGCCCGGTCGACCAGCGCCATTTTGTACTGGGCTGCCAAAGTGTGTTCGCCGGCGACCGGTAGACATGGCAAGCGCCAGCTCCAGGACTCCAAAGTGCGAAAATGTGCCCGTTCACGCGGATGCAAGGTACAAGAAGCCATCTGGGCATCATTGCGTCGTGTTTGGGTGCCAAAACAACCAGCGCAAAAGGAGCAGGTTGCTTAGCACCGTTTGCGAAGTGCACAATACACGGAGGGAATCGTGCCGGTGCGGTGTTTTCAGCCTGCACCGATTTCCGTCCGCAACAAAGAATGCCAAGCTGCGGCACCGATGGATAGCTGCAGTAAACAGAAAGAACTACCAACCCAGTGAAAATGCACGAGTGAGTATTCGATCTGTGTATAATTTGGTGCCACGTTCAACTTTGCGCCCTACGAACGTAATATGTGTAACACGCAGGTTTGCTCCGAGCACTTTCTTGACAACCAGCCTACCGAGCAGAATCCCGTGCCGATGCTTCGCCTTGGCTATAACAAAAAGGCAAGCCTTTTCGTGTTTTCATTCATGCAGAGCTCCCGATGGTTAAGCGGAACAGTTGAGTTTGCGGTTAGCGATACTCGCAGCTGGTGCACTTCATGACCATTAAGCGTGAACGACAAGTTGTACGCAATAGAATGTTGCCCTGCTGGTGAGCGTTATTGCTAATGAAAGTAAACCGAAGTCTGCTCGTCACGTAGCATTCGTCCACGAAAACGTAAACGACTGCACGTCGCCGAAGGTGTTCTTGCAGCGCGCCTGTCTTTACGAGCTGGTGTTGCAGGTGTCATTCGTAATGAATTCATTTGAGCCTCCTGAGCTCTAAACTGCGTGCGGGCTGTTATGCGGGGCAAAGCGCAAAATTTTTCCGTTCATATAGCGAGGGAAATAAGGTGGCTAATTATTGTTGTATTTTGTAACAAAATTTTTCTCGTTCTCACCGGTTTTTTTTTTTTACTGTTTTCTTTTCTAAGGGAGCGCCAACAATCCGATATGGCCTCGCAGAAGCGAAACAGATCTGATACCAGGTAGCTGCATTTGGTGGGGCTAATTTCTTGGAATGCAGGTGGGGTTGTTGTCTTGTACCAAAGGGGTCCCTGATGATGCAGCTTTAAGTAGGGATGGCAATTTTGTGTGCCCTGTCATGGTTTGTGCAACAACTGTACAACACCTGCATCTGTCATGCTCACCCTCTTATACGGGCTTTGACTGCACATGTAGTTGAACATTATAACTACTGTAGTTCCTCATTTTCCAATGAGTGCAGGTTTAGCATCATATGCTGCTTCTTCGAGTGCTGTAGGCTTGTGTTCTAAATGTTGTACTCTTCAGTGGTTGCTCGACAAATTTGGCCTGGTGTGTTTTCTATTTCATTTTGAGAAGACTTTATATCTTCGCAGCAATGATGGCATGGGAAAGAACTACAGCCCTTCTTACTATAACATGTATTTAGTTTTCAATGTGCAGGTGGTGAAGGGCAGGCGTCTGCTAGTCAGGCAGGCTGTAAGCCCAATCAAACGACCTCGCCAGTTGGTTGCCAAACGCGGCCACCCCAGTAGTGACCATGACAGACCAGACCAAACTGAAAGTGCAGAGGACAATGTTCTGCGTCCTGGTGGAAACTTAGGAACGTTGTTGCATGCTGATACCCAAGCACTAGCTGCTGCCTGTCCAGAACAAGAGCAACAGATCGTTCAGCATCAAGGGCACACATCACAGCAGGTAGCGTCTGTTCACATACCTGCAGTGGATGCCCTGAGTGAAACAGCGTAAATGGAGACACCAGGTCACACTAAAACAAGTGTAGAAGCTACAAGCACAGTAGAACTGCATAACAGCAAACTGCAGCAGTCGACATCCGAACGGCTTGCTATTGTCCCTGCTACATACGAGGTAGTGGTTGAAAGCACTGAAGAGGTACAGGCAGCCCCAGATTTTTATTTTGAGACATATTATGACGCAGAGAATCTCCATACTGTTGAGCTGTCCACAATGTCGCCACTTTCAGAGCCCGAGCAAGCAATAGTACCAATGGACGTTTCATCCGAGTGTGCGGAAAGAATATTGCATGAACACTGCTACTTTTCTTGCAGTGTGAAAAATGTTGATGCAGGAACCCAAACATCTTTTTACAGTACAGTTTCATTACCGCCTAGTCAGTACCAGTTTTACACTGGATTGAGCTATTGCACCTTCTGTGAATTGGTCAAACTTGTGGAGAGTAAGGTCAGCACTCAATTCAAATTAAGCATTAGTGATGCTGTTCTGCTAACTTTGATGCGGCTTAGACTGGGTGTGCTTTATGCTGATTTGGCGTTTCGGTTTGCTATATCGGTATCTCTTGTTGGTAAAATGTTTCGCACAGTTCTTCGAGCACTAGCTGAAATTTCCAGACGACATTTGATCATCTGGCTACCTCAGGAGACCATACAAAGGTCACTTCCAAAAACATTCAAAGATAGCATGTACAAGAGCACTAGATGCATAATAGACTGCACAGAGGTGCATATGCAGCGCCCTAAGAAGCTGTATGCTCGTGCCCAGACATACAGCCAGTACAAAGGTGGAAACACTGCAAAATTTCTAGTAGCCATAGCACCCACAGGCTTCATTATGTTCGTATCGGAAGTATATGGTGGGCGGGCTTCTGATCGGTTTATCGTGCGGGATTCAGGATTTTGTGACTACCTCGAAAACTGTGATGAAGTAATGGCAGATCGAGGCTTCACCTTGAATGAGGAGATGAAAGCAAAATGTGTTCGCCTAAATATGCCCGCTTTTACAGAAGGAAGGAACAGGCTTGAAGAAGTGGAGGTGACGAGGACAAGGCGAATTGCTTCGTTAAGAATACCTGTCGAAAGAGCAATTAATCGTATTAAGACATTTAGAATACTAAAGCACAGTGTCCCAATTCATCACAAGAAACTTGTAAATGAGATTGTTGTAGTTTGTGCAGGACTTTGCAATTTGAAGGCACCCCTGATTCGCAGTGATGTCACAGTTCAAGAAGGTACCCCATGAGCACAAGTAAATGGCCACAGGCTCGCTGAAAAACACTTAATTTATTCGTAATTCCGACATACAAACTGACAAGTGGCCGGGAAAGCTTGCAATGTCATGTTTGTACTGCAGTCCTCTATTTGGAGTTATATGCATAGGTGAAAAAAATCAGCTTAATCGCAGAATCTGTGGTACTTCTGCTCAGAGGAGTACCTGTGTCAAGTGCATCACTTGCTAGCTATGACTTAGTTGTAGGTGCAGGTTTGGTCTTGCAACACTTGCTCTAAAACAAGGCTGTGTCAATTTTGTGTTATTGTGTATGGTAAGCTTTTTTATTTTTGCAAGTGATTTCACTTCAAAATCTGAGACTTGCAATACATTTTTATTAATGTTCATGGAGAGCCTGGTAGACTTGCGAGAGATTTCACGTGAGCTCCGAGATTTATTCTAAATATGCCAGAAAAAAACCTGCATGATACTATTTTTGCCAGTTGTCCATCATGTGTATTGACATTTTTTTGTGCTTATTTTTATAGTTGTGTTGTGGTACTAAATGCAATTTGCCAGTGTACACGTAAGGTCATCTCACACAAGTGCTCATGGGATTCGGAAGATCATTCTATTATGTTCTTATAGATGTTCACAAAGAAGAGCCTGATAACCTTTTTTTTTCTTGTTGAGAGTGATTTCACTCTGAAGTCCACTCTGATTTCACTCTGAAGTGATGTCACTCTGGTAGATTCAGTCAGAGGTATGCCAGGATGAAAGCATGCAAGATGTATTTGCCAGTTGTCCTTAATGTGTAGTAGCATTTTTAATATATATGATTAGACCTTTGTCGTAATCAGTACAATTTTCTAGTGTACATTTAAGGTCATATCGCACAAGCGCTCATGTGATTTGGAAGGTTATTGCATGACGTTCTCATAAATATTCACAAAGAGGAACCAAGGCGAGTCACCACTGTGTAGCTTCTTGTTTTCTATGAAACAAAATTTTAGCACTAGTTTGGATAGTGCATCTCACTGTCTTGAAAAGTAAAGGCTGGAAACCATTTTTTTATTGACTCATCAACATAAATGATGGGTATTTGTGTTCCAAAGGTGACATCTGTGGACATATTTATTTTTCTGTCTCCAGAAATTGTACATATATGTTGTTACACCTCCTGCTTTGGATGCATTGGCAACAGCTGCAACTCCAGCAGCACGGATATATGGTCCCCACAATCAATCCTTGCTGGACTTTGTAAATAAACTTTGTGTGCACATGTAAGAAGCGTCACCTGTTTTATGCCTCAGGGCAAAGTTCCAAATTAAAATAAACGAACTATTACACAATATGTCTTGCTGGTGTTTTTCTGAGCTGTAGAACTCTAGCTTATAAAATATTTACAATAAAAAAAACAATATGCTGCAAATTAACCACTTTTGCCATACTGTCATTAAGTAGCAGTACGTTGAAACATGTTGTATGCTTCAAGTGCTGTCGACCTTTGAGTGAGAGAGTCGTCTACCAAGGCTGGAAGGTACAAAGAGATGTAAAAGTTGCGCACTCTTGCAAGGCTGGAGCTTAAGTATGCTGGGTCATAGTTCACATTAACCAGGACAGTTCGCCTTCTTGTCCACACATAAAAAAAGCAATGTTTCCTTTGGCAACAGTACATAGTGAATTGTACTTGACTGTAGTAGCCCCCCCTGCCTGATTTAGAAAGAAAATATCTATCATCTCCCTTCCTTACATCATATTTTCCGCTGTCCAACAAAGAGGAGCAGTCTTCTGTGTAAGGGCACTTAATTTCAAGAATGGAGTCTATGCCAACAAGTCCATCTGGGCTTGCAGATAGGTACGGTTCAGTTTGCGACACCACAGTTCCTAGTCTTGCCACTTTCAGGCCAGTTTCTTGCTCAAACGCCTCCCTGGCTAGAGTTTCACACTGTGTACCATGCATAGTTGCCTTGTTACCTCTGAAGCTAGGCCTCAGTAGGGAAGCAAGTGCTTTATCTGGCAAAGTTTGCTTGCGCTTAGGTATCTTTGACGTGACTGAGGCTGTTATTCTGACCTTTCTACTGTCTTCCCACACACTGCCACGTTGCTCCACTGTTCCTTTGGCCAGTCTAACCTGTGCATCTAGAGGTATGTCTACATACTTTTTATAGAAATCGGTACAGCACTGGCAGTTGTCAGGTCCAGCACCACTATGAAAGCCATGAGACGGGACACTACGGGGTGCAAGTATTTCATCTGTAGTTTCTACAGCTGGTACATTTAGCGTTAAGTTTAATATTGTGCCCGGTACTGATGCAAGACCTTTCAAAGGAACTGTATCAAAGCTTTTCACAAGCGAATTATGGTCCCTAAACTTCTGAAACT
This sequence comes from Dermacentor andersoni, assembly GCF_023375885.2. Lineage (NCBI taxonomy): Eukaryota > Metazoa > Arthropoda > Arachnida > Ixodida > Ixodidae > Dermacentor > Dermacentor andersoni. The sequence continues at coordinate 144,016,117 of NC_092815.1, read as the reverse complement.
GAGGATCATGTCACCTCGGGGCAAGTTTCCCAGTCTGTATTCGCCTTCCTAACCTGAAGTCTATGTCTTGTATTTCTCCTGGAACTACATTCCTCTTTGTGCCACGGTTCCATTCAGCACTCTTGTCTGTACATGCCGTGCCAGTCAAACCAAGTCTGACGGCAAACTCCATCTTCCAGAGTAGAGCTCCTGAAAAAAATTTGTTCCAATTCATACTTCATGAGAGACTCCTTTAAAACGTTTGCGCTACTGAGACTTATCAAAATACAAGTTACCTTTAGTTATTAGAGACATTGTACCATCATCTTCGACTAACCCCTACAGTGATAACTGGGGCAACTTAGAGACAATGGAGCACATATTTGAATGCCCTGCGTAACACGACGAGAGACAATTTTTTGAGCAACAAATGAACATGATTTGCCATGAACCGCTAACATTACCCAACATCTTAGGTCCAATGCCCAGCCCTTCAAAGCAGCAGCGGGTTTTGGATTTATTGCTCAAATACCTGTCAGAAATTGGTTTAATAGGAAAGCTTTAAAGAATCACCATTTCACATAGAAAAGCCTACATTTACCCGCCATTTCACCTGTAAATATTAGTATCGGGTCCACTTGCGCATTTAATATATATCTTCTCTTTTTTTCCCACCCTCCTCTGGAATATTTTAATCCCATTCCCCTTCCCTATACAGAGTAGCATGCCAGCAGTTGTATACGCGCCGGCAAAAATCTGTTTTTCTAATAGTCTCTCTCTCTCACTTTTAGTTCACTTTGCATTTAGGCAAATGGTAGATGGTCGCATTTAAGTGCATAATTCACCCAGCAAAACTGCATGGCTTTGTAATGCATAGGTTGGTAGCATGTAAAATAATTAGCATACCAATGTGGCTGCAAGCATGCGCTGCACCTGCCATGCAAGAGCAGTCCGCTGTGATGACACTTCCACTGGGCTGAAGGCGGACCCAAGCTTTATGCGGCGGCGCACTTAACGCCTGAGACCTTTCGACTTCTCCTTTGACAAAAATGGAGTTTGTGGCCATGTCCTTATGCACAAGCAAGCAGCCTACCTTGCCACTTTCAACATAGTTGTAGGCTTCAGTGCTTTTGATGGCATTCACTTCTTCAAGGTCACAAGCTTTTGTCTTCAAAAGGTAGTAAATGATATTGTGTTCCTGCACAGGAGGCCAGAGCTTCATATTTTCGATCCAGTCCTTGATTTCATGAAATTCAGGCGGATACAAGGCACCTGCACAGAATACATAGGATTGACACAAACAGTACTCAAGCCAATGTCCTTTAGCTCGCAGACGCAGTTATTAAATCTTAAAGCGCTAGTTCTCACAATGGCTAAATTATTAGTCTATGCTCGCATAGCACACCTGTAATCATGAGGAATGGTGGGATTCTGCACGTTAGCCGCACCAGATTGGCTAACAGTAGCGCAATTTAAATTTTAAGGCATTGCTGTCACAGGATTAGGATGTCACAGGTAGCTTCTGAAAGGGATTGATGAACGATACACTTTTATTCGAACTCTAAATCGTAGGTAATGCTTCGGCAACTGCATGCTTTCAAAACATTTTAACTCAAAGTGGACCATTAAAAAAGGCTTTTGAAAAGTCACGGAGTGCACAAAACGAAAAGACCGGCACGAGCAAAGATACTGTTCCAGGGGAGTAGGCCCTGTCTCTGCAACGGCCCCTACTGCTCCCTCGAGAAAATCAGCGATGCTGTTTTGGAGGTAGAGCGCTGGAAAGCGCGAGAATGGTATAATCCGGCATGACTGATACAGCCCGAGCGCCGCAGGCGCAAGAAACTGTCCGATGTCGGAAAGCGTACGCACAGGCAATATTTTGCCGCGGGATGCATGTTGAAAAGTAGACTTTTCATAAAGCCTTATCGTGCAACCTTTAATAATATATGGCACCAACACAGTGCCGTATATTCATTCACAGTTTACGTGCCAAAAATGTGGAGATGTTACAGCTCACACGTGTTCTAGCATATAGCGCGCGGTTTGTAGAAACTTAATAGCGTACTTACCCGATGTATTCGCTTCTGCAGTCTGCACAGCACTCAGTGTGGCCATTGCGGACTTGCATGAGGTCTTGAAGTTTGATTGAATCGAGACAGCGAAAATGACAGGTTGGAAAAAACGCGAAACACGCCTTCCGCCCAGCTAAAAAGCGCAAGTTTCGCTTTTGCGCCGGGTCGCATCTCCCGGCGTGGCAGCCCAGGCCTGCTACTTCGCGGCGCTTGGGATAGATGGCGCGACCGGCGCTCATCAATATGGCGGCGCGCTTTGAATTCGCGGTGTTCTGGTGTATAACTGGGGAGGACGAAAATAATATACAGGTTGTAAAAAAATTATGCAGATCCCACGCACTGTGGGAATCGATGTAAGCAAAGCTTTCCGTGCTGGATGCCTTGATTGACGGTAATTGCGGCGATGTTGACGGCTAAAGCTTAATTTAGGGTAACACTAGGGTAACACACGTTTAGGGTAACACTAGAGTGGTGAGTTGATGTTAAAAGTTACCTGGCGTGCACCATTGCTGTTTGTCTGCGTAATACACAGAACACACAGGGAGCGGTGTTTGCTTGAGGTGTTGTGCGCCATATTTATAACTTCTGAGAGGGTTCAGCGTTGTCATTTCCTCACATGGCACATCGCATCGTGGCAGAAGTATTAAACTTGAATTGGATTATGGGGTTGTAGGTTCCAGAATCACACTCGGATTGTGAGGCAAACCGTAGTGGGGGACTCCGGATTAATTTTGACACCGTGATGTTCTTTAACGTATTCCAAAATAAAAGTGCACGTGCGTTTTCTATTTTGACCCGTCCAAATGCGGCTGCCGCGATTGGGACCAAATCCACGACCTCTAGCAACCGATCCTGCAGAATGACTAGTAAATTGTGCAGCGCAATCAGGGTCTCTTCTGTTCTGCATATGCAACCATGGATGAAAGGCTGCACCCAGCGTGTGGTAACTTCCTTATGGGGCGATGTACATGTGAACTCTGTGCTAATTTTTGTCTCTGTGACTGTTCAAGCAATTCTACAGAAAGGCCCGCTAAATTTCTTAGTATATGTGAACGGCAGCGTAATTGTCTGCGACCGCTGAGCCAGCCTTCAGCGAGCCTTAGTAAAATGTTTAGTCGTCAAAATACCTGTAATCTTTTCAGACGTATTTGTATCTGCTGCCATGGAAAAACAGCCACGCTTTGCTTCTGGCAACTTCCATCGAGGTTGTCTGATACCTGTGAACTTTCAGGATGAACTTGCGTTTGTGTGTGGCCGCTGAAGCATGCCCACACAAATCTTCTCTTAGCTTTTGGTACAGGCAAACTCATATAATGCATTTTTTTGTCTATGACTACTGAAGCGAGCATGCCGCAAGCCTTTAGTCAATTGTGTAGTCGCGAAGGTTCCCGTGACAGCTTCAGCAATATTTGGCTGTAACCGCGGAAAGGTCGCATTCAGTTTCTGTTTACTTGCTTAGAGGCCTTCGAGCCTGTGAACACTTACGGTGAACTTGTGTTTGAGACCACTTAAGTAGAGCAAGTATCTTGTAACTTCTAGTACCTGCGAAATCAGTTTGGTTTTGTGCCGAAGCAAGTGTCTTGTAACTGCTTTTGTACCTGTCAACTCTCCAGTAATATTTGTGTCTGCAAGTGCTTAAGTGATCCTTTAGTAATCTTATTATTGTGCAGTGTGTCTATCAAATCTTTAGTACATTTACTGTGTGCGATCACTGAAGCAGGCCTGTAGAAATCCTGGAGCAGCTTCTTTCATAGCTAAGACACCTGTGAACTTTCCAGCAAATATTACATTTACATGCCTGCAACCGCTGAAGTGAGCAAGCCTGCAGTAGGCCTCCTATTCACTTCCTTTGTACCCCCCACCCTGGAGAAGGCTTTCAAAGTTCTTCTACTGGCCGAGGTGCATCTTCAAAGCATTAGCTCAACCGATATGGTCTCATCAGTACACGAAAACGTCGATGTTTGCTCTGGTGATCTTTACCAAAACGTGTTACGGATGCATAGCGCATTTGCTCTATAAATGGATGATCATACAGCAGCTGTTTGTGTCTATATATGACTACTGAACTGTTCCCAAGTAATTTAGTTAATGCATAATGTAGTTGTGATATCCTTATCATAACTCGTGTTAGTGTGTAACTACTAAATATGGCCTAGAGAAAGGCTCTGGTAACCTAGAGTGGCTAACATATCTGAACTGTTCAGCAAATTTTGCATTGATGTGCCTTCGACCATAGAAGTTAGCCCGCAGCAAGCCTTATGATTAGTTCCGTAGTTGCCCAACTGCGAATTCTTAAATTTTCTTGCTACCCAAAGTGCATTTGTAATATCTTACTTCATGGACACTTTTACTAACCATGCTGCGTCATAAATAGCTCCTAATGGCTGAGCTTGTATGGTGAAATTATTGAGTTTTATTTCTTTTTATTCATGCGCTTTACTGAAAAATGCTGATTGCATTTGAGAGCTCAACTCGTGATCTTCCTGCAACTGCTTTATTTTTAATGAGAATCGCAATTTATTCAGCAGCCTCCAGAACTCAGCTCTGCAGGCTGCGTTCCTGTTAGCACAAAAAAGTATGGCTTGCATGCCTATATGTTTGGTTTAATGCATGTTTATGAAGCTGTATGCAATCTATTAGCTTACCGTACCACAGAATTATGTGCACAGTGCTTAGCTGCATTGTAGCCTTCTTTAGCATGCTTTGAGATGCGGTGGGCTGTATTCCTGGCCGGTCTCCCGGTACTTCAGCTTTTGCATGACAAAAAATGTTTGGTCGCTTTATTAGACCACTGGGATGGGTCTTTAAGAGCCATGAAATTCCTTTTCATTATTGCCCCACAAGCGAACACAAAACCAGGCCAAACTTACTTTGTTAATGTTTGTAAAATGCAGGAGGCCTGCTGCATTGCTAGGGTACATTATGAGGAACGTTCCTATTAGGTTAATTTATGATCACTATGGACGTCCTGTGGATATTCTAAATCGACAGCCAAATGTCCCACAAACGTCCTTTGGATGATTGGTAACAAAATGTCCCAGAAGCGTTCTACATCCTGACAAAAATGTCCTTAGGACGTACTGAGGGTTATGCAATAAGAATACATATTTAAACATCTCTTGGACGTCCGAATACCCCATTATGACGTCCGTGGCACGTTTCTATGAACGTCAGTTCGCGTGCATGGGACGATACCATGGATAATCCAGAGACGTTCGAGTGTCCCGTTTTGGATCTTTGCTGGGCATCTGTAGACGTTGGTGGTCCAATGGGTTACATAAAATGTCCTGTGGACGTCCGAATATCCGATTTTGATGTGGGATGGACATTCTTTGGATGTACATTTTCCTTGCGTCGGACGATCGTAAGGACATCCGTAGTATATTGGAACTCCTGTAGATATCCGACGGACGTCAAAATATCCTTTGTACGATGTCCTTTGGCTGTTCACTGCCACTGGAGATCTTTGGTCCAATGGGATTCAGTGCACAATTTGCATGGCGTATTCAGAAACATCCAAATAGTGTGGTTTCATAAATATTGCTCTTGCGCTTTTCATTTTTTTCGGGCTTTGTAGATAGCGCGGCAGCTTATACATGTACCTGTACACACCGCATTGCTTTGGCACGTGCGTATCGAGGTCAGTGAGCGCCATTAGGGCTAGCACGGCCGCGTCCATCTTGGAGTCAGAAATGCCCCGGAGCCGACCAAAGAGGTGCAGTAGCTCAAACACATTCAGCTTCTCCACAAGGCCATTGTATTGGAAACAGTAACCGATGAAAGACTTCAAGTGCGAAGCCAAATGAGAATGGATGTATTGACTTTGACCTCAAGAAATCCTGCTGTCACAGTAGCACGGTTGCAGACACTACCATGCATTTAGCGCCCGAAACAGCTTTAGTTGTTTGAGTTGTATGTCTGCTTAAGCTGCTTTGCAAGCCTGTGGCTCTCTCGTTGGCATTATACATTCCGACTTTGCGCTTCCGTCAGCTCTCTGTAACGCCTTTTTCTCTCTGTAACGCCTTCACGTGTTACAGTGTAACACGCTGTCGAACTTTTTCTTAGGCGAGGCGGTATCCCGGCGCCTATTACGCCGGCCTACGACGGGAACTTTCGGGTTCTACGCAATTCCACTAAGACTTTTGTCATTGCGCAGCAGACTTGACGAGACAGTCTCTATATATCGCCTCAAGCCGGTCAACGTGGAGACACCAATCACCTATCTGCATCTCCAGAGCACGGATTACGCAGCTTCCCTTACAACGTCAAGAACGTCCGCATCGCGCCCATTTCACCCTTTGGGTCTAGCCGGGGGCCCTGTAGCGACCGCATCTGCTATAATGTCAGGTGGCGCCCACACCTAGAACAACGAAGGAAATAGATGGTAGCGGGGCGTAGGCTCCAGTTATCAGCTCTTCAGCTTACGTGTCGGTTGTTCTTTCTTTCGCGCTCCAGGATATGGCACATGTAAAGAGTCGAGTGGCACCTTCGTCCCCGTCTTAGCAATCATAGCCTATCGGGATGATGAAGACCGCAAGGACTGATAAGCGCGTACTGTACCATAGGTATTCACCATGAATCGGGCCGTGCCTCAATATTATTATTGCGACAGTAATGAGTAGCAATTACTATTGCGATAGCAATCATATAGACGCCGATGCGCATTCACCCCATTCCGTGAGGAATAAAAGATGGCTGCTCGCCAATCACTGTTGCGCTGGCTCCTGGGATCCGACGGTAAGACCGTATTCGTTTGCCTATAGTAAGAATGAAGTTCCAGACAGATCATCAAACTACAATTACACTATATTCTCAGTGAAACACAACACACTCGTATAACATATACGCCAGCGCGCAACGAGGTTACGCAAGATGGGGTCTGCTCACCTCGTTCTACTACTTCATTGACTACAGCAAATACATTTCGATGGAGAGCGCACCTAGGTATCCGATACCTCAATTAATCTTGCAGCACTGCAGCTACAAAGTAAGGAAAACGCGGTTCGTAGAGCCGATTAGCCATTCCCAAAGCGGCTGCCATCTTGGGGCCGCTGAACCACGTAGATTGGATGTGGAATGGACACAGGCATGGCGCTGTAGATTTCAATATGGAGTGCATCAATTGCGAAATGCAATTAAATCACCTTTACCATTGACCGACTATAAAACAATCTTGCTTTCCGTAGCACGCAATCAATAGTTATTTTAAAAAAAGTTTATACCCTTTGGAGTGTATATTTGCCACACAACTACAATCGTCATCTGTCTTGCCCGCATTTCCTTTCTTGAAAACGCTGCGCTCGCTACTTTCCTGTCGGGAATGCTATGTCACGCTGACAACGCGCATGCCGTTCGTTACTGGAATGTACCGGGCTCGCCACGTTAAAGAAAGGAAATGCGGACAAGACAGATGAGGATTATTGTTGTGTGGCAAATATACACCCCAAAGGGTGCAACTTTTTTTAGAGTGTAGGTATTTCCGCTCAAACCGAGGTTGCTATACGTCCATCTAAGGAAGGAAATTATGCAAGAACCACCGAAGATGATTATCTAAATAAACCGATGGTATTTCTATGCCACTAAGAGTAGTCAGTGATTATCCTTGGTTTAATGTAACGCAGAGGATGTACCAACAAGTTTTTGAAGATATCCTGCTTGAGGTTTTAATAATATTTTATAATACACGCATTGATTCATTGTGTAATGTTTTGAATGTCAGTCCTGTCAGTTATTTCTTCCTAGGTTATCGATGCTTACTGCCCGACTGCATCTACAGCCTATCATACATACCACACCGAAAGAGCCATTAACGAAGTGTTTCTCTAAGTTGTTGCTGGCGCAGCAGTTGAAAGAAGATTTCTGACGTTCCGCTTCGTTACGCCGAGCGCTCAAGCTTCTCCTCTGGTTCAATCATTGGCGCACCCCTCTTGGCGCACCCCGATGGCGAGCCTTTCTGGCACGGATCTGTCTTGGCAGCATCTTGAGCGCCCTGTTGCACGTTGTCGCAATCGTCGAGGAGGTACCGCAAGCTAAACAAGGGGAAACGGACCAATGAGAGAAGCCGTCACCACTTTCCTCTCATTTCTGTTTCTCCTGCGTGGCGCCGGCGTGACGTCAGTACCACTGGGACACCGGCGAAGTCCCTCTCCCTCGGTGATCCACTTCCACTCGGCCAGCGCAGCCGCGCTAAAATCCGCTCTGCCTACGCGTTCTCCACTGATCACGTCCACTGATGATATGAGGAAAACCTGCCACGGTAAGCAATGCCACTCGCTTTAAAGCCATACGAAAGGGACCTTCTGTAAACGAGGAGAGCGTTTGATTCGACTGTTGGAAAACGTTGCCGGTCACCTCCTGCGCTTTGCCCTGCCCATGTGACACCTACCCACCATGGTGGATCGACCAATACTTGGCTGGTTTGCGCAAAATGAGTAGAAGTTTAGAACCGCCACTAAATCCAAAGGCTTACGTCTACATGTATATGACAAGCGTCAACTTCCAAGCATCTTGGTGGCTCGTCCTATTGGCGCAATTTCATTGCACCAGATAGCTGAAGCGTCAGTAATATCGCAATTTGTAAAATTGTCGGTTTTCATTCGGAAAATATTAATGTTACAATGGTAAAAAGAGCTCTTTTTGGGTTAAAATGTGAAAGAAAGTTTATTTTATTGTGTAGTTCTATGAAAAAGAAAAAAATACAGGTGTATGTATACTATCAAACTGCATAATAGCTGTACGGTGGGGAAATATCTTTTTGTTGAAGGATCCTGCAGTAGATTCTCCGCCGTATTCTTAAATGCTGTATGGTTTTAAAGAATGAACGCACAATCTGCTGACACGTCATTGAAATATGGATTAGTGTGACTGCAAAAAAAGAAGTAGTCATGCGATGCTGTTGTGCACACAGCTGCTGGATAGTTCTTGTTGCTCTTAATTGAATTAGCTCCAAACATCACTTAAGAGACAGAACAAAAGTGTTTATGTAGGCGCATAGTTTTACTAAGCGATCAGCTGCGTTGTGCATGTACATACGAATGACAACTAACTTTGTTTTTTCACTTTTAAAAAGTAAAAGATTCATGATCGTTCGTGTGTACATGCATAAGGCAGCTGATCGCTTATTGCATTGCGTCTATTCATAGTCAATGGAAACAGGTGGTTATTTAATCAATTTGCTCATTTAATCCAGAAACAGCGAATTAAAATCTTTACAATTATCACACGGAACATACGCTCAAGCGACCTATTTCTTATCGCTGTCTGTTGCTTTTGTTTTGTTTCGTCACAGCCGAAATAGGTCACGTAAACGCGTGAAAAAGAATTTACCTGCAGCCAATGGCTACTTCCTTGAACAGAATTCAAAACTACGGGGTGCGCAATACTGGCGTACCCTTAAATGTGTGTTACGTTGGCGTCCGCAACGACGCTCCACGTGAATTCACACATGACACAGATTTTTGCAAAAAAGTGCATTGCAGATGGTGAGATATGCGATCTCATTTATAGCAAATACTGATAACACCGCGCGGAGCTCGTCAGCAGAAAACTTGTCAAGGCGCTGCGTTGCCATATATTTTAGTATTTGCAAGAATGAATCTAACTCAGCAGTAGCGCAATTTGTTCGAAAGTGATTTTTATTGCAAATGCACCATATGAAACAGAGGCAAATGGAACCACCGGAAGCCTGGCCAGCGTGACCGCAACTTTCGTGTCGCCACATTGATCTGCGGCAACTTCGTCGCTCTACGGGCTCGTCCGGGTCCTGCTTTTTCCAGTCAGCGTGGTGCACGTGGTCTTGTACTTTTCTGTCTTCGCGTGGGCAAAAAGACATCATCCTCCTGCATCTTCTCAGGCTTCCAGAAAGGCGCATCAGACCAGGCGCCGCTAGTGCGTAGGCGGGACAGAGCACGGACAGCTAGAAACGGCACCCACTTCAAGCACCCACTGCGTGTTCATTTTTGAACAGTCATAGTTTCGCAAGCTGGCACGGTAATGCTGCGAGAGATTGTCTTCAAAATTGTTTTTTCATTTGTATTGCTCAGATACACATTTCTTTAACCTCTTAGTTGCAGTTTACATAGCAGTGTCCTCTCTTCTGATGCGTTGTTAATGGCAAAATAAATAAAGTCTACCTGCCTGTGTCATTGTCAGTGTGCGCACTAACAAAATGTGTTTACTAATGAGCGATGATAATGCATGGACGTCTTTTCGCCCAGCTTGTAAAGCGGTGCGGCAAGGCCGAAAAGTAAATGCACGTTTTCAAACTCAAATGAAACTCCCCAGTGTATATCGATTTACTCTTTGACTAAACTTCCGCCCCCTTGCGGATTTATACAGAACTGGTCTGCCACTTATTGCGCTCCTGTCTTCAATTTCTCGATTAACTGGACCTCACCCTACAATCTACAAGGCTCATTCTTAGCGTCAATGGTTGAGTGGCCTCCTTTCTTTGATCCTCTTAAGAGGAAAAGCTTCTCGTCAACGTCGAAACTTTTTCCGAGAAGAGCCAATGGGTTTCTTTCGTAGTATTGTGCAGCTCTGATGAGAGTTTTTTCACTGTTGAACTCTACTGAATGTACGGTATGTGACGTGAAGTGTTTTTACGAATGTTTGGCTGCGAAATTTGTGGCATAAACCAATGCGTTGGCTCCCAGGCTATGACATTCTGTTGCTGAACACACTTACTTGAGTTCTATTCCCTGACTTGGCGGCTAGGTTGTGGTAATAACATCGATACGAAAGAAGAAAAAAGCGTCCTTTTTGATATCTTTTGGCGCAAGATGACAATCATTAAGTGGTTTAAACTTAGTCATGCCCTACAGAAAAGCCATGTGATAGTCCTTATGTTTCTACAGAACGCCGTCGTCGTTCAGGATGTGTTCCAATTGTGGCCCGAATCGGAGACCATCTACGTAGACAGCTAAGCAGACAGCCGAGACAGCTTCGAGGCCATGTAATTTAATGCGTTTCTAGCCGTCTGGAAAACGCACGGAAGACGCATCTGCGACGTGACGCCACTTCGCGGCGACAAAAAGAAGTTGCGAAAAGCACACAATATTTCTGTATTTTAAGCCTTTGCGTCTGTGAACCGACGAAAAACACGATGTAGCACATAATAATAGTGTAAGAGAGCGCGTCTACATTTTCTTGTGCGCAGACAACCTTTCTGTCGGCTTTCCAAACGCCCTGCTCCTACGCAGTCTTGTTCTAGACAGGAAAGTATCCTGCATCGTTTTTGACTGCTGTTTTCGCGAAACTGTCTACTTTGACGTCTTCATGAAAATTGGAACGAGACTTAAGATGACCGCTGTCCACTTAGCCATCTACGTTGCCGTCTAGGGCGGGTATTGGAACACAGCTTCAGTAGCTATTGTTGAGTCAGGGAGTGATCACTTCCGCATCTGTGAACACAATGCGCAAAATCATTTAAATTAGCAGGAAGACTTTGTAGATACTTTGCAAGCTTGATGTCATTGTTTGTACAGGTAAAGCAGGTGCACTTCAAGATTGAAATTCTTAGTGCTTTTTACAAATATTCAGTAAATGTTCTCCATTAAAACTGCGCACAATTCAACGGTGCAATGTGCGTGCTGCCTTGCGTTCGAAGAACATTTGCTAAGCCGGGATTTTTAGAATTATTGTCGCAAGGATACAGATACTTTTGTTTTAATACGTCGTTACTGATAATGATGATGACGGCGATTATGATGATGCTTTTCATTCATGGCGCATACCCACTAAGGGGTATAATCTGGTAGCTGAAGGTTGCCGAAGAGAAATGTTTATTGCAATAGCAAAAAATAATAAAAAACAATAGGAAAGACTGAGACAATAGTAATAATTTTTTTTTTCACTCTATCCTTTTATAGCTTTGGCCGCTTTTGCGCTACTAAACCCAATTTGACTACCTAAGTAGCACTGTCCTTTTCTATTTACACGCGAGGCATCCGTCAAATTAATGAAGCAAAATTATAAAGCCGGTAACATTGAAGTAGAAAACGAAGGCCAGATTAATAAAGAAATTGGACAATAAATTTCACTGAAATGAACAGGGTACACGAAAGAGTAGAACTTCCAAAAATTAGCACCATAATCGTGTTGTTATACTTGAAGAAAGGATGCTGTGACTAAAGCCTTGAGTCCAGGCTGCAAATAAGATTATTAAAGAAACATTTAATACGAATCCAACTTTCCAATGTACATCCTCAAGTAATCTCTTGCTCCCATTTTACTATTGGTTGTGGCAGGAAAAGAAGTCGTATATGGATTTATGTTCATTACAAGTATGGCGTAAAGGAGGCAACATCAGACCAGCCTCATTCAAGTAAAAATTCCATTGTGGGATACGACGGCGGAATTTGTTTGAGGAAACTTCCAACTGCCGAGAAGAGCGCCACTGTTTATTTCAGCAGAAACGGATGTATTCAATGTTTAGTGTTCTATCCAACGATAACTCGTTTGAATAATTCTGTATGCGAAATTTTCTGTATCCCGATGCAGTCACGTAAGCAACCTCATATAACATAGGCACCGTAGGTCCACTTGGAGATGTTGTGGCTAAGAAATCCGCCATTTCATTGAGGTGTAAGCCACGGTGGCCTGGTGCCCGCAGTAATTAAATCTGTTGTAGTGTTGCAGGTGCTAAATATCGGAATGCACTTAAACAAGTTGAATGCGTTGCTGTGGAAAGCGAACAACATATCCAAAGAGAGTCTGTAACTATGACAGCTGGCAATTTCTTCGGGGGAAGTCGTTAGGCTACCAACATGCTATAGTGTGTGAGGTAGCAATTATTGGGCAGAGCTTTCCCCATAACGGCTGTTCAAGGTGCCTCACGTAAACGACACGTGACAGTAGGCTTGTACGACACATATTCGTATAGCATTACCCTTTATTCTGTTGAAGGCTTTGTGTATGTATAGAAGCTGCGCAAAGTGAAGCCAGCATTTCTGCATCAGAACACAAAAGCACAAAAGCGCTAAATAAAGAAATAAAGAATATGCCGCCAGTTGGCGGCATGCATTCTTGACAGCAGGAATTTACTACGCGATGAAGGTGAATGTGCGTAGAGAGCTGGCACCAAATAATTGAAAGTCACACGAAATAAAGAGACACGAAGGTTACATAATGCACGTTAAGGAGCGGCCAGCGTATATGGAGAATTCGTAAAGTTCGTTTGCTTTCACAGATAATTAAAAATAAATGAAGTCCCAAAATACCAAAGTGGCTCAACTTCTGCTTGCGGCACCCTTCTTTTCCGCGAATGCAATGAATATCTGCTCCAAGTTGGTGTCTTGGACCATGACGTGGGAGAAAGCGTGAGACTCCTCGAGCTCTTCCACCTTCTCGAATACGGCGCTCCAAGGAAGCTTCTCTTTGATGTGGTAGGCGTGAACGTTCTGCAGTCGAAGGTACACTCAGATTGCAATAACTTTGGCATAGTAGTTTTCTACCTCCAATACATCAAGTACTACGTTTTAATTTCCTGGAAAATTTAAATACACAGTAGCAATATTAGCTAAGTACAGACCACCGTTTGCGAAATGACGGTGTCGGAAAATGCGTGCAACCAACGAGGCAGAGGGAATATTACTACAGTGCAACACATGTATATTATGTTTTGTCGGTGAATGTGAATGCCCCACAGCTTTCGTCGGTTTGAGAGATGGGCATAGCGTTGTCAGATTATAAGCAAGTAACAAACGATGCTCTGCGATTCTGATCGGTATGCTAGGAAATCTGTGAAGAGGAACAATCATTGACTGGACCCACGATCACAGACCACGCTGTCCCTATCGTAACATATGTGTTGCGTCGTTACTTGACCCCACGTTCGCCCAAGAAACAGCTTTATTTCTCGCATAGACAGAGCACAACGAGAAGAAGACGGACGAAGAAGGCACACGTAAGCAGGTCGAGCGAAAATTCGGGTGTTTACGCGCCCCTTCTTCTTCGGTCTGTGTTTTTTTCGTGCTTCCTTGCCTACACTGAAAGAATGAACCAACTAGGCCCGACCAAATCTTTGTTGCAGCTTACTTGTCGGTCATCTTTGCGAAAAAATTGTCGAAAAGATGACTGCCACAAGCCACCTATGCACCCGCCGTGGTGGTTTAGTTGCTATGGCTTTGCGCCGCTTGGCACGGGATCGCAGTAACGGCTCCCAGCCGAGGTGGCGGAACTTTGCTGCAGGCTGAACGCAAGAACGCCCGTACATAATCAGATTGCAGTTTTAGCACGTAAAACCCTATAATCATTTCTTTACTACCTGTGGCATTCAATGTGTCGTGATGTCAGTTATCGACTGTACAAGGTTCTTAGTCCTGGGAGTGGCGATAAAGGAGTCGGTGCGGAATTTACTTAAGCATTGTTTGACGGAGCGCTGTTCCATTGTTTTCAGAGAGAATGGTTTAAGATTGGGCACTTTCCTTACACCTCCCGGCATCTTGCTGATGTCACTGTATACCCAGGTATGCATCACTAGGCCTTTTTGTCGTTCCAATCAGGCCGCACATTTAAGCGGATTTTGCATCCCGTAAGAGGATGACGAGAATGCTTACATCGCACACTTTGCTCGTACTAGATTGCTCCTGTTCACTTATTTATATAACGTCGCCGCGGCTGTGAATCAGGTCGAGCGGTGATTCGGTTCATCTCTCCGTGTCCGTTCCTCTATCCGTAGTACCGCAAGTCTAAACATACCAGTGTTATGCGTCCTAATTATACGTGCCTTACAATAACGACAGTACACATTGACATAAAGATCGCAGTGTTCTATTTTTTTAGCTTAATGACTTGCCAAGTTGTTTAGAGTAAGAGCCACAGTTAAACTTCGGGAATACTAAATACAAAGTTAATTCTAAGGGGTGGTGGCAGTCAGATGACTTTCTATGTTATCGCAGTACGTAGACATTACATAAACCGCAGAAACATTCTCAGGAGTCAAGCCAACAGCTTGATACTTCCACTAACTCAAAATTAAAATGGAAGAAACTATTACTGCACTCTTAGCACTGGAAAGGTCTTGGAATAATATATGAATAAAATATTCATATTTTAATGGGCGGCATACATAGAAGTAAAGTTCTGCTTGCTAACCATACACACGTAGCTTCAAATGTCCAAAGGCACACATGAAGAACACTGTACATTTAAAGACCGCGAGCAATGTTTTTTCAGACATCACGCAGCCGCCGTTCCCAAGCAATCTTTAAGCAGAAGCTCGTGTCGCAATTTCACTGTGAGCCTGCCTGCGAACGTCCGCCAATCATGTGACCTCCAAAAGAGGGAGACTGGGAAAGAAAACACGTGTAATGGCCTCAGTCTGGCTCGTGCTCTCGCATGCTTCCGCTTTCGCAGAATCGGCATTGCCACGTGGTGGTGTCGCTGCCGCTTTCCTAGCCTTCAACCGCTTCAGCTCAATGTTCATAGATATTCTAATCAGAGGCCATACATACATATATTACAGAAAAAAGTAACCGGTTACGATTAGAATTACTTCTTTCGAAAGCGTAATTGATTGCGGTTGCCAATTACTACCGCACGATGGTAATTTAGGAGTCAGCCAATCGTAATTGATCACTTCTACATTACATTCCTCCAAACTTTAATACCACTGCATAGATAGCGCGAACAAAACGAGCTGGCTTGCCCCCCTCTCCGCCCTCTTCATTGCGTAACCTGCAGCCTTTCATCATTGCTCACCTGCACTAGCAATAACTTCTAAATTTTGTTGGTCACAGTCCCTAGTTTTTGCTGGGAAGACATTAGCAGCGACACTGAGAACTTGCTCAAGGAGGAAAAGTGTGGGCGGCCGTACCTGGCAAGTGTAAACCTGGCTGCTCTGCGTTGCACCTTTTCTAGTTTATCAATTAATCCACATAGAACGGGGTCCCAAACAATGCTTGCATATTCAAGCATTGACCTGACATGTGTAAGCTATGCCGTTAGTTTTGCCGACTGGGAGGCAGATTGCTGTTTCCGCCGCACAAGCCAGAGCTTCTTCTCCGCGTTTTTGCAGGCTTCCGTAATGTGGTCCCAGATACTCAAATATGTACACTGTGGGAAGTACAGCAGAGTGTACTGCGTAAATGTGTTCCAGCACATGCTTTTTTTCTGCTTGTTATGCACAGTACAAATGTATTCCCCTCATTTATTTTCGTTTCATTATTTCTCAACACATTTCAATGCTCGTTAGAACTTCACTTAACTACTGTTGATCTTCCTTGCTATTTACTACTTTGTACATTAAACAATCATCAGCGACGAGCCGCACAGAGAGTTCTTCGTCAATGCTAGAAACAATATCATTGATGTAGAATAAGAAAAAAAAACAGGGCCAAACACCAATCCTTGCTGAACGCCTGACGTGACATTCAACAGTTTTGACTTGCTGCCATCAATTTCGACGTACCGGGTCCCCTCCTTGATGTGCGCGGTAATCCATTTAACCATTATTCGGTTAATTGCAACGTATCTTAGTTTTGTAATAAATTCGGCATAAAATACTCTATCGAAGGCCCTTGAAAGGTCAAGAATAGTCGCCTTTATCTGATTCTTATTAATTAACGAGTTTGCAAAATTATCGACTGTTTCATGGAAATGTATCACTGTGGAAATTTGCTGTCGGAATGGGGCACAATGAGTTAGTGTTCTCAAGGTAGGTGAAGATCGACTTAAATATTACTTCTAATAGTTTGCTGCAAACACGCGCTAACAATAGTGACCAGTATTTTTCGTTTTTCTTCTTATCACCCTATTTGTGCGCGGGTACGGCCTTGGAAGAAAACAAAAAACTGAGCAAGAAAACAGGTTGTGTGTTTTCAGCGCTGTGTCTGTTTTCTTTCTCTCCGTGTAATTTCGTGGTGCCTAAGTCGCAGATTCATAAATGGTTTCTTTACTTCGGCAATTTTAATCCTTAACTTCGCACACAGGCTCGATATCTTCGCTTGGTCTTTAGTTTTCATCTGCCTGTGGCGGCTTATCTTACACTTCAGTAAGATTATTTCGCGGCTAATCCGCAGATTCTGTTTTATTCTCCGGATTTTTCTAAGTGGTACGTACGTATCGATACAGTGAAAGGTAATGGCTTTGAAAGATTCTCACATGTTCACATCAAGACTGGAATCAAAGTTGTCCTACGTGAAAGAAAAGTAGTCATTGACAACAACACCATCTGCTTTTTCAAAGTTTGGGACGTAAGAAATGTTTTGCTATTTTTTCCTAGGGTTTTACGCGTCAACGCCACAATCTGATTATGAGGCACGCCGTAGTGGGGGGACTCTGGAATAATTTGGGCCACCTGAGGTTCTTTACCGTGCACCTAAATCTAAGTACATAAAGTGTTTTCGCATTTCGCACCCATCGAAATGCGGCCGCCGCGGCCGGGATTCTATCCCGCGGCCTCGTGCTTAGCAGCCCAACACCATATCCACTAAGCAACCACGGCGGGTAAATGTTTTCTTTTTGTTTTCAGTTTAGGTTAGTCGATTGTTATTTGAACAAAAACGAGTTCATGATCCGATATTCCCTTATCTACGGGCATGTAGAACTGCTCGAAAGGTCTATCAAGAAACACAGGACCCAAGGTAGACTGCAGTTATACCGAGACATGTTGTGTGCTGTCGTGAACTACTGAGGTAATGACTAAATGCGATGTCGATAACTGAATCAGACTGAGCTTGTTCCCGCGTCTTAGTTTCCAAAGTTAGCCAGTTGATGCCAGGTAAATTGAAGTCCCCAGCAATGATGAGCCTGTTGCTGAGTTTTTATTATTATCTAAATAAGTGTGGATTGAATATAAAAAATGAAAGCGAGAGAGGTGCGTTCGGTGGTTGGTATACTGCGCCGAGAAGAACCGTCATTTTTCCAATATTTCTTTCGCGCTAGAGGCTTTCGTTCTGCGGCATACCACTCAGCGGTTCCAACTGGATATTTTCCTTCGATGCAATTGCAACGCCGCCATCTCGTGATCCTCGATCACCGCGTATTACTTCATAGCGTAGGACAACTACCTCGTTGTCTTGTATATCGGAATTCAGCCAAGTTTCTGTGATGGCGGCTATGTGTGTGTTCTAATTCACCAAAATGTACTCTAAAGAGTACTCTAGTTTACTTACGAGCCTCCTAAATTTCATGTTAAATATTCGTAAAGAATTAAGTTTTTCATCCCCTTTGCTTCAATCCTGACCAGCCACTAACGGAACCTTCTTCATACGCCTGACCTTCATAATAGACATGCCTGCAATAAGGCCCTTTGCTAACGAAATTAGTGAAAAACCTACATCGTGGTCTCCGAGGACACGCACTCCAGGGAAGAGATTGGTCACGTCCTGGTCGAGCGCCTTGCTGGTCTTGCCCTCCATGGGCTGACCCGCCGTGTTTACTTCTTTTGCAGGCGGCTCAGTGCGCGCCAGCACCAGCTGCATTGTGTAGCCGGTGCCGAATTTATCCCGCAGGTGCGGCAGGGTGCCAAGGCAGGTCATCTGGCCTGCCACCATGATGCACATTCGGTCACACGCCGTCTCGCACTCTTCCATGCTGAGGGGTGGTGATGGGAGTGCGGAAGCGAAAGAGCAAGATCTGAAGCTTAACCAGCGCTAATTATTTCTTTCAGCGGTTGAACCGGCAAACTCATATTTTTTTTAGACAAGACCTTAGCTGACTTTACACAGGCTTCGTGTATCTTGTAACCACTATCAGAAAAAGAAAAGGCTGGGTTAAAAGACCTGGACGTCCGATGAACGTAAAAAATGCCATCTAATGATATCTCACCATGCCGACAACACGTAGCAATACTCAGCAACGAAGGATATAGTCAAACGTCAGTATGATCAGCTGCAAATATAAAAGAGATGGGATGGAATTTAGGCGCCTATGCCTCGGTCACTCTGCACCGTTCCTCCACCAAGTGGGATTTGACAGAACTTCCACGCCCTCCGCCAGATGGCATGAAGTGCCCGATGTCGGTAACAAAACTTCATACGTCTCTTCTTACGGACCTAAAGGAGTCACGTGGTGTAACTCTGCAATTAGAATTCGGACTGGAAGAGAGCTCGGTCGCCTAAGCAGGGAAAGTGGAGATGCGCTGGCAGCGCCACGGCGTCGCGCAAGCCGTGGGCTTGCTTTGCGAAGAAGCCACAAACATTCGGGGCTAACGGGCCCACGCCTCGCGGTAGCGTGAAATAGCAACAAGCAAACCGAGGCGAGGAACGCGTTTGAGAGTCTTGGCGCTGAAAATATACACGGTCGACCAAGGGTCCACGCGGAACAAGAACGGGTCGAAGGTAATTGTATGTGAAATATGATACGAAATGAGAGAATAATGAGCACGAGAACGAGACAAAATAGCGAGATGTGAGAATAATGACAATTGCTTCTATACGTGATCATGACTCAATTGTAAGTAATTTGAAGCGCAGTTTTACACATGTTGAGTAAAAGCAGAATTTTATGCCTTTGACGCATTGTAAGTGTATGTACATGCTTTGTACCGAGTGTGTTTTTTTTTTTTTTCATCATGAATGCAATTCTCTCTTTCCTTTTTTTTCTTTTTTATATTTTCTTGTTGTATTCGGTGATCTTTACCACAGTGTTCTATATTGCCTTTCCCCCCCTAATTGTGTTTGAAATATGCTGTTGTTAACCCCCCCCCCCCCCTATGTAATGCCCGTAAGGGCCTTTAGGGTATCTGAATAAAAAAAAAAAAGATGTAATCAACGTTTAGCAATTGAGTCATTTTAAACACCATGTACGTCGACTTTGTCTTCTTTAGCGTCGAAACTTCGTTAACCATTTTCGTTTGATCTAAACTAAAACCCCCTTATATTGATTTCGCCATTAGTACAAGACAATTCCTAGGTGCACCTGTTGCATCGGCCAACATATGCCGCGTACATGAGCGCTATGACTTGCTTAGGTATAACATGAACGAGAAGAATGGAAACATAGGGTCCAGATGTCTGTTAATCACGGCCATATAAGCTTCATTGGAACCCACAACTGTATCAGTTAGGCAAAAAATGTATTATATGTATTAATGTGTATAATGATCTTCTCAATGCACGCTTGCTCTCTATGTATTGTACTAAATAATAACGTTTGTGAAATTCGCCATTAGAAAAGCAAGTGAGGGGTAAAGATTCAGGCCATGCGTTATCTACATAATAATAATAATTATGTTATCATAATTAAAAGCCCAATTTAACTGAGCGATCATAGGAGGATGTCGTTCAGTGCCGTGCGATCTATTTCATTAGATTGCGCCTGAAATCGGCGCTACAGTTGGCGGACGCATCGCATGAGTTCCGTTTTGAATTTGAAACCAAATGAACGCATATAGTGGCCAATTTCGGAAAAAATATTTTACACCCCGAAGTAGCGCAGATATGTCGTTACGATTAGGGCCTCGAACAACTGTAGTTTTTATGCTTTGTCCGGCCTGACACTATGCTTGGCGTGAATAGATTGCGCTGCTAGAACCTAAAGAAAAATAAAAAATAAGTGGTTGTTTTATTCACATATTTCACAAAAATAAGTAATTTCTTGCACCCTATACACATAAATGGAGCTTTAGAAAAGTTATTTTGCTGCACCGAACACAGGAACAGTGTGGAGCTGTAGTCGTAGCTTCTTAACGGAAGCTTTCAAATAATGTGATACGCGCATTCTGGTTGCCTTCTGCTGTAAATATGTCGGCGGATATTTCTAGACTAGTATTAGGTATCAGGACACCTTCTATAGGTGGTCATGCCTAGAGTCCCGACATCCTCCCCGGAAGCAAAAGCGAATTGGATGCCGTAAATCCTAAACATTTAGCGAACTTTAGTGACTTGCAGCGCTGCGTTGTAAATACCGAGTCATTTATACGTCCGTCATTATGAGATGTTACGGCCAGGAAAATGGTATATATGGATCGACCCAGCTAAACCTACTAGTTCGAGACAGTCAGTGTGCAAACAGACAATTTGCCGCATCGTGTACAATATGAGCATTCGTGTAATGTTTTTACCGTGTTTTGACGCCAAATGATCTTTAATATTCCGTTTAGGAGGATATTATTCATCTGTACAGCATAAAATGCGGCAATAAATGTCACCAGGCTCGCCACCTCCACATCGTAACCCACTCCCAACACTCATGCACGCGCAAACCCGCATCAAGCTCGGTAATGCTGCGCCATCCCTTTTACTCCGGCTAGTTCTGCAGCAAGGGCTGGCTTAAACATGCGAGATCCGCTGAAAATTAGCAATTTGAAGAGAATATATTTAAGAACGTGAGATAGCACTTTGCGTAGCCTGCTGAAGACATTGTCCCCAATAATCTTCCACAGGACCTTGCTTTTATATTGCACTTAGAATTCTATATTTAGCTTACCACCATGACCACAGAATATTTTCACTGGTTAGTTACACCTTGCCAAGCCATTTCTTCTCTCAAGAATCGCCGCGCTGCTTCCCCACTGGTTCAACTGCCGGTCGCGTTCCGAGAGGGGTGGAATGCGGAAGCGCTTCCGTATGGTTACGTTCAGGCTCACGTTAAAGAACACTAGATGGTCGAAATGTAGGGCAGCCTATACAGCGGCCATCATAACCCACTGGGTTTTGTTAGAGGGCGCAATACCCTACATATTTATATTTTGAATCTGCTAATTATGCTCAGCGCGTACACATTTGAGAAGGGCCTAATTATAGGACTGACACTGCGGCATTCTCACATTGATATTTCTACTGAAACCTGATCAGTTCGTACTGTTTCGCGTTCACAAAAGAATGTGCCACTGTGTAATCGCTTAATAACTGTGTTAACTATGCTTTACTGTAACCACTGTCTTCGCCTTTTTTTATTTGCGCCACAGCCCCGGAATAAAGTGTTGAATCTTACTTAAACATGTCCGAACCTGAACGTTCGTTTCGTTACGACCGGCAACACAAACGGTGGTGGACGATTTTGTGCATTTGCTGTAACCTATTACAAAACTTCCAAACATGGATGTTATATGCTCGAAGCACGGCATAAAGAAATCTAGGGCAGCTTGCACGTCCACGTTTGCTCACGTAGAAAAAAATAACGTAATAACATCGCCCTACAAACGATGGTGAACCAAAAAGCTGACCGCTCGTGCCTTTGAAGCCGCTGGTTCTAAATAAATGATTTAAAGAATGTTGAGCGAATGACAGCAATGACGATTTAGTACGGCGGTTGAAACTACGCACACCTCGTACGAGCACTCGTTGGAGCACCTATGCGTACGGTAATTTTCGTACCATTTGGACACGGAGCAATGAGCTCAGAAGGACGGACACGAGTCATTTATCTCTCTTCTGAAAGTTTGGCCAGTGCCGTTGGCACTGAAATGTTCGGCGGCAAACGCAGAAACAGTGGCTCGATGCGACTCATTGTGGCATCGTGCGCTGCACTTGCAATCAGAGGGCAGCGGAGGCCAGCTGAGCCAAGCAATGAATGCATCACCGCATAATGAAACCTGGCGGAGTCTACGGCAGCACGGTGGAAACAGTCTATACGAGTAAGACTGAAGAACTGGACACCTAGTGGTATATGTAATCTATATTTTTCGATTCCTCTTCTGTGCTCTTCAGTTAAACCTGTGTAAAAAAAAATGGACCTGTACATCATCAGGCCTCCCAACTGTTCTAAAGATGCTCGCTATTATATTTTTGAACTTTGAACCCAGTTGAACGAAACAAGTTCGCGTTAAGGGCGGCACCGTACCCGTGAGACGTGAACACCACGGCTTGATTACCCTCCGTGCGCAACGCTGCAAGTCTGCCGGTGATCTTGGTCCGGGACACGACGTCTATGCCAGCGAAGGGTTCGTCCAGGAAGATCACCCTGGGATTTCCCAAGATGGCCACAGCGATCGACAACTTCCGCTTGTTGCCGCCACTGTTGAAGAGATAAGCAGTAGCGAAGGGGAAGGCGCACGTCACCTGCTGATGGCGTGCATGGTGTTCCGAAGGACATCAGCCAAGTGAATTATGTTCTGAAAAATACTGCCACCGAAATTTCTCGAGCATCTTTCAAAATACTGGTCAATTTGAGAGGTTTTGCATACTCTTACGAGATTCTGCTTCTTGCTTGCCGTCTCATGATACCCTCTTGAGATAAAGTGTAGTGAAATGGCATTACACGGTTACGAAGCGCAAAACGAGAACAAGGTAAAAGTGGGAGCCAGTGTTTCGACGAGTGGACTTGTCTTCTTCAATGCGACATGTGCTTTCCTCAGCATAGTATAAATAGGTAGGGTTACGTGAGCATATACGCTGTGCCGAGGAAAGCGTATGTCGCCTTGAAAGAGACAAGTGCACTTGCCGAGACGTTGGCTCCCGCTTTTGCCTTGATCTCACTTTGATCATCGTCTTGAATTTCCATCTCCCGCCTTCCCCACGTTTTCCCTGGATCACACGATTACGTATTTTAAATTTGAATTGGAAAGATATTTCGGTGAAGTCACGTATACCAGTTTAAGCATCTGAGTGGGCTCACGTTGGCGAAATGGCGTAAGATCTTACAGCGCTTCACACTTAAATTCAGCGGTTTATCATAGGGCGAGATATTAAGTACCACACTAATTATATTCAAAAGAGCTTTCGCTGGTATATTATGAAACTTTTACTGTTCTTTTACCACTGCTCCAAGGACGCGCCACGTCATTCTGGCGGTGGCTGCTGCGTTGATGCGTTTCTATCCCATAAAATATAATGCGAATTATTTAACGAAGGAAACTGTCACTGAGGCATACGCAAGATAGCTAATAAGTTTGCAGTGATTACACAGTATGCAAAGATCCCGAAAAGTGCCACAATACCATTATATTACACACAATAATGCAGGGGAAGAAAATACCACGCTTACTCATATCACACCCGCCTTCGTGTAACACCAACAACCTCAATTTTCTTATGATCAAAATCTTTTTTTAAAATAAGGGTCAATCAGAGATTGGGTTTTGAGCGTATGACAAATCAGGGGGGGGGGGGGGGCAACAGCTGATACAAAGCTAAATATTCTAAAGCTGCTGGAATAGCTAACAGCCTGGACGGCACCGAAAACGACCATTTTTTTAGAGTGCACCCGTGAGGGGCGGCAGCAGAGACGGTGAGATTGGCAGTGATAAAGACTCGAGGGGGAGCGGACCTTAATCAGTGGTTCTGAACCTTGTATGAATGCGCGTGTAGTCTGTAGCCAGTGATTACGTTATTATGTAGCACATCATTCGCGACGTCTTCCAGGTTCCTAGTGGGTAGTCGTATTATCTTGCTCGTGTGGCAGCCACAATCCGTCAAGATTGAAGACAGCGTACGCGATGATGCGCACGCTTCCGCTAACGAGAAAGGAAAGTGGAGAATTCCTGAAAGAACATGAAACTGAGAAACTAGCTCAGAAAAGCTGAAGTTTTCATTTTTTTAAATAAGCATTAGTGGTACTGAAAATAGAGGCACGAAATAAACATATCTCACATTCATTTAGCAATTATTTAAATTTCCGTCGCGCTTCGGCATCGATGTTATGTACACTCTTTTTATCGGCCTATCTCTTTCATCTGGAGCACGTGCGCTCGTTAAACGCACTCTGTGTAGACGCACCTGTAAGTCCCGCACCACTTTGGTGCATGCTTCTCCAGGTCGACGAGCGTGATTGCCGCCTGTACCGCTGCTTCTATCTGGGGTTCGGGGATGCCCCGGAGACGAGCGAAGAGGCGTAGGTGTTCGAACGCGTTCAGCTTCTCCAGCAGGCTGTTGGTCTGAGGGCAGTAGCCGATGAAGGACTGCCACTGAAATGCCGAACGTTGGCAACAGCAGGGCTATTTATTTTTTATCTGCACTGCACGCAGGCTCGAGCAGACGAGCGTAGTGCAGAGCAGATGCTGTGACGTTTCGTGCTGCACTTGGCTAAGCCAATGAGAGCGGACTGCTCGTCGTCTTATGCACTAGCAGACGGAAAGCGCCCGACTTTGCACTTTGCCTGACGTTGCACCAATTGGCCGCCCTGTATATGCCCTTGCCTATACACTAAAAACCGGTGTACTAGTTTGCTTTGAACAACGAATATAGACAAACTGCAACTAAATACGTCGTAAATTGCTGCCATAAAATTGTGATTTCGATTAGGTGGGCGGAGCTACGCTTGTGCACGGAAAAATAGAATGGCGGCTTTCGTCCCCACTATCTACACTCGCGTAGCCCCAGTGTAGGAAAAAAAAAAGAATATAAAATAGCCCTAATACGTCAGTGCGCCGTCACATGCAGCTTAGCAGCTGGCCATTACCACAGCTCCCAAAGTAGCCAACCAACTGCTCGAGAGCCGGGTGGGTCAGCCAGTGTGACTCGTACTAACAATACTAAAGTAAAATCTGGCTTTAGGTGCGTGCGGGCGCCACCAGCATAGGGCCGATTACCCATTGCGGTAATGACGGGTGAGCGCGCTATGCCTACGCATATAGCTTTCTGGCTTCCGATGAATTGTGCACTTGTGTATTTTCATCTGCATTGTGAATTTCATTTTGCGTAAATAGTTTGGTGTGTCGCAATATTTAACCTTTTCTCTTTCTTCCTTAAGGAAAGCGCGCTTTTGAAGAAAAGCGAAGAAAACCTTACTCGATTTCGAAGAAAAGGACCGTCTGAGAGAATTTTTTTTTTTTTACCACGAGCGTCTGAAGTCTTCGTTTGCTACTTTTAGGTCTACAGGAGACTATGTAAAAAGTTCTGCCACGGTTGTTACACGTAACCCTTAACTGAACCAAAAAACAACAATACAGACGCCAACCAAGAAGAAGAAATGAATAAAGCTAGGAATATCAGAATAGGGGAACTTACGAATCTCATCGAAAGCAAAATTCTCAGACGTGCATTTGGTATTTCTTCATTTCCAAAAAGTTAAAAAATAAGTGCTGATTCCACTCACTATGCAAATCGGTGTTATGCGAAGGGAAGTGTGTTGTAGGTACCTGACTGTGCAGCATTTTTGGGGGGTTCCGCAAACCGCTACCAGATGAACCAACGTGTTTGTGTAAATTGAGTGGTGTGTGGGGCCCGGCGAGCGTACGTTTCTGTGATGACAGCAGCACAACCACGTCCATGATCACAATTGCTTAGTTCTGCATAATTAGTCGGCGGGCGTAAGCAAGAGAAACGCGGATGGTGACGTCATCAGCAAGTACGTGCTCTACAATTGTACGTACTTACAGCTATATGTTAAGACGATGATGGTATCTGAACGCCGGCGAAGAAATGTTAAGACATCCTTAACTAAAGCGGTCATGAATTGGTACAACGTCGCACAGTTTCCACGTTGGGCAAACTGCTACGAGTACGTACTGGGGTAGGTTGGCCGGTCCCGGAGATAGTGCAATCTAACACGGTACCTCAAAGCGCGAGGTGCCACAAGGAAAGAAGACCACAAAGTGCCACGTGGCGTACGCGACCAGTGTTTCAAAAAGCTGGCTGCCTTTGGAACGAGAAAAGTATGCGTGTGACGATAGCCTAGTGGTTAGAGAACGGGACTTCTGCACTCCACGGCAGAGGTTAGGTTCCACCGTGAGTTGCCCACTATCTCTTTTTTTTATTAAAGAGTGGCGAGACAGGAACCCACTTACCTACCTAACCTACCTACCTAACCTAACCGCCTACCCAACCTATCTACCTACCTACCCAACATGTCTAACCTACCTACCTAGCCAACATGTCCAACCTAACCCAACGCTAACCCTCACCCCAACCCGAACCCTTGGCCTCCTTATTGACCTTTTTTTTTCGGTGTCTACAGCAGAAAACTCATGCGCGGAAGTCATGTCCCGGACGCACTTCCTCCAAGATGGACGGTTTCAACGAAGCTTGAGGTTAACGTTCTCCTAACAGAACTGCATCTTCAAGTTCCGTTTTTTCGTTCCGAATGGTTTCATTAATTCCCTTCTGAGCTCCTTTCTCCATTCCTCGTGCAATCTGTGCCACCACTTAGCAACAATTTCATGTCTAAGTAGTCACAATTGTTCCATGTTGTCGCCACATTATAGGGAACATTTTCCTTTGAATTTTCGTTTACCTCCTACAATGTCAGGGGTGTTAGCTGGGTAGGCTTACCGGGTTCATCATATACGCATGTCAGGGGTCTTTTGTTCAGGATTCCTTCTGCTTCTCTAACGAGAGTCTGCATCTCGTCGGCTTCCGCTAATCGCCACCCAATGACCTTGCGAAGGGATTCTGTTAAACTCTCGATCAATCTTTCGTAAAACACACCCCACCAAGGGGGTTCTCTAGGTTATATTTACCTTTTACGTCCTCACTGGTAATAAAGTCTTGTACGGAGTGTATCAGTCGAGATGCGCGTGACTGCTTGGAGTTCCTAGGCCGCTCCCTTGGAGGTAGTTGCGTTGTCAGTGTAAACTACCTGGCATATTCCTCGTCTTGCTGCGAACCGTCGAAAGGCTTGTAAGATGTTTTGAGTTGTGACGTATTTTCACAATTTCCAAATGTGCGGCTCGCGTCACCGCGCAAGTAGGGATGCATATCTTCGTGGTATTCTCCTGGATTGTCTGGCTTGTTGCACTGGACCAATAAACTACACTCCCATGATTTCAAACGGTTGTGCTTGGGTTATTATGGTAGCTGGAAGGGGGCGGAAGGTTGACTAAGATCCCTTGAGTTGAACCGCCTGCAGAGAACACACTCCCTTATGATTTGCTTGGCGGGTTGCCGTCACCCTAAACTTGGTCCTCAGCTTTGTGAGCGTGTCCCTGATTCCACCATGTAATGTCTTATGAAGAATGTGTCGCACTATACGTTTTGTAAGTCGTTGTGACGGAGTAGCACAATCGGACGTTTTTTATCAAATGTAATTAACGCTTCTTGTAGCCTTTCCCGAAGTCTCAGCAATCCTTCTTCCTTTTCAGACACTTCATATCCTTTCAAAGTTAAGATACTGTCCACCTTTTGGATTCGTCTGATCTCGGCGTTGATATGACCCTTCTGTTCCTGTTTCATGACGCGTGATTCTGAAAATATATTTTTTTCTATTTCAGTGGACCGCTCATTCCATATGGACGCAGGTCATTTACATCGTCTTTGATATGAGCTGTAATCAATTTTTGGTAAGAGTGAAACTGGTTGGAGTTGATAGTTGTTCCGTGGTACATTGCGTTGTGTTCTGAATGATGACGATGTGCTTCATCTGATCTTCTTCTATACCGCTAATTCTGTAAGAGATTTGCTGATTATTGTGTGCGTGTGTGTGGTGGTGGGGGGGGGGGGGGGAGGGCACAATTCCTATGGTCCTTTCTAGCAAAATTTCTGCCCCGATGCAGCTGACAGTAGACTCTGCGCAATAATACGTCTCGTTAAAAAGTTAGCAAATTTTAATTTGTGTGGCGTACTTCCTATTTCGCTGATTATGCTGCCAATGAAAGTTTCTCGCTTGTTCAGTCTCGTGATTCAATGAAGTACTGTGATTGAATGAGCCGAAAACTTCACTTGATATAGTGATTTTGTCATATACAACTCTTGGTGTAAGCATTTCTACATTCTCACTGAAAGCGTTGTTCCTTCAAGTTCTAATCTCGCCAGGCTAGTGTTCTTTATTGGATCTACTTTTGTCTTCGCAAATTGTAACTGTACTGCTTTTCTTCCATCCTCATGAGATACCACGGTTCCATGTGCTGCCGGACTAGCATATGAAATATGTGTATGCTCATGCTTGTACGCAAGCTTAAACTTTCCGTATAGGGCCTCGGTACTTTGTGCTTTTCAACTGTTTGTAGTCACTCGCATTAATTTCTTTCATTTAGCGTTTTCTGTTTCTTCAATTGGATAGTCTCACGAAATATCCGCTTTCCATAATCGTTGTATTACGATTTCGGTGACGATCGCGACTGGCGCTATAAATCTTATCAGGTCGGATATTTTGGCGCTTGCTTCCAGTATACCGAGGGTTTCGTGAGCCTGTCCCCGACTTTTGTAATCCAATTTTCACTGGGTTCCTTAATGTGTCATCTCATGTGTCCCGCATTAATCCAAGTAGCATAACTCCATGCAAATTTTCAGGTATGCAGTCTTGTTCAAATGTCTTCGTTAATTCTGTGCTGTTGGAGGTGCATTTGCTGATGTTCATTCCGGCACTTCAGAAAAACGTTTTTTGCTTCGACGCGTATAACTTCCGTTTCTTGATCGTCTTTGGCACATAGCATCACGTAATCTACGTAAATAGAATTTCGGAGTTTCTTGGCTGTGGCAGAAACGTTCCCTAGTTTCTTTATTAAGGTGGTGACAAATCATTGCGGCTACAAGAAAGCTGCTCAGATCCTTTCAAAAAGCCGCTCGCGTCATTCGCCATGTGGCGATCTTTCTTTCGCCGGAGTTCCATCTGTCTGGCTTTCTCCCACCGTAGAAATCGGAGGGTGTCTCTATCATCTTCATGGATGCCGGTCTGTGGGAATGCCGTTTCAACGTCAGCAGTCATTGCGATGCCCTGGCTACACATGTTTAATAATAAAGTCAATATGTTGGGGTTCATGTTTGATCCTGCTTTTAAGTGGTCATTCAACGACAAGCCGGTATTGATCAATGAGGACACGTCAAAAACGATTCGCACTTTGATCGTTGTTCTGTCCCCTCGTATCACTGCTTGGTGTAGAATGTAATACATGCCACACCAATGCGAGCATGTAACACATTGCATGCCCTTACATGCCCGCACTTTTTATCGTGATGCCCCAGTTTCGCCATGCCAGACGTGAAATACTCTTGCATTGTCTTATCATACTCTTCCAATATTCTTTTGTCTCTTTAGAGCTTTATAAACACTTGCATATGTCTTTTGATAGCGATAGATCTTTTGATGTCTTTGTATCATTGATAGCTTACAAATTCATCCAAGGAAGCTTTTCTTGGTACCTCTCGCTTTCCTCCGTAACTGTCCCTGGAACTACTATTATGTCATTGCTATGCTACTAGCTACTATTATATTGTCACGTGGTGGTGACGTAGAAGAACACAGTAGCAATACTGTGAACGAGAAAACTAACTTTTATTGGGCGAACTTGTGCCCACAAAACAGGCTACACTTATAGCACAACGAAAGCGGCGAACACAGTCGGCGATCGTCGGAAATCTGATCAGCGGGTCAAGCGCGTCGGCTTTTATACAGAATCGTCCAATGTTCCAGACTAATCGTTGGGACTCGCGTGCCTTCCACAAAGTTCTACAGCATTCGCGTCAGGCGAATAAATCAGATAACACAAGGTTCGGCGACAACAGACTGCGGATAGAAGCATCGATAACTTTCCAGAAACTTCAGATACATGCAAGCGCGTCCCGCGCTGTGCGATAAGATTTGTTAGGCGGCGAAACGTGGTCGCCCGATAAATATAAGTACACGTGTCAATACCCCCCTCTTAAAAAGCATCGTCCCGATGCTACAAATATAAGAGAGCGAAACACAAAAGGACACTTACTAAACATAAGTAACAAAACAACGAAAAGAAATCAAGTCCAAAGGTCAGTTACGCGAAGTCCCAAAGTTCGTCAACGCTGGTGGTACGGCTTGAGTCGCACAACGTGGACAATTTCAGGTCGTGAGCGGCGCCGCTGTGACAGCGAAATGCCGTCTGGCACGACCTCATAGTCCAGTGCGCCAATACGTCGGATGATCTTGTATGGTCCGAAATAGCGACGCAAGAGCTTCTCGCTCAGTCCTCGTCGGCGTATAGGGGTCCAAACCCAAACACGGTCACCGGGCTGGTACTCGACAAAGCGTCGTCGGAGGTTGTAGTGTCGGCTGTCGGTCCTCTGTTGGTTTTTGATCCGCAGGCGGGCGAGCTGTCGGGCTTCTTCGGCGCGCTGGAGATAGCTAGCGACGTCAACATTCTCTTCGTCAGTGACGTGGGGCAGCATGGCGTCTAGCGTCGTCGTCGCGTTCCTGCCGTAAACCAGCTTAAACGGCGTGATCTGTGTTGTTTCTTGCACCGCCGTGTTGTAAGCGAAGGTTACATACGGCAGGACCGCGTCCCACGTCTTGTGCTCGACGTCGACGTACATTGCTAGCATGTCGGCGAGGGTCTTGTTGAGGCGCTCCGTGAGACCATTCGTCTGCGGATGGTAGGCAGTTGTCCTCCTGTGGCTTGTCTGGCTGAAGTTTGTCAGCAACACTTTCGTGTGTCCTCCGTGCAGTCGAGCGATCCCTCTTGCGACGCAAATTTCACGGTCTAGCAGTAGACGTTGGTCGCCTTCGATGACGCCTTCTACGTCAGCGGGTGTTTCGGTGCTGACCGAAATAAAAATGCTGGAGCGAGGCGGGATGCTCACTTGATGTTCGAGCACACTCAAGGCGTGGTGACTACGAGGGCTCTCCGGCGGTATCGCATTATCTTCCGACAGCGTTATTGACTTCGACTTCAGGTCGATGACTGCGCCGTGTTGGTTGAGGAAGTCCATGCCGAGAATGACGTCTCGTGAACACTGTTGGAGGATAACGAAGGTGACAGGGTAAGTCCGGTCGTGGATGGTAATTCTTGCCGTGCACATTCCTGTCGGCGTAATCAGGTGTCCTCCAGCGGTCCGCATTTGAGGGCCTTCCCATGCAGTCTTAACCTTCTTCAACTGGACGGCGATGTGTCCACTCATGACGGAGTAATCGGCTCCTGTGTCTACTAAGGCGGTGACTGCGTGGCCGTCGAGAAGCACGTCGAGGTCGGTGGTTCTCTGTCTTGCGTTACAGTTAGGTCTTGGCGTCGGATCACGGCTGCGTCGTGTTGAACTGAAGTTGGAACGTCGCGTCGTCAAGTCTTCTTTCATCGGTGTAGTCTTGGCTTCCTGATTTCGTCGGGACGGCGGCGTGTCGTTATGTCGTCGAGGTAGTTTCGTCGGTGTCTTCGTCGGCGGCGGAGGATCTTCGTCAGTTCGACGAACAGCAACCGCACCTCCATCGGTTGCTGCTTTTAGTTTTCCGGATATGGGCTCGCTGACCGGCCCCGGGCTGGGCCAGTGTATGGTCGGCGCTGCGGCGACAGGTAGCGGCCTGGCGATGGCGAACGCGACGGTCGTCGAGAGCTCCACTGAGTAGCGGCGAGGTAGTCGGCGATATCGCGAGGTCTTTCGCCAATCTGTGGTCGCGGCGCGTTAACGGCGAACCCTCGGAGTCCCATCTCCCGGTATGGGCATCGGCAGTAGATGTGCCCTGCTTCACCGCAGTGGTAGCAGAGCGGGCGGTGGTCGGGGGCTCGCCAAATGTCCGTCTTCCTCGCGTAGGTGCGCTGGGCGACGGGTGGTCGTGCTGGCGCTGGCGGCGGCGGACGACGGAACTGCGGCGTGACAGGGCCCTGGCGCGGTCGCGTAGGGGGACCTTGACGGCGTGCGACGGCGGCGTAGGTCATCGCTTGCGGCTCAGGCTGCGGCGATACAGGGGCTACTCCAAGTTGTTGCTGGAGCTCCTCACGGACGGCGTCGGCAATCGAAGCCACTTGAGGCTGTGATGGTGGGAATAGCTTTTGTAGCTCCTCCCGCACGACCGCTCGGATAGTCTCGCGCAGGTCGTCGGTGGCCAGTGATTGAACTCCGGCGTAGTTTGTCGAGTTTGTGCGGCGGTCGAATTGCCGGTTTCGCATCTCGAGTGTCTTCTCGATGCTGATGGCCTCGCGAAGAAACTCGTCGACGGTCTTCGGTGGACTTCGTACCATTCCGGCAAAAAGTTCCTCCTTCACACCACGCATCAGCAGGCGGACTTTCTTCTCCTCGGGCATGTCAGGGTCGGCGTGGCGGAAGAGACGGCTCATTTCTTCCGTGTAGATTGCGGTCGTCTCATTAGGGAGCTGCACCCGGGTTTCTAATAGCGCTTGGGCTCGTTCTCGGCGTACGACGCTTGCGAATGTCTGCAGGAAGCTGCTTCGGAAGAGTTCCCAGGTCGTTAAGGTGGCTTCTCGGTTCTCGAACCACGTCCTGGCCGCGTCTTCCAAAGCGAAGAAGACATATCGCAGTTTGTCGTCGCTGTTCCAGTTGTTAAAGGTAGCGACTCCCTCGTACGTCTCAAGCCAGCTTTCCGGGTCCTCGAAAGTTGAACCGCGGAACGTCGGAGGCTCCCTGGGCTGCTGCAGCACGACGGGTGACGCTGGGGCTGCCATTGGGGTGGACGTGGTGGTCATCTTCCTAGTCGTCTCAGGCAAAAGTCCGTGCTCCGGGGGCAGTCCTTGCAGCCTGCGGCTACCTCGCTGGTTCTTGGCGACGTTGGTGTCTTCCGAGTGAGGGCTTGAGTCACGGCTTTGTGGGGGCGTCCGGTACATGAACGCAAAGCACCTCCACCAGATGTCACGTGGTGGTGACGTAGAAGAACACAGTAGCAATACTGTGAACGAGAAAACTAACTTTTATTGGGCGAACTTGTGCCCACAAAACAGGCTACACTTATAGCACAACGAAAGCGGCGAACACAGTCGGCGATCGTCGGAAATCTGATCAGCGGGTCAAGCGCGTCGGCTTTTATACAGAATCGTCCAATGTTCCAGACTAATCGTTGGGACTCGCGTGCCTTCCACAAAGTTCTACAGCATTCGCGTCAGGCGAATAAATCAGATAACACAAGGTTCGGCGACAACAGACTGCGGATAGAAGCATCGATAACTTTCCAGAAACTTCAGATACATGCAAGCGCGTCCCGCGCTGTGCGATAAGATTTGTTAGGCGGCGAAACGTGGTCGCCCGATAAATATAAGTACACGTGTCAATATCATCATCTCTCGTACTTTACGATGACTTCACGTGGTGTTAGGCCCAAGTCTTCTAGTTCTTAAGAGTTTCTGATTGCATTGCTGATATGTCCACGTCTTTCTAAAGCGTGTAGTAAAACAACAGCACTCGCAGTGCGTAATTGGCATTTCATTGTGCACAATCCGTGAGCCATGCAACCCCCCAGAATGATTTCCACTAGTATAGTCTTCTCGTTGATCCATTATGTTTTTCCCAACACTATTTCCTAGTAGAAGCCAGCTCCGATAAGGAGTCTCGTCCCATATTTGTTTTCGCCTAGCACTGCTCATCTGCTAATATTAATCCCATTTCCTTTCTGTACGACTTCGCTTTTTCATCAGGTCGAGGCAGGTCCGGACTCAATATTACATCTAATTTGACTGTTTTCAAAAGATTGCCTTCTGGATTTTCCGCTGTTTTGACTTCGACAACGCACACCCATCGTTCGTTCTCTGTACCAATAAATGCGCCTATGGTCATTCTTTCTTTCCTTATATTAACGCATGCAAGGCTTCGTGAAAGTCCAGTGACAATAAAAATTCGCTGGCTACCGCTGTCCAGCTGGAGAATTCTGCTTTAAGAGATCCTTCCATCCATGCGACTGCTGTCTGTAGAAGCACGCAATTGTTACTACTTCGCACTCGAAATCATGCGTGTGGATTGCATGCCGTATCGTCTTTTTTCTTGTCACTAGAGCTAGAGGATTGTTTTCTTTCTCCCATAATTGTCATGTACATTGCAGATATGCATAACGGCTTGTAGAGCTTGCAAGTGATATGTTACTTGGAAATCTGCAAGTCACATACTACTGTCACCAAGCCTACCTAGACTTGGTGTCGTAGAACAGTGGCTGTTCTTGGAATTTCGCTGTACCACAAGGTGTGGTACAGCGCGATTAGGCCTCTGTGTTGTACCGCTAACTTCTATCACGTACGTTACATGACTTAACTACGAATGCATGCAAAGAAGTTTCACAGAGATTCAGAGCAAATTTCACGCATATTTAGGAATGCAAAGTTAGGCATTTGACATTTCATTACTTCCCAATATTATGTAAGGCGCGCGATAGAAGGCTTTAATATATGACTAAAATCTGTGATATTTTTTTATGCTTTCATTTCTTCTTCAGATGTATAAAATATACATTCCGGACGGCGAACATAAAATTCGGACCCACACAGAGTTGAAAAAATAGTGACAAACAACTCCATTTTGATAAAAGAATAAACGAATACGACTAGTTTTTCAATAACGCGAGAGGACGACGAAAAACAATCATGAGCCATCCCACTCTGTGAAGGACCAGCGGAGCTGTTTAGCACACGAAACAGAGGTGACATTGAATTTTTAGCAAAGGTACGAACATATTTCTTGTCCTTATCGGTGGTCATCATAACGATAGGCATGCACACACATTCTTGTATCACCTCTGTTATTAAATGCGCCCGTCACGTGAGACAACGAATGGGCCATATACCTTAAGTAATGCTTCATACCACCGTAAAAAAAAAAAAAAAAATTAAGACGGCCTCCGCGTCACGACAACCGAAGAGAAATGAAATTTTACGCTGTAATGATGAGCGGCAAACGAGCCAGCTGCGGAAGACGACGACGATGCTCGAGCCATTCCTAATGATAATGGTTGTTGATTATGGTGGTGGTGGTGATGATGATCATAGTTTCCCCATGCCTATGAATGGCTCATACCACCTTAAGCAATCAGCGGCAACGGAGCCAGCTGTGGAAGGACACCACGACGACGAACGCATGACGACGTGCGTACGAGCACCTTGGCGTGGTTGCGCCGAGTGGCGCGGGTTGTTCGCGGACGACGGAGATGCCCTAGCCATGTATTGCTTCGTTGCAAAAAGGGACCTGTAATCGAAATATTTTTTGTATCTCGACCGAAGGAGCACGAGCACGGCTCTTCGGTTCGCGCATCAAGAGACCGGTGAACTAAGTCGCGGCAGAAGCCTTACAACGCTTTCAAAGAAAAGTGGCGTGCTGAACGCTGTCACGCAACGTAGCTGAAGCTCCCATCACCATCACATGTTCCATGTCTATTTCTAGACGACGACCTCTTCTCAAGATATACAATTATCCCCGCGTTATGCATGCTGACTGCATTGCATAACTGCGTATGTCTTGTCATCAATCAACCTAACCGTCTGCCGTATTCGTGTGGGTTTACTTCGCTTGGCAACCATTGTAATGATTGATCTGACATACCCCTGAACTCCTTCCTCATAGTCTCAAACTAGAGTATCAGCTGCACCATCTTCCTAATACTGTCGCCTTATATCCCTTAAATTTACCAGATGGTGCTTCCAATTTTCTTTCAGCTCTCCAGAGATTTAGCTCGTCATAGTGATTACCTGTCCCAGTAAACTGGGCCGCTATGTAAACAAAACTGACAGCCTTCCGGAGACTGTCGTGCTAACTTGGCGGGCCCATCCTGACACCACTCGTGGGTATGCTACCTATTTCCACGCAAGGGGATCAATGCAATTCACAACATGGCCCGATCCTCCAGGTAGCGCCGCCGAAAGCATGGTTGCACCGATACTGATAACAGGTCTTTGAGAACTAATCCCTCTCACGTTATGCATCCATACTTCGCACGAACGAAGCTGTTCAAGCACTCTCTTTCTTTTTCTCGTTAAGTCAATGAGTGCTAACTTTTTACCGAGTGCTACTGTAAAATGTACTGATGCAGATGCTTTTGGACATCGTCTACTAACACCTCAATCCTCCCTTGCTTGGGTAGCTCTAGTAGTGGGCAGTATACATAAATAAAAACAAAATTAAGGAAAGATGCTCCCGGCATTACTGTGACTTATGTAGCATGTCAACCGACCTTATTGTCACATCACTGCGGTGCCGCCGTTGTGTATCCGGGAGTTGACGGGGCAGGGGGTTCCTCATGCAGGCTGAGGCGTGGAGAGGGAACTCACGAACTGTCATGATAGTGCGGCAAAGTTTCGAGAAAAAGCATATTCGTAGTGAGGCTGGCTTATACGTCTCGGATGGTGTTCTCAAAAAGACACCTATCAACGTCTCAATTAGGAGTTGTAATTGATCATTTCATGGATAATAAGTGTAGCCGCGTTTGCCGCGAACCATTGCCTTTCGCACTTCGCCCCCATACGCGCCTACTCGCAATTCTATCAGCACCACAAGGTCATGAACATCTGGGCATTCGGAGACTGATGGGAGACGTCACTGGTAACGACATGATTGAATATGGAACAAAAATTAAAGACAATCGCACCTTTAGGGGTGTTTTTTGTGTGTCTATAACTCATCCACTTACACACATAGAGAAGGGTGTTTTAGTGAACTAATACACCCATATGAATTAGGGATTTGCTGGAATCGCACGCAATTTCCCAATCGCTATATGCACGCCTGTATGCACGCTACGTTTTCTTTTTACAGCGATACTCGTTCTTCTATCACTAACATATGCTTTCGCATATCCGCTCAAGTAATCGGGAAGTGACTTCCGAGCAGCTCATAAAAAAATGAGCGAAGAAACAAAAAGCCCCGAAGTACTCCACTGGGATTTTAACTGCGGACCTACAGATTGCCAATGGGAAGTGGTACGTATAGACCAATCCGCCGATACCACCACGGGACATATTACAGCTCCTAAAAAGGGCGCTGGCGCTCTAGGTGCTACAATAAGCTGACACGACGCTCTTCAGTTTATCTACAAACCAGCGCAATGGTGAAATAACTTAGGCGAAACTAGCAGGAAGATCTGAAAGACAAGAGAGAGAGAGAGAACAGGAGGACAAAATGTCTCCCCCCACTTTACGAATGGGACGCGCCGTCTCCGCAGTAAATGTTATTTCTTATCGGTAGCAGGCTGTTCCTGCCAATGTTTATTCCAACTGATACTGCATGAGACAATGCAAGACTTACTGCGCATAATATCGCGCCTTCCCTGATGCGACACCACAAAGGACATGGGCCTGAAGAACTACAATCGGCTGTCGAGCCAGGATTCGCTAACGCTTGCTAGCTAATCTATAAAACAACACAAAGCTTCAACAATTTCAACGAAGCCAGCGGTAAAAAGCGAAAGGCAGGTGAGGAAATAAAAGAAACAACTCGGTCCCTTCCCTTCACCAACAGGGACGCCGCATACATGAGGTAGAAGGATGACATCCAAAGCCTACTCTGACCATGTGACGCACAAGAACAATGACTTGGTGCAAACTACTAAGAAGTAAACCAGTATGGATTTTTACTTTCTTGAAACGTTCAAGTGCCCGAGCACCCCTAAGTTTCCTAAGGTGTAAGTTTAGCACAAATCACCATTCCAACACCCTGAAATTCCAGAAAGGGCACAGTAAATGTGTACTGCTAACGAATGCATAAATTTTCAATATTTCCAGAAAATTAAGGGTGCAAGAACGGTCTTTTGACATCCAATCCAACATCGAGGGCTGTATTTTCTTAGTTTGTAGTGGCAATTTTTCACTTATTTCCAGGAAGATGAAGGAATCAACATAGCTTGTTCTCGTGCATTGCTTCAACACAGGCAATGCCTTCACAGCTTGGTATCTATACGTGATATCTACATATGTCTACATAGCGCAACGTACCATCAATACCAATGTAATCAAATAACGAAAACAACGTTGAACAGAACCATCTACGCAAGAGAAACATTACGTTCAGCGTTTTTCCAGTGTGTGGAATTTGCATAATCTAATTTTGTGAAAACCAACAACGGTTATGTGCTTGCAGAGAAACTATTAGGCAGCACTCGCTCCGCTACAGGAACCGCGATATTTCTGACGTGGGATTTTTTAAGCATTGTACGATGTCATTTACACATATACTTTGGACAGTAGATAGCCTACTTAACGGATAGACAAAAGCGAAGGTAGATGCGCCACAAGTAGAACAAGGGTGAGCCGGCACCATGATTTGATGTCAACATCAAATAATATGTACTGAAAGTGCACTACGCTTTGATGACCATATAAAATTTGACTCAGGGCCGACTCTGCTTGACTGCAGATATTAATTCCAAAATATCTTGAACAGGCATCTATGTTACTATAGTGGTGCGCTTACGTTATTTACTACAAGCTTGCTTGTCGTAACCTTCTGGACGTCATCACAGTAGCAACAATACGTTCCTGTCGTAGTCACACGTTACGAGCATCATTAACATAGTAGTACCCTTCTTCAACTAACACATCACTGACACAAAACAACGCATGCATTAGCAGCATAGGAATTCGAGCAGCTTCATTCGATGCGTCTGCCGCCTATAGCCTTCCGTGAGCGTCGCCGCTTTTGCTGCGAAGATCCGACTGCTTATGAAAACTCATAAGCGCCCCCTCGATCCCCTCCCGCTGCCGGCTGGCAAACAAAGTATACATTTTCGAAGGTATTCTTATTTGGCGGCCTAATGATTTCACAACGCAAAGTTCGCTCACTGTACCGTAGTGCTCATTTTGTCATCGGTCACAAAATCGGTACAAAATCGGTCACAAAATCCGTACCCGCCTGCGCGAAGCCGAGAGCTTGACGTCGGACATGTAGGCTTCGCCCGAGCTGAGCTCGAGGAGACCCGCGAGCATCTGGAAAGTCGTGCTCTTTCCCGCGCCGTTCACGCCGAGCAGCCCGAAGCACTCGCCGCGTCGAAGAGCCAGACTGATGCCCTTGACGGCCTGGAAGCAACCGAACGACTTGCGCAGGTCGTGCGCCACGAGTATGCAGCCCTGCTCCAGCTCGGCGGACGCGCCGTTCGCCGCCAGCCGCTCGGCGAGCTCCTTCTCCGCCTTCACGTCTTCGTCCGGGATCTCCTCCAACGGGCCGTGTGCGAAGCGTCGTTCTGAAAGTATACATCGAGAAGCAGAATCTACAACTCTAGGCCCCCGGAAGCCTGCACATCACTCGATTTTTGCATAAATGCTCGCATCTATCCGCTTCGTGTCAAAATGGTCTTCTCAGGATAAGTTACGCTGCAAGAAAGCCGATGAGAAAGTAACGTGGGCCCCACGTAAGAAGAAGATTCGGTAAATTAAATACACATTTCACAAGTACTGTAGCTAAGCCTAGCGCCAGCATTTCTCGAAGCTTTGCCTTGCTCTGTGTGCTGGAGACGAAACACATATCGGATCCAAACTATACCATATAAAGGGATAACAAACGCAATTGATCGAGAGTGTCGGCCACCAGGCAAGATAAGGCTTCAAGTTTAAGAGGCAATGAAAACAACTAGTGTTACCTGCGGTTAGAATGAGAAAATCACGTCAGCAATTCACAGTAGCCTTGATTTTGGCTCTGCTGGGGTAATGCGTACAGAGTGCGTGACATATTGGAACAGATAATGACACTTAAGAAATAGCAACAATAATTCAGGCAGCAACCTGAATACTAATTGCAGATTTCCTTACATTGCTCCTTTCCCTTGTGTTTTAAGGCTAGTGCAAAAAAAAAAAAAAACATTCAGTTTCAAAGGGTCACTGAATTTCACTTTTATAACGACAGCATGTTTGGATAATACTGTACGTTTTGGCTACTTCTTCCGCAATAGCTCTTGGGGAGTTCTTTGGCATTGTGCGGCCGTTTATTAGCCTTTCTCTCAGTGACGCTGCCATTACATAGCAGCGTAGTAAGTATATGTGTGGAAGTGGAGAGGCCACGTTGTGGGTGACACGGTAGCAGATGTTTTCACCAAGCCGCGCCTCGAGTGACGCAAGCCCTGCGGGAGCGAGGAAATCATTACTTTTGGGTCACGTGTAATGATATCGTGCCCAGAAAGCTCAGCTGTTGACGCTGCTACGTTAGTGTGCCCGGCAATGGCGGCCTTTCACGGTTGTCACTCGTCTGGGCCTCAACCTGCTGGAAACGCACAAGCGCCTGAAGGGTGTCTACCACTGGTAGCACTTATTGCTCTTTGTTTCGGAAAGTAATCAGTCCAAAACTGTTGTCTCGTCCGAAGCAGAAAGGAATTCGCGACATTAAAGAAGGCGACAATCGTCAAGTTTCTATAGACAGCGTCTAGCGCGACTAAGACCGCTGTGCGAGCGCGTTTCCTGTGTCAGATTAGAAGCTGATACCCTAGAATACGTACGCTAGATAGCTCGCAGAAGGGTTAGGAAAGATAAAATCAGGCGGCCAGAACACGCAAATGATAACGTTCATCTCTATGGTGATTGGATGCCGTATCCTCTATAGCTGACGCACACTGCATCTTGGAATGTGCTACAACAGCAGCAGGTTGCACGAACTAGAGATCATTCGATGTAACATTCATTCTCAGACGAACTTGCTAGAAGATCTCTCGGTGTTATAGTGTGCATTATTGTGTTATACAGCCATGCACTTTACACATCATGGTAATTATAATGGGAGGATATCTCTCGAAACCAAAAGAATGAGACGAATCTGAGTTGCAATTTGTGTGTAAATTATATATATATATATATATATATATATATATATATATATATATATATATATATATATATATATATATATACGTTATAATCTAGAATGCACCCAACCTCTCAGTGTTACAATCTATCCTAGAGGCTCCCGAAGCTTGTATAACTTCGCGCACCTCAATCATCTGGCCAATTTCTCAAAATCTAGCTCATATATGCTCGGCGTACCATGCGACATTACCGGTGAGAGAATGCCTTCAGCTCTCCTGTGACCTCTCAGAGAGGTTGCTCCTCTGTTTTCGCTTTTTAATAGCGATGCCATTATGCGAAACATTGAATAAACACCCGCATAAAATGCCCCGCACCGTGAGCATATTCACCAGTTTCCACTTAGTCAATATTCAACTAATCTGTTCATTTAGAACTTGGGCCTCTAGAGAATTATAAATTTGGTGTCCAAATACCCAACACTTCAAGTTCAAGACCAGGCAATATATTCAAATTTGTGCAACTGCTATGGGAGCCAATAGAGTTCCTATTTAGGCTAACACTTTTTTAATGGCAGTATGATACGTACTTCTCCCTGTGATTTCTT
The DNA here is from genome assembly GCF_023375885.2 of Dermacentor andersoni. Lineage (NCBI taxonomy): Eukaryota > Metazoa > Arthropoda > Arachnida > Ixodida > Ixodidae > Dermacentor > Dermacentor andersoni. The sequence continues at coordinate 143,974,314 of NC_092815.1, read as the reverse complement.
TCACAACTCAGTTGTTTTACAGCCCAATTTTTCGTGATAATAATTGTTGTGTGGGTCCATTGTGAAGCGTTCATCTTGACTGCGCCCATCGATCGATTCATTTCATATGCTTTCTTTAAAAAAGAGCACGTGTCGAAGACATGAGCGCGTCTTCCGAGTGGCGACCGCGTGTTTACATCATTGCAAAATATACCACTCAGCAGCCGGCAACAGAAGGCCCTGTGTTCATTTAGACACCACCATCATCACTGCGTGCCAAGCGTACACTGAGCCAAGAGACGGCAAATGATCAGGTCTAAAATTGCACAATTTGTAAAGGCTGAGCATAAAGTTGGATAAGTTATTGAACGATCCTAAAAAAAAAAGAAGCGTTATATATTACAGAACATACAATACAGCAACAGGCAGCATAGACAAAGCTGGTACAATCAGATCAAGAAAACGCAGTCTACGCAAATTTGGTGTTGACAAAAGCTCCATGGGCTTCCGGAGTCAGCAGAATGATCAGTCCGAACTTTAAGATTAAAGTTGTGGAGCATATTATTGTGTACAACTCCCGAGTGGCACCTTTGTATAATATATAGAACAGATAAAAATCTCAAATTCTCGCTCCTACCGAGAATGCATCGTTCTGAATTGGTTGATTCTGCAGAAACATTCTATGGCCCGATCCTACCTTTGATAACGGGCGCGCCGCGTGGATGTTTTCGGTAGTTTTCGTAAAACCTTTTTGAATATGGTACGCGCCCAGCTGTTACGTAGTACTCCAACTGCGTGGTCTTAAAAGAAATAAAGTGATATGATGAGCATGAAAGAGCTATGCAATTCATTCATACTTATTAAACATGTTTAAAGGAATCAACGAAATCACGCACAGAATGGGGAACGAGGAGCGAGGAGCTACACACTTGATGGCATAAAACATGACAAAACAAGCTGGCATTCATTTTTTTTTTCTGGCTTACTGATTAGGCACTGACGAAACTAAGAAAACCAAAAGATTTTTGTCACTCTGCTGATTAACTCATACTCACAATGCCACCTTCGAGTGGTAGTTTTACAGCGCTCAGACAGCGCCAGAATGTTCTCTAAGCAGTACACATGCTCTAGTTTGAGGATGAATCCAGTAACTAACAGCGCATGATTGTAATTAAAACTACAGTCAGCTATTTCACGTAATATTTCTAATTTGTATATTTAGACGCCATTTGAAGCCCTACTGGAGCACATTCAAACGATCGGTCGAAGACGTTATAAGTGAGCTTTTCGTCCCGGCCTACGTTCTGCAAAAGTCGTCATGGTGCAAGTTATCCAATTAACGCCGCTGGAACATTCATTTACAAAGAAGGTTTTTAAACACTCCGCCTTCCCGAAACTGCTAACGCGGAAATGCATGCACTTTTTTTTTTACTTCGTCCCTACACTACAACTCAGAAATCACTGGAGCAAACCACGCGTCCATGACTGCACAGAGTTACTGTTATTGTCTATTTCAGTGGGTATTTTCTGCATGTGTTTATATCCTGGCTACGGGACAAGCGCTACTTCACGCCAAGACGACAGTAATTGAACATAAAGAATAATGAAAATAAAGAAGAAAACGGTAAAGGAAAGAGGAGAGAAATGGTGCTGCGTACAGGCAGAGTTATCTTTTGCGAAGACATGCCGGCCATTTCTCTTCCGAAGCTCATCCTTTTACATGTGCAGGCTAAATCTGCCAAAGAGCAAAATGTTGCGTTTATGGACCGGCGTAACGCACTGCGTGATCTTGTAGGAGGCGAGAAATGGTCCACAAACTCCGGTATGCGACCGCAGTAGTGTCGCGCGTGCAAGGATTGAGATACAGAATCGTGTGAGCCCTGGGGCTAGAAACAGGCTGTGTAGTCAGTTCCGCGTGAGGCAAACATTGAATCGCTCGACAGATTATCCACGAGCCAGCGTTCTGTCGATGCCTATGGTGAATTTCAAAGTGCATCATCGCGCGTAAACGCATAACATCCGTCTTGAGGCCTCACGACTTGAATGTTAAGTTTTCACTAAGCCCATTGAATAGCCAAAAATTCCCTGTTTCTAGCGAAAGTTCGAAACCGGGTCTAGACACACCGTCTTGAATTAGAGAGGAAACGAGAACCTGGGCAAAAGGTGGAGCGCATATCCAAGTAGTATCCAGAGTGCAGGAAGCTTAGGAGGACGAAGATCACGAGGCCCTCGCACGCCATGATCAGCATCTCCATCATCGGGCTGTTCTCGGACAGCGAGAAAACGCTTCCGCTGCATCGATCCATTTGCTCCGCGGTCACAGCCTCGGCGAATGCTGAAATAAACGGGCAAAATGTTAAGTTCCCGTATCTCTTCACTCCTCTCTCCTGCTTACAAACGATGTCTCGGAATCATTTATGCATTCTTTTCTTCTTTTCTTTTTCTCGTACGCAACATTCTCGTTCCACTGAGATAACAGCCAAAGTAACATATTGAGTCGGATTATGACCTCAAGAAATCGAAGGATTACCTGTAGAATCAATATGCTGGCCTACATGGCAATGAATATTTTCTTACTCAAATTCAGCTCCTAACACCCCCCATATTGTATCACACATGCCGTTTCCCGCTTCCGCTGGGAAACATGCGATAATGTGCAAGCGGTGACTTCCTTTACTTGACCGGCTGTCATTTTATAGATTCTATTTTTGTAGCGCTCACAGAATTCGAAAAGTAAAAATGCGCAATCGAACTAGTAACGAAACTTCGCTAATTAGCTTTTTAACAATTACACCAGGGTGCACATTGCAATTTAGGAATGGAAGCCAGTGGGCTCTGAACGCGTGCACATGTGCATGGAACAAATTTTGAAGCAAGCACCAGTTTTGAGATAACAGGCTTCATACTGGCGGTAAAATGCACTGTTGTTTCGCTTACTCATTTAACAAAATGTATTATCGTACATTATAGCACAATGACCGGAGCGATAATATATTTGACCCACATTTTGCTCGCCTGAGCCAATTACTTGGTCGCGTTACCTCTGCCCCACGTCTTTGGACCGTTAAGTTGATGCCACAAACTGTGGCTCTATATTTAACGCAGTAATACAAATTCTCATGGTTGCATGTATTCTAGCTCTAAGAAGGCCAGAGTACGCTGGAAGCATAGCCCCTGGGATTTTGGCGCTCGCAACACAGTGTGACGACGGTGGGACGTCGCTATATCGGAGACCATGCAGGAAAATGCTGTAGTTTAAGAAAATTAGACAACCAATTGTAATAAAAAGACTCAGTCCCCTTCCACTCTGAAGAAGGATGACCAGCGAAGCTGTGTATGTGGGTTCCTTAATGGCGAGCTGCACCTCCGCCGTTGGTCGGCCAGGCATTTCACTACCTTCGGGATAGGTCCACATATGGGGAGTTCTTATCGCCTGCTTCACCTGCGCCGCGGGTCGGCCCAGCATTGCGCTATCTTTGGGACCGTCCCACGTAACGCCTTTAACGCCTGCTTCACTTCCATCGCGGGTCAGTCCAGTATTGCACTGTCTTCGGGGTCGGCTCACGTATGGGGAGTGCTTAACGCCTGCGTCACCTCCGCCGTGGGTCGGCCCAGCATTGTACTATCTTCCGGATTTTTTTCTACATACGGACACGATAGTGCGGAAAGTAAGCTTTAACAGCTTGGCTGTAATAAAAAAAGAAAGGATGCACGCTTGATTTCCAAAGCCCAAGTTTGTTTTTGACGTTACGTCCAAATGGCATCCATTACTCTGAAGAGCCATCGCTCCGAAGATGTCGTGCCTGCACCATTTACGGTTACGTGCGTTTGTTCTTGTGTTTCTTTATCTTTTTTCTTCAGTATCGCTTCGAAAATAATCTGCGCTTACGGCTATCTAAATCTTACTCTAATTTTGCAATAGGATCGCCTTTTGTGATCCGAACCGCACCCTATATTGCTTTGCACTGCTACTTGCTTTGTTTGTAAAAAAATGGGAACTTGTCCTCCTGTAAACATGTAGCCATAAGCACTGTACAAAACGTGATGGCTATGACTTCATATCAACGCTTCGCTCATCTGCTCTACACCAAAGCAGTGCATTCGAGATGATTTTTCATTGCTCACTAGGCGCGGAAAGGGGGGGTGGGAGGTTGCAGGGGGGCATTACGAGGGGCGCAGAGGAAAACAAACTGAAATTGCTTTTTATCTTGACAAGCCAGGCAAACATAATAGTGAACAAGCGTTACACTGAACGAAAACGACCATAAAAGGCTGTTTTATTTCCCACATTTGAGGAAAAGATGGAGTAGTGTTAGGTGCAAAAGCTTTTATTTTATACGATTCAGGAGGTAATTCCGACCCGCGTAAAGTGACGCAGCCAGGAACTATTTTTTTTATTTTTTCGCGGTTGGGGGCAGGCACCACAGTGTGGAGGGGACGAAGGGGGGGGGGGAGGGGTGCCTGGTGCCCCCACCTTCTTATTTTCTCCTGGCTGCGCCCCTGCGCATGTGTTGAGCTGAGCCACAAAATTGAAACGGCAGGTCCGGGAACATTCAGAACAACCGGCCATATTGATACTCACGCCTATAATGGGCCTTGAAGCCGTGGGTGCCCACCGCACGGCGCACGTTGAGCGCCCTCTCCTGGGCGCAAATGTGCGCAATTTTTCCCCGTGTGATGGCCTTCGTGGCGGCCTGACCGAGAGCGAACGGTGGAGACGCAAGCACGCATAATATGCGAGACATCCGGAATGACGACGTGTAGTAGGTCAAGAGGGTAAGCAGTAGGAAGGTCACGGGCGCTGCGCGAGGCATAACACGTAGTGAGGCACTTTTGTGGAAACGTGAGCCACACAGGACGAATAGAATTATGGGTAATTAAATTCTGATTGAGGTTTCCGGATATATTCCGTGTGATAACTACAGCTGGGAATAAGAAGCAAAAAAGAAAGAGAGAGGGAGACCTGGAGTAAATTCGATTCTGCAGTTGGAAGCCGGCGTCACCATTATTCAACCCTATTCGTCCTTTCCCTCAGTTCCTACAATTACAGAATGGCACTCCTGCGTTCTACGTATATGGCTCAGCACAACGTTCCTCCGCCAAGGAGGCATTCGCTCAAAGGTTTGTCATGTTAACTACAGCCCTACAGACTAAGAAAAAAAAAGTCACTGACGTTTACTTCACTGTAAGTAAATATTGCAGTCAACAAGTAACTCAACGCAACAGCTAATGAAACTTTGCCGTTAACTGCACAAACATCCAAGCAATGTAGTAAAGGTGGTGTTCATGAATTTTCTTAGAGAAAAGTCACTGTTGTTGCAATGCCCTCAGTGGTATTTTCCTGTAAGGCTCATTGTACATTATGACGTGAATGACTTCAACCCTTTGAACTTTTAAGCGAAAACGCAAATTACTAGTCTCAACTGTAAAGACATATGTAACTATGTAGAAGTGGTGTATATACAGCCATGCCATCAGCTCTCATTAAAATAAACACCATCATTCAGACCGTAGTACTCGCACGAGATGAAAAGCACACGTGAAGCACGGGTTACAAGGCGCACGAATTCACATGAAGATCCCGAATGTAGCGTCAGCATGTCACCCTACCACAGGACGTTGCGCCTTCAAAAACTGTGTTTTACGGCAAGAAACATGAGGTGACGGTTGCAAGCTGTCGTCAGCATCTATCCGTTCTTTAAAAGAAAAGGCCGTTTTTACTTTCGCAACATACGATTAGATAATCACAATTGACTTGAAAGAGCGACTGTGACATGTAGCTTTTCGGGTCCTTGCGGAGCTTTCCACTTCGTGTGTTGCGCTGTGTGGAGTAAAAGCAGGCAGCAGCGCCCGCAGTCGGCAGCGGAGCTACAGTAGGCTAGCATTACAAGGATTTCGCAGCCTCTTAAGGTGCAATTTTCTGTGAATCTGCGTCACCTCTCACATGATACTAAAGCTGCTAAGCTCCTTGAGTGATATTCTAGCAATTTAGGTTTATTCAGTGTTTGCCTGCATAATTTTTCAACGGGAACGTTTGCTAAATACAAATTCGTACCATGCCCAGTTTAGTTGTCGATATATACCGTTAAACGCGAGTAGCGTTATGGACTCCGTGTAGCACGAAATCCGGTGTCGAAGTCTTCCGATTCGTTCCTGAGCGAAAGTTTCCACGTACATATACATACATGTATATGACAGTGCGGCTTATCCGCTTTCATAGGCTCGGCCTTCGAAGCAGCGCAAGAAGATAGAAGTACCCCGTGCTTCGTTGCCTTTCGGGTGAGAGACGCGACCAGTTCCACCATTATTTTGCCCCCCTTCTTGTTTTAAATGCTGTCAGAGGTCGTCGAAACGCCTTTTTTCCTACCCGAGTTCACGGCCGCCTGCGTACGGCATTCCGGAACTACGAGGTCAGAATTGTTTAGAAATCATTCTATATTTTATTGCCCATCTATCGCGGATAAATCAAGGAAGTTTTTAGGCATGTAAGATAGTCTGGGTTGACATTCTCCACCATAAGACAGCGTCACAGACTGCACGGTTAACTGACTCAGCTAACTCGTATGCTCGGTTGTGCAAGTCAGATGTTTGAATCCTTGAAGGGTGGGCTTTTTTTTAAATCTGAAGGTGCTAATCTTGAATTCACCTCCGCCAGTACCCAAACATCTTCAGGCTTGAAGTGGCGCCTGACACTAGCTAAAACGCCGCGAACCAGTGGGGCTATACTAAGCCATTTAAGAACGCCCACTAAACTTCCACAACGACGCTCCCTCCCCAGAACAGGAATTGGCCTCCCTCGTTTAGTATTCGGCCACTACCACCCTCATCATTCCTACAGTTAAGCCATGGCCATCAGTCCCCAGCAGCTGCGGAGCACCTGACCAAGGTGGTGCCAGACCTGTAACGCAGCAGAGGGTGCTAAGAATCTCCGGATCTGGACAGGCCGCCAATGAAAACTCACCCTTGCAACCTTTAACACCCGAACTCTTTCGAGTGAGGCTAACTTAGCAGGACTCTTTGAGGAACTATCAGGCATTGTTTGGCATATAATTAGCCTTAATGAGGTTAGAAGAACTGTTGAGGCTTATACAGTGCTGTCTAAGGGCCACGTCCTCTGCTATAGAGGACTCCCAGACAGGAAGTTACACGGGGTAGACTTCCTAATACATAAGGAAATAGCGGGCAACATTGATGAATTCTTCAGCATTAATGAGAGGATAGCAGTAGTTGCAATAAAACTTATTAAGAGGTATAGATTAAAGGTGGTACAAGCCAACGCTTCCACCTCCAGTCACGATGATGATGAAGTAGATCGGTTTTATGAAGATGTGGAAGTAGCGATTAGAAAAGCTCAAACTCAGCATGCTGTAGTAAAGGGTGACTTCAATGCAAAAGTGGGGAAAATCCGGTTGCTGAACAAGCAATTGGCAACTACGGCGTCGGGTCTAGAAATACTAGAGAAGTGATGATGGTATAATTCGCGGAAAGGAATAAGCTACAAATAATGAACACCTTCTTCGGAAAGTGTAGCAGCGAAAGTGGACCTGAAAAAGCCCTAAGGGTGAAACAAGGAATGAAATAGATTTAATACTTCCTGCCGATCCCAGCATAGGGCGGGATTTAGAAGTGTTACGTAGTGTAAAGTGCAGTGATCGTAGGCTATTGAGGGCTAGGATTCACCTGAACTTCACCTTACTGCGTCTAGGTGCGTCTAGGTTTTATCTTTACTGCGTCTAGGCCAACCAAGATGCAGTAAGGATAAAATCGGACCAATTCAGGCTGCTAATAGCAAACAAATATGCAGCCTTAGAACAGTGAGATGTAGATGACATAGAGGTAATCAATGAGACCGTAACTAGGCTGGTTTCAGAAGCAGCAACTGAAGTAGGAGGCAACGCACGAAGGCAACAAGTAGGTAAGCTCTCCCATGCAACGAAGGACGTAATAGAAGAACGAGAAAGAATGAAACAGTCCAACTGAAGAGATCAGATTGAATTCGCGGATCTACCAAAACTAATCGGCAAGGACAAAATAAGGGATATTCGAAATTATAACGTAACAAAGACTCAGGAAGCAATTAAAATGGACACAGCCTGAAATCCATGAGAAGGAAACTAGGCATCGGACAAACCAAGATGCATGCACTGAAAGATAGACAGGGTAATGTCAGCAGCAATCTCGAATATATAGTAGAAGCAGCGCAAGAATTCTATATTGACCTGCACAGTACCCAAAGCAGCCACGACACCTCCATTCAAAGTAATAGTGAAAAGGTCACAGAGGCTCCTTCTGTAACTAGCGATGGAGTTAACAGGGCCTTGCAAGACATGAAACGGGGAAAACCGGCAGTAGGAGATCGACTACCAGTCGATTTAATCAAAGATGGTGGAGACATAATGCTTGAAAAACTGGCAGCCCTTTATACGAACTGCCTATCGACTTATATGGTCCCAGAGAACTGAAGAACGCCAATAATAAACTAATCCACAAAAAGGGCGACGTTAAAGAATTGAAAATGTATAGGTCCATTAGTTTACTTCCAGTATAATATAAAATATTCACCAAGACAATTTATAATACAATAAGGGCAACACTGGACCTTAGTCAACCAAGGGAACAGGCAGGTTTCAGGAAGTGATACTCTACTATAAATCACATCCATGTCATCAATCAGGTAATTAAAGAAATCCGCAGAGTACATTCAGCCTCTCTATATGGCTTTCATAGATTACGAAAAGGCATTTGATTAAGTCGCGACACAAGCAGTCATAGAGGCATTGCGTAAGCAAGGAGTACAGGATGCTTACGTAAATATATTGAAAGTACCTACAAAGATTCCACAGCTACCTTAATTTTCCACAAGTAGGAGGATACCTAGAAACAAAGGCGTCATACAAGGAGACACAATCTCTTCAATGCTATTCACTGGGTGCTTGGAAGTATTCAAGAAATAAAACTGGGAAAGCTTAGGAGTAAGGGTCCACAGCGAATATATCAGCACCCTCAGATCTGCAGATGACAGTGTCCTGTTCAGCAACACTGGGGACGAGTTACAACAAATGAGTGGAGACCTTAACAGAGAGAGTATAAGAGTGGGGCTGAAGATTCATATGCAGAAGACAAATATAATGATCAATAGCAGGGCAAGGGAAAAAGAGTTCAGGATCGAAAGTCAGCCTGTAGAGTCTGTGGAGGAGTACGTTTGCTTAGGGGAAATAATCACAGGGGACCCTGATCATGAGAGGGAAATTTACAGAATAAAAATGGGTCGGAGCGCACTTAGCAGACATTGTCAGATCCTGACTGGAAGCTTATCATTATCATTAAAAAGAAAGGTGCACAATCAATATATTCTACTGGTGCTGATATATGGGGGTAAACTTGGCGACTGACAACGAGGTTAGAAAACAAGTTAAGGACCATGCAAAGAGCCATGGAACGAAGAATGTTATGCATAACGTTAAGAGACAGGCAGAGAGCGGTGCAGATCAGAGAGCCAACAGGGATAGCCGATATTCTAATTGACATTAAGAGAAAGCAATGCAGCTGGGCAGGTCATGTAATGCATAGGTTAGGTAACCGGTGGCCCATTCGGGTTGCAGAGTCCGTGCTAAGAGAAGGGAAGCGCAATCGAGGGCTACAGAAGGCTAGGTGGTGTTATGAAATTAAGAAATTCGTGGGCGCCAGATGGAATCGGTTGGCGCAGGACAGGGGTAATATGAGATCGCAGGGAGATGCCTTCGTCCTGCAGTGGACATAAAATAGGCTGCTGATGATGATGATAGGTTCGTGTAGTTGAGCTCAATATGAAGAAAGAAAGAGTAAAATTGGTCAAGAAGAAACAGGCCAACCTAGACACAGTGAGGGTAAAAGCCGACAAATTTAAACTGGTGCTTGCAAAGAAATGTTCAGCCTTAGAATCGGAGGATGAAGATGGCATAAAGGTAATGAACGAAACCGTAACTAAATTGGTTTCAGACGCAGCAGTTGAAGTAGGAGGTAAGGCACCAAGGCAACCAGTAGGTAGGCTCTCCGAAGCAACGAAAGGCCTCCTAAAGAAACGACAAAAAATGAGAGTGTCCTACTCAGGAGGTCAGGTAGAATTCGCAGAACTGTCAAAACGGACCAACAAGGAGAAAATATGGGACATTTGAAATTATGATATGAGAAAGACTGTGGAAGCAATAAAAATGGACGCAGCCTGAAAACCATGAGACGGAAACTAGGCATCGGACCAACCAAGATGTATGCACTGAAAGATAGACAGGGTAATGTCATCAGCAATCTCGAATATATAGTAAAAGCAGCGGAAGAATTCTATATTGACCTGCACAGTACCCAGAGCAGCCACGATACCTCCATTCCTAGTAATGAACACTTTACAGAGGCTACGTCTATAACTAGCGGCGAACTTAGAAGGGCCTTGCACGACATTAAACGGCGAAAAGCGGCAGAAGATTGAATACCAGTCGATTTAATCAAAGATGGAGGAGACATCATGGTTGAAAAGCTGGCGGCCCTTTATACGAAATATCTCATGACTTCAGCGGTCCCACAGAATTGGTAAGATGCCAACATTTTACTAGTCCACAAAGAAGGAGACGTTAAAGAATTGAAAAATTATTGGTCCTTTAGCTTACTTCCAGTATTGTATAAAGTACTCACCATGATAATTTCCAGTAGAATAAGGGCAACACTTCAGTCAACCAAGAAAACAGGCTTGCTTCAGGAAGGACTACTCTACAATATCACATCCGTGTCATTAATCAGGCAATCGAGAAATCTGCAGAGTACAGTGAGCCTCTATATATGGAGTTCATAGATTGCGAAAAAGGGATCTGATTCAGTAGAGATGTCAGCATTAGAGGCATTACGTAATCAAGGAGTACATGAGGCTTACGTAAATATCCTGGAAGATATCTGTAAAGATTATACAGCTACCCGAATTCCCTACAAGAAAAGTAGAATGTGGAAGGGGTCTATAAAGAAAGGGGACTATAAAGAAAAAGGTCAGGCACGGAGACACAATTTATCCAGTTCTATTCACTGAATGCTTGGAAGAAGTATTCAAGCTATTAAACTGGGAAGGCTGAGGAGTGAGGACCAACGGCGAATATCTGGTCAACCTTCCGTATGCAGATGACCTTGTCCTGTTCAGCAACACTGCGAAATGATTCAGGACCTTAACAGAGAAAGTGTAAAGGTGGAGTTGGAGATCAATATGCAGAAGACAAAAATAATGATCAATAGCCCGGCAAAAGAACAAGAGTTCAGGATGGCCATTCGGCCTGTAGAGTCGGCGAAGGAGTACAGTCACCCAGGTCGATTACTCACAGGGGACCCTGATCATGAGAATGAAATTCACAGAAGAATAAAAATTGGTTGGTGCATGAGGCAGACATTGCCAGATCCTGAATGGAAGCTTACCACTATCATTGAAAGAAAGGTGTACAATCAATGCCTTCTACTGGTTCTAACATATGGGGCAGACACTTGGAGATTGATAAAGAAGCTCGAGACCAAGTTAAGGACCGCACAAAGAGCAATAGAACGGGGAATGTTAGGCGTCACGTTAAGAGACAGGATAATAGTGGTGTGGATCAGAGAGGACGGTGCGGACCGATATTCTAATTGACATGTGAACCATTAGGGTTACCAGTGAACCATTAGGGTTACAGAATGAGTACCAAGAGAAGGAAAGCGCAGTCGAGGATGACAAAAGATGGAGTGATGAAAATAGGAAATCCTCAGGCGCAAGTTGGAATCAGATGGCGCAGGACCGAGTTAATTGGAGGTCGCAGGGAGAGGCCTTCTTCCTGTAGTGTACAGAAAACAGGATGACGATGAGGATGTTGATGATGGAGTCCACATCGTAGAAAGTTTCTTTGTTATCGTTTATATCAGCGTTTTCTTGACAGCTCTTCTTTTCGATGACATGCATTAATACCAGAGACAGTTACTGCGTTAAATCAGAGAAATGTGTATTACACGAAGGCGCGTAGCATTCAAATTCGAAAGCTTTGAAGGCTCCAGTATTGCTTACCTTCTGCCTGTGTCATTCTACGTATTGCAGCAATCGCCACTATTCTTTCCTCAATATACACTGTACAGCCAAAAATCATCATACGTACTAAAGGGCGAATTTCCAAGTATCGAATGACGATTGCAAGGTTTCCAGGACAGCAGGTGAAGACCCCAAGCACAATCGAATTGCTTAATTGGCTGAGATGCTAATATCTTACAACTTTTTGTTGACGGACTCGCTGGATTGCAAATTAGACACGAGGATGTTGGAGCGTGCCGAATGGTTTATGCATCCATTGCAACCATTGACGCAATTTTGCTACAATAATTCGTCCTTCTTGGTAAAAGTTCAAGAAACAGCGTCCATAATAAAGGGAGAATTAGACATCCATGCAAACGTAGCAAATTGCTACAAAGGAAACCCATACGGGTTCCTCGAAAGAAAAAGCCTCAAAGTTGAAGAAAAATTCCTCCTGTTCCGGGACTCGAACCTGGAACCACCGCCTTTCCGCGGCAGCCGCTCTACCATCAGCTAACCAGGCGTCTAGCAGATGGCAGGGTGAAGTGGAATTCATCAACAACTCGAAGCAAAGGCAAGAGTATGACGTAATAGTTCTGCGGAAACCCACAAGGTAGGGAGAAGTAATTATTAAAGGGAAAAGGATGCAGCAATTTGCTACGTTTGGGTGGATGTCTCATTTTACCTTTAATTACTTCTCTCATGCACTTTGTGGGTTTCCGCATGACTATTATGTCAAACAGCGTTATATTTATTCCTTCTAAAACAATCGCCCTTTGAGTAACGTAATTTCTCGCTTGTTTGTGTTGATTGTTTTTCCTTATCTAATACTCCATTTTCTACAGCATTTCGCGTAGCCCAAATACTGTGTCTTCTTTCTTCCACAGGAACCACAGTGGTCTGCGCGAACCTCTCCCAAGAAACTTGGCCCTGGAGCCTGGCCCCTGGCGGAGGAGTCGCTTGTACCTGTCTTATACACCGGTGGGCGTAAGGAGGTCAGTTTCAAATCGCACACCTGCTGAAGCCAAGCCAGGCGTCCTACCCACTGAGCCATTTCATTCGTGTCTCGGATGCACTTCAGATTTAAGCAGAGGCTCCAGCTATCAAGTGTAAGTGCAGGAGCCGACTCATTTTCAGAGTTCTTACACTGCGCGTATTTATTGCAAATCTTCTTATTTGATGTTTTACTATTGCTGCGTTTCTATTGCTTTGTGTTTGGATTATCTGTTTGTTTAGCTGTTTGATCTACGCACCTAGGAATGTGTATTCGATTGCCTCCGACATATCGCTTCCATATATTGCCACATCACTGGCTGATCAATGAACACCCACTGATCTCCCCACAGAAACCTGTAAGAAGCTCAACATGACTCCGACTTTCTGTAAACCAATGGCCTCCGCGTACAGTCAATTCGAAAGATTATGTTCGGTCCCTACACCATCACATTTCGGTAAAAGATTGTAAACCAGTCTACAAACCTCTAGCCTACTTTTTATGCTTATCATCCATGCCATTAAGAGGAGCGGTAATAATGGGAAATTATGGCAGCGCATGGTTCTAAAAATCTAAAGGCACAGCAGCGAGTGTTTCCACATTTATTGCGACAGCAATTATAGGGACGCTCCAAGCGGATTTCTAACATCGGTGCCGGCGTTGCTGTCGCCGTAAGGTTCAGTGTAAAGTCCAAAGGCAGGGTTGCCCGACTGGGCTATAAATAGCCGAATTGGGCTACTTTTTGTCCGAGTTGGCGTCAGAATTTTCTTTTTTGGCTGTGGCTATTTTTTGGGCTACATCATTTTCCTGTCTAAAAAGAAAGTTGAAATAGTTAAGCACAAATGAAAAACGCTGGAATCAAAATGCAGACGACAGCAGGTTAAAGAAGTTGAGCGCCTCTGCTACAAAGTAAAAAATTTGCAAGTTCTACGTTAGAGAATACATATGCATGTCAAAAGGTCAAGAATTGCGGCATTTGATGATATTAAGAAAGCTAGCTTCAGGAAACACGTCTCCATCCGCGAACTAACGCTACCCCCGCGCGCGCGCCAACCAACACAGACTGTTGCTGTCTCCACATGTGAGCTTTCGGCGTCCTACGTTTTAAGCATGAGATGCTTTTAGCGCCCGTTGACGGTGCGCCACGGGTGACCGCGGCGCCAGATCGGAGGAAGAACCCACAGCTGAACCTTACAAAAAATTTGCCGAATTTCCTGCCTGCTGCATGGCGCCTACGTGACAATTCGCTCGGACCCTTCCTGCCCAAATTGCCCCTGCTCCAACGCCAACGTAGAACAGATGCTCTTCTGTTGCCCTACAATCACCACAGACATCCGTTCCCTACACAACTCCAAACCCTCCTCCTGTATTTGCTATCACTACCCGTATCAAATACCAACGTCGAACGAGTGTTCAGCCATAGGTCTCGCTCATTAAAGTAGACCTTCGAAATAGAATGTCGAACGAGACATTGATAGCTCTCCTCAACGTGCAGTTTGGATTGGCCAGGAACGGAGGCTGCTGCAAGGATTTTAAACTGGGCCAGGAATTTTCGTCCCGTTTCAGCTCTGACATTTTGCATGGACCAAGCAGTTCCACTTCGCAATAAGCTCGTGATGTTTAATCATAGCACACTTTTTTTTATGTCCATATATCGTACTAGGTTTTCTACTAACCACCATCTATTGTGTTAGACTTTGTCTTGCAATCTTTTGTAGTTTTTCGTTTAGTGCATTGTGTGGTGTTAAGCGAAATTATCATGAGTTCTAAGTAATAATACTTAACGTCTGAATGCATGCCATTACTTAGCATGTTTATTGCGCGTTGCTATTTGTGTGTTGTTGTTTTCGTGATTTTTGGTGCTCTGTGAACAATAAAACAGTGCATTTGCAATGAAGGCCGCATTTGCCTTATGAATTTGTCTGCATGCCTGCGTTTCTGCACTTCTTGCGGTTATGCAGCATCTGTTTGCCGTGCCGCATGGCCTCTGTGACAATGCGCGCGGAAGTCATTCGTGGTCATGCGTGGAAAAACTAATATGTAGGTATTCCTGCCGAAAATGAATTCAATATGCTAAAGAAATAACTTCACAAAAAGACAAAGCTTTTTGGCTACTTTTGGACTACCCAAAAGTTTCGCTTTTCGCTACATTTGGGCTACTGCGGAGGCCAATTTGGCTACCAGCGGTTGGAGCGATCTGGAGACCCTGTCCAAAGGTGGCAACACAGTCGCCGCGCACGCTACGCTGTATGCGCGAGTGAGAGCGTGCGAGGGGAGACGACGATCGCAGCTCAACCTGGCCCGCGCGAATGAGACGGAAACAGAGCGAGGAAGCGTGCCGTCTTCCGTGGGGCGCGAGGCACCCAACGTTGTGATGTACCGGGAGGAGTGGAGGAGGGAGGGCGTTATACTTCCGCCTTTTTCGTGTTCCTGCGCTGCCCTCTCACGGACGCCGATGGAAACGTTTTGGAAGGGTGCTGGGGCTTTCGGCGGTTGATTTGCATACCTGCGCCTACGACGAGTGTGCGTCTGTTGTGCGTTTCATCATTATCATCGTCAGCCTGGTTACGCCCACTGCAGGACAAAGGCCTCTCCCATACTTCTCCAACTACCCCGGTCATGTACTAATTGTGGCCATGTTGTCCCTGCAAACTTCTTAATCTCATTACGCTCACCTAACTTTCTGCCTCCCCATGCTATGCTTCCCTTACCTTGGAATCCAGTCCGTAAGGCTTAATAACGACCGGTTATCTTCCCCCATCATTACATGTCCTGCCCATGACCATTTCTTCTTCTTGATTTCAACTAAGATGTCATTAACTCGCGTTTGTTCCCTCAGCAAATCTGCTCTTTTCTTATCCCTTAACGTTACACCTATCATTCTTCTTTCCATTGCTCGTTGCGTCGTCCTCAATTTAAGTAGAACCCTTTCCTTAGCCTCCTAGTTTCTGCCCCGTACGCGAGTACTGGTAAGACACAGCTGTTATACACTTTTCTCTTGAGGGATAATGACAACCTGCTGTTCATGATCTGAGAATGCCTGCCAAACGCACCCCAGCCCATTCTTATTCTTCTGATTATTTCAGTCGCATGATCAGGATCCGCGGTGACTACCTGTCCTAAGTAGATGTATTCCCTTACCACTTCCAGTGCCTCGCTACCTATCGTAAACTGCTGTTCTCTTCCCAGACTGTTAAACATTATTTTAGTTTTCTGCAGATTAATTTTTAGACCCAGCCTATTGCTTTGCCTCTCGAGGTCAGTGAGCATGCATTGCAGTTGGTCCCCTTAGTTACTAAGCAAGGCAATATCATCAGCGAATCGCAGGTTACTAAGGTATTCTCCATTCACCCTTATCACCAATTCTTCCCAATCTAGGTCTCTGAATACCTCCTGTAAACACGCGGTGAATAGCATTGGAGGGATCGTATCTCCCTGCCTGACGCCTTTCTTTATTGGGATTTTGTTGCTTTCTTTATGGAGGACTACGGTGGCTGTGGAGCCGCTATAGATATATTTCAGTATTTTTACATTCGGCTCGTCTACACCGTGATTCCGTAATGCCTCCATGTCTGCTGAGGTTTCGACTGAATCAAACGCTTTCTTGTAATCAATGAAAGCTATATATAAGGATTGGTTATATTCCGCACATTTCTCTGTCACCTGATTGATAGTGCGAATATGGTCTATTGTTGAGTAGCATTTACGGAATCCTGCCTGGTCCTTTCGTTGACGGAAGTCTGAAGTGTTCCTGATTCTATTTGCAATTACTTTAGTAAATACTTTGTAGGCAACGGACAGTAAGCTGATCGGTCTATAATGTTTCAAGTTTTTGGCATCCCCTTTCTTATGGATTAGGATTATGTTACCGTTCTTACAAGATTCTGGTACGCTCGAAGTCATGAGGCATTGCGTATACAGGGTAGCCAGTTTTTTTAGAACAATCTGCCCACCATCCTTCAGCTAATCTGCTGTTACCTTATCCTCCCCAGATGCCTTCCCCCTTTGCATAGCTCCCAAGGCGTTCTTTACTTCTTCCGGCGTTACTCGTGGGATTTCAAATTCCTCTACGCTATTCTCTCTTCCATTATTGTCGTTGTTAGCACTGGCACTGTATAAATCTCTATAGAATTCCTCAGCCACTTGAACGATCTCATGCATATTAGTAATGATATTGCCGGCTTTGTCTCTTAGCGCATACATCCGATTCTTTCCTATTCCTAGTTTCTTCTTCACTGCTTTTAGGCTTCCTCCGTTCCTGAGAGCATGTTGAATTCTATCCATATTATACTTCCTTATGTCAGCTGCCTTACACTTGTCGATTAACTTGGAAAGTTCTGCCAGTTCTATTCTAGCTGTAGGGGTAGACGCATTCATGCATTGGGGTTTCTTGATCAGATCTTTCGTCTCCTGCGATAGCTTACTGGGATCCTGTCTAACGGAGTTACCACCGACTTCTATTGCACATTCCTTAATGATGCCCATAAGATTGTCGTTCATATCTTCAACACTAAGGTCCTCTTCATGAGTTAAGGCCGAATACCTCTTCTGTAGCTTGATCCGGAATTCCTCTATTTTCCCTCTTACCGCTAACTCATTGATTGGCTTCTTATGTGCCAGTCCTTTCCGTTCCCTCCTCAAGTCTATGCTAATTCGAGTTCTTACCATCCTATGGTCACTGCAGCGCACCTTGCGAGTACGTCCACATATTGTATGATGCCAGGGTTAGCGGAGAGTATAAAGTCTATTTGATTTCTAGTCTCGCCATTCGGGCTCCTCCACGTACACTTTCGGCTGTCCCGCTTGCGGAAGAAGGTATTCATTGCGTTTAGTGGATCGCGATTATTTAATAATGACTTCTCCTGGACAGCATGTCGTTCATCCATCGACTAGTGGGTGAACAGGCCTAGTACGCTGTTGTGCTAATAGCGCGGCCGATAAGTTCACGCGGAGTCCTGCCTGCCGACGCGGCTGCCTTGGAGTTTGTTGTCACTTATGTCTGTACTTGCACCATGCTTTTTGTAATCCTTTTACTCATTCATTAAACGTTTCGCATATTGAAGAAGCCTTCGAGCGCAGCCTTCGAGGTCGGATTTGCCAAAGTGGTTCATTTGTTTACACCGCCATCTACAGCCACAGACCGCTGTTAGCTTCGGATATTGTAGAAACAGCGCCTCGCTAATATGAAATAATGTCAAAATGTAGGAAAATAAACATATCTGTGCATATAAGCCGCGTTGTTCGACCCTGAGACGAGTCAATATGAGCGGCCGAGCTACTTAGACAACTGCAACTGTGATGCAGACACATATATTACGAGCTGAAGTTACTGATCCTCGCTTTTGTTTAACTTCATCATACTTACAGTATGCGCATGATATAAAGTATTATTAGAGAAACCTGTGCTCGGCAAATCCAACACTCATAGGCAAAGTAGTTCTTTCGCGGAAACGTGGATGCCATCGCTGACACCGTTGGTAACTGAGCAAGGCTGTTGTTTATAATGCTGTGCCGAACGCACCGCCTCGTTGTTTGCAGTTTGGCGCAGAGTTAAACAGTGCATCTTTCGAATTAAGAAATGTGTCAGCATAACATGCAGCATAAACCTGCGCATTACGCGTGCGATGCTCTACCAATTGTGCTAGCGCAGCGCCGTTTCCCCATCCATTTTCTTGAGTATTTATGTTTCCTAGTAGAACCCTGCGAGTGTTAGCCAGCACCACCACTTAAACGAGTACTTAAGTCGAGCACGCGCTGCCACCACAAGCAAGAGAGGGCCGACGGTGCAAGAAGACTGCGTCAGCAATGTGGTGTTTCTGATGTGTCGCCCAAGTGTAACGCAGGGGTTTATCGATAAATTTGATAGCCGTCAACGGAAGGTGGCAACTACGTGGTTCACGGTGCAGTCCGGACGAAGCCCTCGCCGCTTTATGTTTCAAAGTGGAGTTACGGTCTTAAGCTACGCATGTTTTCGGTACCGTACTGACGTAGAGATGTGCACCATTGGAGATTAAAAAAAAAATTAAATTGTGGGGTTTTACGTGCCAAAACCACTTTCTGATTATGAGGCACGCCGTAGTGGGGGACTGCGGAAATTTTGACCACCTGGGGTTCTTTAACGTGCACCTAAATCTAAGTACACGGGTGTTTTCGCATTTCGCCCCCATCGAAATGCGGCCGCCGTGGCCAGGATTCGATCCCGCGACCTCGTGCTCAGCAGCCTAACACCATAGCAATTGAGCAACCACGGCGGGTCATTGGAGATTGAACCAACGTGGTGCACTGCACAAGGGCTCCCTGCAGTGCGCGTCCGTGGGCTCTTATTTTATTTTCGGGGTATTTCCCCTGATATCTGGTCGCGCTGCCGCGCGCGCATCCCTATCAAAACATTTTGCGACTGATGCGATAGGGCAGGGCGCATGAGCCGCCGCGCAGTGAAAAAGGCGGATTGCGCGTGTGTCGTTGCGCGGAGTTGCGCGGCCGTTTCTTGAGAGCGTTGGCGGCAGGGTCTAGGTGCGTCGGCGGCTCGAAGCTTTGTGCATGCTGTGTCCTCCGCGCTCACTTAACGTTGAAGCGATAGCCGCACGAAGCTAACTTTGCTCGCGGCTGCTGCCGCGTTTCCTGGTGCCAGCGTTTTGACGGCGAGTGTCCGCGGTCACCGAATGTGATCTGTCCGTGTTTTCTGTGCGCGCTGACACCAGGTTTGTTAATATAGTTAACAAGCGAATGTTTACAAGTTCATACGGCCGATGAAAGTATGGCTGTCTGCTAATTTGCTGTCGCAATTGATGCTTCGCCTTTCGGGTGCAAGTATGGCTTTTTTATCCGAACTGTATAACTGCAGTATTTTTCAGTAGGATGTTGACGTTCTTGTTCTGTTTACCCTTAGTTTCGGGTCGTCGTTCTGCACACCTGCCTGTCCGTCCGTTATTGAACTAAATTTTGGTCCGCACTACACGTAGGATGCCCAGTCTGGAGCACATGAGATCGAGCGAGCACTCAAGCCCGGCCACGGAAACTCCGCCTTTTCGGTGGCAGGGGTAACTGGCGCCATCCATCAGGATAGCCGGAAAGCAACTACCCTTTCCTTGCACAGCCTCCTAGAATGGCGAGCGCGGGCAGGCGCTGATCCAAGAGGCTGAGTCCATTCGCACCTCATCCTAACTCCTCTCTCCTTGCCCTCTCTCGCGATTCCCTCACTTTGGACTGTCCCCGCGCGCGCCCGCCCGGCCCGGCGCCAGCTTAGCCCGCTGCATGAAGTTTCATGTTTCGTTATCAGCTATTATGGACAAGAACGGCACCGAGAGCGGCGCTGCTGCGCCGGCGTTGAGAGCGCCGCGTGCGAAGCAAAATTCTATTAGCGGGTGGTACCCCTCTCCCATCTCTCGTTCGCACCGCCTTGATTGCCTCCTGCACTGCTCGTGTTTGGGCACGTTTCGTGCCGCGCGCGGTGTGTGCCTACGTGTGTGCGCGTGGACATTTCATTAGAAAGGCTATGTACAGTCTGTTTCAAATTTAGGGGAAAACTCGGAGCGCATTGCATCGCGATGCGGCGAGCGCTTGAGTCAGGCGGCGGCAGCAGCTCGCGCAGGTGCTCGAGGGGCGGGATCTTGAACGGCGTCGTCTGCTACGGCGGCGCGCGCTGGCCGCATTGTCGGGAAACGTTCTACTGCCAATTGCAGGGCGCCGATCTCATCGTTGTAGCTGACTTCTGTTGGAAAGCTGGCGTTGTGCGACGCCCACTGATACGCCTCGAAAGTAAGTTTATCGCTGCAGGGCAGTCATATACGACGTACTGATTCCATAAATTTTTGACGGCCCGTTTCTGGAAGGCGACTATATATTCTAACGCGATAGGTCGCCGATCCACACTGCTCGTGTTGTGGAAGAAATGCTGGAAGAGTGCGCAGTCACTCTCTTGGAGTGGCCGCCTCAATCCCCGGGCGCCAACGTCATTTAAAATGTCTGGGGCTCGTTGAAAGTATCGCTGGCGCACCATCCCCTCTATCAGTCACCCGAGGATAGGCTTAGATCCACTATTGCCAGCTACTGAGACGTGCTGCGAACGAACACGTCCCTGATCAAGTCATTCTACACTTCACTGCCTTCCAGGATGAGCGCTGTCATCGCTGCCGCTGGGGACATGAAGAGATACTAAGTGAAGTTCCGAGCGTGACATGTCCAATTCCCCGCCGGCGGGCAAAGTCTGTCTGGTGTAGTGAATGATTGTCGAGAAAAATCACTTCCAGCTCATTGTCTTAATCTAAAACATTCCTTTAATCGTATCCGTTTGTTTCATTGTGTTCGACCCGCATAGTTATTGTTGAGTGCTTCGTTTTCCTTTCGAGTCAAACAAAGACTGAGCACGTTGCGGGCACATCTTGGTGCGTCTTGTCACTGCTTATTACGGTAGCACACACAGTGAAGAAATATACGTGCACGCGCTCAGTACCCCGGCCTTTCGAAAGAACAAACGAAGCATGCTGTCAAAAGAAGTTTGTGGAACTCCATTATCGCCAATGAAGGCTCTGAGTTTGGCGACGCACACCGTTTAGTAAAGAATATCAGCTCAGTTCCCGCAGTACCGATGAAGTCGGTGCACTGCCCCTGACAGTAGCACGCTTCCCGACAATGCGGCCAGCGCGCGCTGCCGTAGCAGACCACGCAGATCACGAATCCGCCCCTCGAGCGTCTGCGCCTGCTCGAGCTGCTGCAGCCGCACGACTCCATTGCTTGCTGCATCGTGACGCGATACGTTCCTAGTTTTCCCCTAAGTGTGAAACAGACTGTACACGCTTCTATTTGCCTTTAAGAAGATCGGTACGCTTGGCAATTATTTTTATGGCTGCAATGCGGCGAAAGGGCAGCGTCTGCTTAATTATGTAAGTGACGCTGAGCAGGTAATTGGAAACGACATCGTATGTGCCGCCGGAAAAATCGTCAGCACACGATGCGGCATATACGTACGGCACAAACGAGCTAAAGTCATTTTTGCAGTTTCTCACAATATGTTCGCTACAAATCCGTGTTGTCTCTGATGGCGACAACGGACTTCCATCGACACTGTGCGGAAATAAAATATATCGCTGCATACCACAAGTATGACATGCGCACACTAGTACGTCCCCTACAATATGGAATAGAGGCACCAATGTAGACAGCTTGGCCATTTTTTAACAGTGCTCAAGAGACGGAAGTTGAAAGTATTAAGCGCGGGCTACATGGAGCGAATTGTCACGGCGAACGCGGCGCGGCGAACAGGGGTGCGGCGGCAAGACGTCGAAGATGCGCTGCATAGCAATACATGAGGCGAACAGCGGGCGGACGCCGCCGCGAGTTCGCCGTGTTGGCGCCAGTGTTATCAGACTTAGCATACGCGTTGTGGTAAACGATGAAACAAATATAAGCGCTTTTTAAGGTGGCATATACCGCTTTTATAACTGAAAAATACACCCACACTAGCGCAGACTCCAACGTGGTTGCAGAAGACGAGAAAAGGCCCGCGCGCGAAAGACCAGCATGCCTAGCGACCGGAACTGGCGCCTCCCGATTTGCTGTCTTCCGCCGCTGCATGCTCGACGCTTCCGGCGGCCCGACGAAAATATTTGGACAGGCAGGTCGGCGGCGGCCGTCAAATTTTTGGACGCCGGCCGTCGGGCGTTCGCCGCCCAAGGAAGTTCGTCGCTCGTACGCCGGTTATTCGCTCCATTTATTCCGGGCTTTAGTAATCATTCCTGCTTCAGCAATGCCGGCGCGACCAAGACGCGGGCGTGTATCGTCCAGCAACTCGATCGATCGGTGCAGTGGTGAAGCGGGAATGAACTCCGGTCATGTTCAATGCATCGTGCACATATTCAATTGCTCGGCACGCGTGAACTTCGGCCACTGCTAGCGCATACAACAGAAGTGGTTTCCATTCTTGGGCAGCGCACACACAAACGAAACACGAGAAAGTAGACAGGACAAGCGCTCGTCCAACTTAGTTTTTATATGAACAAAACTATTATGTACCGAGTAATTATTAAATTCATGTGGGTTACATATAGAAACCGCCTTACACTCAAGAGTGATCAATGAACGAGCTCGCTTCGTTTGCCAGTTGCTTACTTCGCTCGGCGCACCGCAGTAATCCATGTCTGTCGTCTGCTTCTTTCGTACCATTTTCTTGTGAATCGGCAGAATTTCACTGGTGGCATCAACCCTTTCGTGTTTACATTGCTGTCGTGACAGTTAACAACACAATAATAATTTCGGGTCATCCGAAAAGGCGCCGTCGCAAAGAAGAGACGTTTCGCGCGCAGCGCGAACTGAACGCGAGCGCGACCGAGGGAAGCGGCGGCGGAAACCTACACCCGTTGGAGATGAAATCGCTCCGCCAGGGGAGAAACGAGCGCTGGCGTCTAGGATGAAACTTGGCGTGCGGTCGTCTATGGGAGTCTTGCGCTGGAGTTTGAGGTATAGTAGCGGCGCCTGGTGGCGGCGCGGGAAACGACAACTGGGTCGTACCAGCTTGGGTCGTATTGAGCACTGGCTGTGGCGAAGCACGTTTCTAGGCCCAGTTTTGCGTCGATTCGCACTTTTTTCTGCCCTGTTGCGAGTGCGAAAAGGCTCGTCACTTCTCACAGACCATGCCGACCACGCTGCGAGCTCGTCGCAGCCTATAGTTTAACGAAAACGGACTCTCCGTGTGCCGTGGGACGTAATGCTGGGAGCAGAAGGAATCGGTCCGGAGAGACCTAGCCCAACCACGAAAAGGCGTCACCGTCATTACTTCTGCGTTGTGGGCTGCCATGAACAAGAAGGCCTGAATCCCAACATCAGATTCTACCGTTTTCCTTCAAGGCCTCGCGAAGTGGAGTTTACGGGCGCGCTGCATAGCTGCAGTTCGTCGCGCTGAGTAAGCGAAACTTCGCGCCATGCTGACTGTTTCGCCTGTCTTGAAGCTTGCTTGATTATCTGCGTTCTAAATTTCGGTCTTTTGCACCTACAGTCCCGACAGCAGACCGACATAGCAGCAGGCATGGCTGGTAATTCACGATTCTAGACCCGGCCACAGCGACAATTAACAATTCGACCGAGATGCGAAGTGGTGAAGTGACCAGGTGTGTGCAAATGACCGCAAATGGCCGGGCTGATTCGGTGACAATTCACTACCCCACTACGAGCAGCACAGGTTAGACAGTTAAATGTACTCATACTTGACCTCAAGCGAGCATGTTGAGGCAGCGCAGCAATGTAGTATTGATTACAGCAGATCGATGTTCGAGCGCTGCCATTAAAAGTTACATCAAGCGAGCAGCGCACGAGCTCGCGCTGCAGCGCGATTCGCACGTATACGTGCGAGCTCATATGCATTGCATCAGTTATTTATCAATTGTTAAAGGGACAGATGGCCGCTACCACAGTGCAGGTATAACTACTTGTCTGGCGGCATGCAGTCAACAAAGATTGCGGAAGGCCTGCCGTTTCGCGGCATGTCGAAAGACCGCTGCCGTCGCGGCGCGTACGATCGTACGCTCGAGCAGTTCCGTACACATGATGTCTGCTTATCGCTGCTGTGGATTCATTTATAGCAAGCATTTCCTCGCGTTTGTGCGCCTGAATCGGGCAGCGTGCAAACCTTACGTGAAGTTCCACTTCGTACGCGACTCGCTTCACTTGCGATTGACACCGCGCTAAAACTTCGCCGCTTAATTCTTAAACGGCGTACACGTATTCGGCACTGCATAATTTCTTGCCTTTACGCAGCGTGCCACCCCTGAAAAAAATCTTCGGCGCCCGATATTCGCTGCAGGCCGTGATAAAACACAACCGAAAGTGGCGGGTCCATATTGTAAACGTGCTTTCCGAAGCAGACGACAGAGCTTGGTACGACCCATTTTTGGACGGAGGGCGCTTTTTAGCACCTTTTTCGCAGCGCCCTCTGGGCAATGCAAGAGCCCCATTGGGAAGCGCGCGCTGCTGTGCATTTACCGGCGTGGGTTTCCTGGTCCTCGATAGCTGTGGGCTTGTGCTCCGCGATGTTTCACCCGTTTCACGACTCGCATCGCTCGTTCATCATTAAGTGGTGCACGAATACCTCAAAAACAAGCCCTGCAAGGTTCTTCCGGATGCCTAAAGGCACCAGGTGAGCGCGCAGACCCAAGGACATAAGAAGACGCATGTTAATGAACACGGCCCTGTCCATGTTTGTGCTCCACGAGTCTCCGGACGTCGTTGCGCCTGGATTTTGCTACACTTTCCTCTTGCTGGTGGAGAAAGCTGACAAATGGATGTTCCTCCTCATTGTCACCTGGTCTACGACTTGTTTTTTCTGCGCCAAGTCTCATTCTGCAACTTCAGCAACTTGGCCAAATTTCCATTCTGCCTTCAGTGCTTTTTCTGTGCGTCACCGTTCTATAAACGTACTAACAGCTGAAAAATTACTGGTCGTGTGTATGTATTATCTCAGCAATTGCCGATAGGAAAACCGCGCAACAACCACCACCTGTAGGCATGATACGCTTTTTGTTCTTGAAAGCATGAGTATTGAAAGTCTCCTATATGCAGATTTTTGCAGTTCGTCTTTATTACACCAAGGAGTACCGTTCTACAAACGTACTCCCAACTGAAAAATTACTCTTCGTGTTTATCTATTATATCAGTAATTGCGGATGGGAGAACCGCGCGAACAACCTTCATGTGTAGGCATGATACGCTTTTATTTTCTCTGGAAAGCATGAGCATTGGAAGTGTCCTATATGCAGATTTTTGCAGTTCATGTTTATTACACAAAGGAGTGGCCAGTAGTTATGATTTAGTGCCTTTAGTTACGTATTTTACTGGTAAGCATCGCATTCGTGGTGAAAGAAAAGTCGTGTTGTTGGCTTGTTTCACCAGCTCTTTGATTGAAGAATAGATCTTTCTGCGAATGTTTTCTATGTGCTGCTGCAAAAGCTGACTACCTTCTGCTCTCCCTTACTACCGTTACTCAAGTTGTCGCCGAGTGCAAAATAATGTGATGTGTAATTCCGTTTTTAGTACGATGTTATTTTCGTTCTGCCATGTCATCTTGTCCAGTAGTAGTAAATATGTCACGCATTTCATATAGATTTTTGTCAGTTTATAAGGTGCCCTTTCCTTGGTACGGCTGTCCATAGCGGCGTTTACGTGAATACGAGAGAAGCGTATCGTATCAACTTTCAAGCGTATCGCATCTCATGTAAACGAGGTAATTCGCTAGGAAGGCGTATCGCATCCAATACCCCAAACAAGGGTAGTTTGAGATGGAGAATGTGCATTTTAGAGTAAACAGAAGCGTATCGCATCAGGAATTATGGGAAAGCATTCGCTGCGGGATTACAACCGGCCAACTAACCAGCGGCGCGGCCGTATGGCAGCTGAAGCAAGTTTACTGGAAGTAGGAGGCTCATTTTGATATGTGACACTAGATGGCGCTGATGGCCAGCCAGTGAGATGCGGATACATATAAACGGAGGTGCATCAGCGGAATGCGATACGGCAAGATAATACGATACGCTTCTACCGTATTCATGTAAACGCGGCTAATAAAGAATCTTAGCTCTTTTTACTATATCTAGGTGTTTTGCGTGTCATTGTTTTTGCCACTGCCGGTGAATTTTCTGTCGTACTGTCATACACGTCGTCCAGTTTTGTGCAATATCTCAGTGTGCATATCAAAAGCTCTTCTACGCTTTGGTCATTAGGGCATTATATAAAAATATTTTATATGTGCGTACATGAAACGGCGTTCACGTTTTCTGGAGTTTTATTTTTTATAGTTATTTCAGTGTCTCTGAACTGTTGTGTTGTTTGGTAGTCACGTACATATTATGTATTTCTCACTTTTGTTCATTTTCTGAGCGTGCATCATACCAAGTTATGAGGAAATATTTGTTTTCGGAAACGGAAGTCAATAAAACGAGGCGAAAGATCTGTTGTGTAGGAAGTGGAATTATATATGTTCTGGCATATGCTGGCATGCTCAAAGTATGCACAAGACTGCATAAAGAACGCATAAAGAACCCATGGCGCACCAGGCGTCAGTTCACAAACAATACCTGTGGTAGCGCGGGCGTGATAAAAAAAATATGCGCGCAGTGGACAGGCAAAAAGAAAGCAAAAGTGAAGCTGTGTGGGGCATGGGGAAGGGTGAAGAGGGGGGCGGAGCGGCTCGTCAAAATAAAAGCAAAACAGAGTGCTAGGGCGAGGAGGCGCCGCGCGGCTGCTGTTCCTGTTGCCATGACAGCGTAAGCAATCGTGTGCGCCGCGCCAAATATCACCCCCCTGCTAGGGCCGTGCGCTAGCGTGGAAAGAGCGTCTGCTTAAAAACAGCCAAAGGCGGCCATGAGGAAATTCACCCCTGGGCTCAAGCTCTGTCGTGCACGAAGCAAACACGGCGCATGCGCACTGCAATTGCATGTAGCTGCGCAATGCTACGAAGCGTAGATCCCGCGGCCATTGCGGAATGCCGAGACGAGTCTGCTGGCTGAGCGCACCGCGGCTCACTTGGACAATCGCGTTTGAGGCGTCATAGGCACGAAAGTGGAATATAGTGGCGTCTACGCAAATATCCAAAATCCAATTTAAACTGCGCGCTACGGTGACATTCAGTAGGTTGTGGGCATGCCCTGTTCCGCGGTAGCCTAAATTTACAGTGCCTGTCATTTAAGAAAGAACCCAAGCACCGTGGGTGGCATGCTTCATTGCCAATAACTCCGCTTCATCTGAACGCATCGATGTACTTTTCGCGCTAAAGTATTTCCGAGATAGCCAACCTTGAAATCTATTTCTTGACTTCGATAAAGAGTGAGTGAGTGCCCCTTTAAAACAGACAAAACCAATGTCACCTTGCATTGCCACATTGGTGGTTATACCCTGAGCCCCTATCGCAGAAGGTTAGCCACGCAACCGTTGCTAGCTTTCTAACCCCGACAATGTCTCTGATTTTTAAGCACAGAGTGGTGTTTGCGAGTGATAGCACTTGTGCAATTACTGCTTTCGAAATTTCTCGCACCACCTCATATTTATTGTAGCCGTAGTGGATGCGAGCAGAAAACTGGAACGATAATAATTGGAAAGGGTCGTTTACTGCGAATGACTATAATTCAAGGTAATCATTTATAAATGTTCATAAAGAACGCCTTCTACTGACCTAGTTTCACACGTCACGTGAGTGGTAGCATTTACAGCGATAAAAAATTCGTTTCAAATGGCACACAAATTTTGAAGCAGGAAATTATATTGAAATATTAATGTATGGCGACATGTTTGCGCAGATAAAATGATTTGCTCCGAACAAATGGTGTCAGTTTCGATGCTCGAGCTTCAATCCTCAGAAGGCTTCGATTTCAGGTCGCTGAAGTAGTGTTACTTGAAACAACCAATCTGTTGCTCTGAAATTTCAGTCTTCATAACACAGTCAAAACTCATACATGGAAGTCGGCTGATAAGCGGACACAGTCGTTCATGGCGTAGGCATGGTGTTTGGCGATCAATAATGAAACACGGTTATAAGGTTGGGGCTGCTTGGCTTGTCCGTTTCCGGTTCACAGAGTACACAGCTTTAGTCGGTCCATCTCCACCAGTTACCATGTTGCCCTTGGCTGCATGCGTCCCTCGCGGGAATTTAGAATATTATATCTCACTATGCGTCGCGTGGTGCTGGAGTGATCAAGCTTTTCCGTGATATCCGTGACTGCTCAATATGAATAAGATCCACAGCTTGTGTGGATTTCATGAGAGTAACTTCAATTCCTATCGGGTGTCTTTCTTGAGGCTTTTTTGGTGGGTGGAAATGTGAGCGAGCATGTAAAATGCGAAGCAATATTTTGATAAATAAATAAATGAAAATAACTAAGTAAACGTTGTTTTTCCTGTGGTGCGTAACTTTTTTCGCATTTAGTAAATCGATGTTAATTAAACCATGTTCTTTAAACCAACTCTGATCTTGAAACACAGGTTCTTTAAACCAGCTTTGATCAGTATCTCCTCATTGTACATAAAACACAAACACCCACGAAAAAATAACAGTTACCGACGGCACTACTGAAGACAACCAACGAACATGTCGGAATCCATTTTAGGCGAAGTTTTAGTGAAGTGGTTCATTTAGCAAGAGGTGCTTTACAACTTTCGCCAATGCCTACCATTTATTTTCGCCCTGTATGCAACGTATATTTTTTGCGATATTTATGTTTATGCGCTACAAAAGATCCATGTTTAAATGTCATGCAAGATTTATACTGTCTGGGATCACCTCTTGTGTTAGTCAGACATACACATTCTGAACGGTTGGCGGAGAATGGGCACACACATTGGCACATACCTGATGTTCAGTGGAAGAAAATTAAATATGAGGAATTATTTGTTAGACATACTGCGCTATTCCAGTAACAGTTATGCAAGCTTTAGGAATACCCGTGAGCCGACATTAGAGTTTAATGAATTCTGGGGCGTTACGTGTCAAGATCACGATTTTATTATGAGGCACGCCGTAGTGGGGGACTCTGGATTAATTTTGACCACCAGGAAATTTTTACCCTCTCCTCAATGCACGGAACACGGGCGTTTTTGCATCTCGTCCCCATCGATATGCGGAACAGTATGGTTGCGGCGGATTGTAAGAATTCATTTTTATGGTGTGCAGAACTGAGGTGCGCTTCACAACTTTCCCGGTCAGCATACAAGGGCTATACAGGCCTATGTCCTCCGCTGGTACTTGCATTCAGCGCGAATGTAAGCTTCGTGCATATATATATATATATATATATATATATATATATATATATATATATATATATATATATATATATATATATATATATATATATATATGTTTGTCACGTGGAGTGACGTATTAAGACCACAGTAGCAATACTGTGAAAGGCGAAACTAACTTTTATTGGGCGAACCTGTGCCCACAAAAACAGGCTACACTTAAAGAACGGCGACAACGGCGCACAGAGTCGGCAATCGTCAAAATCTGATCAGCGGGTCAAGCGCGTCGGCTTTCATACATCAGTCGTCGAATGTTCCAGACTAATCGCTGGGACCCACGTGTCTTCCACAAAGTTCTACACTATTCGCGTCGCGCATATATGCAATCAGATTACACAAGGTTCGGTAACAGACACCAGATTGAACCATCGATAACATTCCAGAAACTTCCTATACAGGCAGGCGCGTCCTGCGCTGCGTGATAACATTTGTTAAGCGGTGAAAGGTGGTCACCCAAGGAAGATAAACGTGTACACGTGTCAATACATCCTTCTTAAAAAAAGCATGGACCCGATGCTGCAAACAAACAAAAATAATAAACAAAAACACCAGTAGCAAAGAAACAAGAAACTAAGGGAGTTCGTCAGCGTGCGTAAAAGGGTTTAAGACGCACCACGTGGACCACTTCAGATCGTGCGCGGCGCCGCTGTCAGTGCGGAATGCCGTCTGGCACGACTTCATAGTCGAATGCGCCAATACATCGGATGACCTTGTAGGGTCCGAAGTAGCGTCGCAATAGTTTCTCACTGACTCTTCGTCGGCGTATCGGGGTCCGCACCCAAACACGGTCACCGGACTGGTACTCCACGTAGGGTCGTCGGAGGTTGTAGTGTCGGCTGTCGGTACGCTGCTGGTTCTTGATCCGTAGGCGGACGAGCTGTCGAGCTTCTTCGGCGCGTTGGAGATAGGTAGCGACGTCAACGTTCTCTTCGTCAGTGACGTGCGGCAGCATAGCGTCGAGCGTCGTCGTCGGTTTCCTGCCGTAAACTAACTTGAACGGAGTGATCTGTGTTGTTTCTTGCACCGCCGTGTTGTAAGCGAAGGTTACATACGGCAGGACAACGTCCCACGTCTTGTGCTCGACGTCGACGTACATTGCTAGAATGTCGGCGAGGGTCTTGTTTAAGCGCTCCGTGAAACCATTCGTTGGCGGATGGTAGACGGTTGTCCTCCTGTGGCTTGTCTGGCTGTACTGCAGAAGGGATTGGGTGAGCTCTGCTATAAAAGCCGTTCCTCTGTCGGTTATGAGGACTTCTGGGGCACCATGTCGCAGCAGGATGTTCTCGACAAAAAATTTCGCCACTTTGGCTGCCCTGCCTTTTGGTAGAGCTTTAGTTTCAGCGAAGCGGGTGAGATAGTCCGTCGCAACGACGATCCACTTATTCCCGGATGTTGACGTCGGACACGGCCCCAACAAATCCATCCCAATCTGCTGGAACGGTCGGCGAGGAGGTTTGACCAGCTGTAGTAATCCTGCTGGCCTCGTCGGTGATGTCTTGCGCCGCTGACAGTCTTGGCACGTCTTGACGTAACGGGCGACGTCGGCGGTCAGACGCGGCCAGTAATACCTTTCCTGTATCCTCGACAGCGTCCGGGAGAATCCGAGTTGCCCAGCGGTTGGATCGTCGTGTAGGGCGTGCACTACTTCTGGACGCAGTGCTGACGGTACAACAAGAAGGTAGCTGGCGCGGACTGGTGAAAAGTTCTTCACGATTAGGTTGTTTTGTAGCGTGAACGAAGACAACCCGCGCTTAAATGCCCTAGGCACAACGTCGGTGTTCCCTTCCAAATACTCGACGAAGCCTCTTAGCTCGGGGTCTGCTCGTTGCTGTTTAGTGAAGTCTTCCGCGCTTATTATTCCAAAAAAGGCGTCGTCGTCCTCGTCGTCTTGCGGTGGGTGATCGGTGGGGGCGCGTGATAAGCAGTTGGCGTCAGAGTGTTTTCTTCCGGACTTATATATTACCGTGGCGTCATATCCTTGCAGTCTGAGGCTCCACCGCGCCAGCTGTCCTGAAGGGTCCTTTAAGTTAGCTAGCCAACAGAACGAGTGATGGTCGCTGACGACTTTGAATGGCCTGCCATAGCAGTAAGGGCGGAATTTTGCTGTAGCCCAAATTGGCGAGGCATTCCTTTTCAGTCGTATAAAAATTGCCTTCCGCTTTTGACAGCGACCGGCTATCATAGGATATCACCCGTTCAAGTCCGTATTTCCTCTGGACTAGGATCGCCGAGGCCTAGGCTACTGGCGTCAGTCTGTATTTCGGTATCGGTGTCCTCGTCGAAGTGTACAAGTATTGGTGGCGACTGCATGCGTCGTTTGAGTTCTTGAAATGCGTCGGTCTGCGGCGTTTCCCACTTGAACTCGACATCACATCTGGTTAGATGTGTTAGCGGCTCTGCGATGCGTGAAAAGTTCTTGACAAAGCGCCTATAGTAGGCGCACATGCCAAAGAATCTGCGCACTGCCTTCATGTCGATTGGCTGCGGCAACTTTGCGATGGCAGCTGTCTTCTGCGGGTCGGGGGAACTCCAGATTTGCTGATGACATGACCTAGGAACAGACGCTCAGCGTAAGCGAAGCGGCACTTTTCCGGCTTCAGAGTGAGCCCCGATGACTTGATGGCCTCTAATACTGTCGCAAGCCGCGTAAGGTGATCGTCGAAATTTCCGGCGAAGACAACGACGTAATCCAAGTAAACAAGACACGTCTGCCACTTTAATCCTGCTAACACCGTGTCCATGACGCGCTGAAACATTGCAGGCGCCGAGCATAGCCCGAATGACATGACCTAGAACTCATAGAGGCCGTCTGGCGTGATGAAGGCGGTCTTTTCGTGAACTCTCTCGTCGACTTCTATTTGCCAGTAGCCAGACTTGAGGTCCATCGACGAGAAGTATTTAGCGTTGCAGAGCCGATCCAATGCGTCGTCTATCCATGGAAGATCGTACACGTCCTTCTTCGTGATCTTGTTCAGTCGACGATAATCGACGCAGAAGCGTAGGTTACCGTCCTTTTTCTTCGCCAGGACTACAGGAGATGCCCACGGGCTTTTCGACGGCTGGATGCTGTCGTCGCGCAGCATTTCGTCGACTTGTTGCGTAATAGCTTCAAGTTCTCGCGTCGCAACTCGGTAAGGGCTCTGGCGATGTGGTGGAGCGCACTTTTCGGTTATTATACGATGCTTTGCAACTGGTGTTTGTCGAGCCCTCGATGACGTCGAAAAGCAGCCTTTGTATCGTCGGAGAAGACTTCTGATCTGTTGCTGCTTACTCATAGGAATACTTGGATTTACGTCGAAATCTGGCTCGGGGACTATGCTCATCGGGGTAGATGCGGCAGAATCCGAGAGGACAAGGCATTGCTGGTTTCCACAATTTCCTCGATGTACGCGATTGTCGTGCCCTTGTTGATGTGCTTGAACTCTTGGTTGAAGTTAGTTAGCATAACTTCCGCTTTCCCTCCGTGAAGTCGAGCGATCCCTCTTGCGACGCAAATTTCATGGTCGAGCAGTAGATGTTGCTCGCTCTCGATGACGCCTTCAACGTCAGCGGGTGTTTCGGTGCCGACGGAAATAATATTGCTGGAGTGCGGCGGGATGCTCACTTGATCTTCGAGCACACTCAAGGGGTGGGGACTACGAGAGCTCTCCAGCGGTATCGCATGATCTTCCGACAGCGTTATCGATTTTGACTTCAGGTCTACGATTGCGCCGTGTTGGTTCAGGAAGTCCATGCCGAGAATAACGTCTCGTGAACACTGTTGGAGGATAACGAAGGTGGCAGGGTAAGTCCGGTCAGGAACAATAATTCTTTCCGCGCAGATTTCAGTCGGCGTAATGAGGTGTCCTCCAGCGGTTCGAATTTGCGGGCCTTCCCATGCAGTTTTAACTTTCTTCAACTGGCCGGCGATGTGTCCACTCATTACGGAGTAATCGGCCCCTGTGTCCACTAAGGCGGTAACTGCGTGGCCGTCGAGAAGCACGTCGAGGCCGGTGGTTTTTTGTCTGGCGTTCAGTTAGGTCTTGGCGTCGGATCACGGCTGCGTCTTGTTGAAATGAAGCTTTAACGTCGCGTCGTCACGTCGTCTTTCGGCGGTGTAGTCTTGGCTTCCTGACTTCGTGGGGACGGTGGCGTCTCGTTATTATGTCGTCGAGATGGTCTCTTCGTTGTCTTCATCAGTTCAACGAACAGCAACCGCACCTCCATCGGTTGCTATATTTAGTTTTGCGGATATGGGCTCGCAGAGCCGACCCGGGTTGGGCCGGTGTATGGACGGCGTTGCGGCCACAGGTAGCGGCCTGGTGACGGCGAACGGGACGGTCTTCGAGGGCTCCACTGAGTGGCGGCGAGGTAGTCGGCGATATCGCGAGGTCGTTCGCCAATCTGTGGTCGTGGTGCGTTAACGGCGAACCCTCGGAGTCCCATCTCCCGGTATGGCATTGGCGGTAGATGTGCCCGGCTTCTCCACAGTGATAGCAAAGCGTGGCCACTGCTCGTGTCTCGTGCTCGTGTGTGTTTGCTTGACAATAGCCTCCTCTTCCTTGAAAGCATCGTCGTGACGCTTTATCGTTAAGGCGACAGGACCGGGACACGCTTGCATTGCTCTGAATTCACTTGGACAAATAGGGCTTCATGCGGACCAGGTAGACAACCTCCGGCAGATGCCGCCGACGCCTTGAGCAATGCGCACTATCGGGAGCAACCTCATATTTGACATCAGTGAGCCACCGGAGAACATTACAAGGCCCGAAGTAGCGCCTTAACAGCTTTTCCGAAAGGCCGCGACGGCGAATAGGAGTCGAAACCCAAACTCCCTCTCCGGGCTCGTAGGAGACTCGTCGGTGATGAATATTATAGCCTCTCGTATCGTAATCCTGCTTGCTTTGAATATGTATGCGAGCAATTTGTCCCGCTTCTTCAGCACGCTGAGGGAAGTCTTCAGCATCCGTTTGCAGTTCATCATTCAGCAGTCGTGCTGTGTGCGAAGGTGACTCTACATATATATATATATATATACATATATATATATATATATATATATATATATATATATATATACTTCAAATGCTTTACTGCTAAAAAAAAGTAGCTGTCAATAGCAACCATGAAGCGACGGCTAACAAACAGCACGTCTCTAACCAGAGTGAAAACAAAATAGCGTTTCAAGATCTGTGCGGCTTTCTACTTCTCTCATAAACAAGAGATCCGCGCGGAATCTCGACACGTCATTTTGCTTTGACTATGGTACGTGACCTGCTTCTTTCGAAATGATTTTACCTGACCAGCGGGTGTTTAGTCGAACACTTGACAGAATAGTACGAATTCTATGATGTTCAACCATTGGATTTCCAGTTGTGTTTGTCATAGTTGACGTCCTGTTTTCCCCTCATTGTTCATACTGAACAGCGTTGTCGCTAAAACCAAGTGGTCTAGTTCCTTACAATCTATCTGCAGACAGTCGTCCTCATTTTTTTTCGACACACAAGTCGAGATCCATCTGGTGACAAAAAGTTAGGATATTTGAGTATCTTAAGTGATGTTGAAAATGATGCACCATTCAAAAACATTTCCTGCTGATCTCGACAAAAATCCAGAAGCGTGTTACCTCCTATAACGAACACCACCAACATTGCAGTAAATGCTCCTCCTTCTGAGCTGAAGACAACGGACATCAGGTACGAAAAGAAAATCGCCAGCGGAGCAAACGACAGCATGACCAGGTACAGTCCCACTGCAAAAAAAAAAAAAAAAAAGCACAGGGGACAATGTGGGCAGTTAATTTATGGCCACATAACACTGGCCGATAGCATGATCACCAATATCTATAGCAGCCTGTTAGGTCCAGTGGAGCTCTCTCCCGGTGTTGCGACCAAACGCGCAACCGATTGTAATTCGTTTCCAATTTTCACAGCCGGAAAGGAAAAAGGAAATATAGCTCGATTTTGATACTTTAAGAATATTTGAAGAATAATTGAGTGCATTGTTGATCGTTGACTAACATTGTTCTGCATTTCTTTTTCACAGTAAGCGAGAAAGAGGAAATGCGACTTGTTTCTACTTGGACAAAGAAAATTTATCGCGTTCGAACTACAATAACCAGGTATCATTAACATCGCTGTCGGATGCCTGTTTAACACTCACAGTGTCAACAGAGACGATCACATTATTTATGTGCTTTCTGTGGCGTTTTATAATATGATTGTCTCGTACGTTTTTCAGGCTAAGTGCATAGTCTATAATGTACTCTAGCCTAGCTAACTTAGGAAGCGGGCACAAGCACACCGCAGCAGCTACAACTGAAACCACACGTGGATAATTAGAGAAAAGACCATGGGTTTTCACTATGGCAGCATTAGTTTTGTATTCGAACCTACAGAGAGGCTGGTACTTCTGAATAAATATATTTTTAAAGTGGATGTTGCATTCGAGTAAATACGGTACATTACGGGTGAGGGTTAGTGCGACTAGTGTTAGTCACGAAACAACGACAGGTGATGACATGCCTCTTGGCAGGAAGTGTACATACTAATCGGGCTTGACGAAAAGCATTGGCAACATTATTGCAATAAATACGCTTAGACAAGAGAAAAAACTGTAGAAGGAAGCACGAAAACACCGTGTAGGTAAAACCGCGCCGATTTGTAGAAGTCTGAAATTGTTGCCTGTCTTTGACGTTCATCACATAAGATGGCTCAGCGTTTTACCGGAGAAAGTGCGTTTGTATTAGTTTCTGCGGCGCACCTTTCTTAAGCGACCTCTTTCTTGCTCACTATGACAGAACTCTGTGCAGTAAGTTGAAAGAATCAGGGGTTCGTGAATACATTCAGGTATTTTGAATAGTCTTGTGCGGTTTTACAACGCGATAATGAATGCTTAGCTTCTACCATCTGTGTAATTTGTACAGTTTCTCGCGAATGCCTCCGACGTCTCATTTAGTCTTATGAATAGCCTCTTGACCGATCCGGTAAGTTCTACAGCGAATCTAGTAAGCGCTAGTTCCCCCAGGTTCCTGTCCGTCTGTAGACACATAACTCCCCATACGTGGGCCCATCCCGATGATGGTGCAATGCCGGGCCGACCCGCGGCGGAGGTGAGTCAGGGGTTAAGCACTCCCCATACGTGGGCCGATCCCGAAGATATCGCAATGTCGGGCCTACCCGCGGCGGAGGTGAACCAGGCGTTAAGCATTCCCCATACGTGGGCCGGTCCCGAAGACAGTGAATTGCCTGGCCGATCAGCGGCGAAGATGCAGTTCCCCGTTAAGGAGTCCACGTACACAGTTTCGCTGGTCAGCTTTCTTCACAAATTAGAAAGGCACTGACTTTTTATATCTCACACTTCATTTTCCAAACAGGCACGTTTGTTGGTGGTACTAGCCCAAAGGAAAAGCCATTCTGGTATCATACGCGGCAGCCCATTCTAAACTAGTTCAGCGAAGCATCCTTCACCTGTGTTTTAATAACACTCTTGCTTAACGGTGTCTGCCCTTTGAGAGCAAGAAAACATTGAAAGCCAAGTTTTGCGCCTTAGGGCCGCTGACGACACTTTGCGCCTGCTGAAGGCTGTAGCTGGCAGAATGCTATAAAACCGCGAGTGGTAGAGTCGCGATTCCGCTGGCCAAAAAAAAAAAAAAAGACAGGAAGAAAAAGAAGTTGTTGTGCCGCATCTGCACCCAACAAGCCACAATAAAAAGAAACAGCGTCCCGAAACTACGAGAGCAAAACACAAGCACAGTTAGTAAACAGAAGAGTTACAGTGATGCTTCACTTCGCGTCGTTTCAGTTCATGAACGCTGGTGACTCACAAGCATATCGGTGCGATAGCGCACACGATGCTATCGGCCCTCGGTGCGCCTATATGCGCACCGAGAGCCTATGGATATAGACCTATAGACGCCTACACTGTCCGCATAGCATATTGTTTTCCAGACAGAGCTCGCGCGGCCGCGCCATACGCAGCAGCCGCCGGAGTAGAACTCCCCGCTCTAAGCATTCGACTCCTACCTATATTAACTAGCATGGTGTCAGCGCGTACAGGCAAACATGAACACTTCAGAATCGACGACCGCGGACACACGCTGTCAAAACAATGGGGTGAGGAATCGTGGCAGCAGCAGCGAGCGAAGTGACCTTCGTGCTGTCTATCGCTTCAACGCAAACTGAGCGGTGAGAGCACAGCGCAGGCAAAGCTACGAGCAGTCGGGCCACCTAGACTGTGCCCCCAAAGCAGATCGCTTTCAAGATAAAGCCCGCACGACCGCGCGCGGCCGAAATATAACGCCCTCCCCTCGCCCGGTGCCATGCGCGCGACGGAATACGGCGTGCTTCCCTCTCTTGCGCCCGTGAGATTGAGCCGCCATCGTTGGCTCACCGTCGCACGTTTTCACTTGCAGACACAGCGTACGGTGAGCGAGGACGATGTTATCATGAGAAGAACGCGGTACGAATTCATCGCAAGGTATACCTCTGTCGACTGCCAGAGAAGGTCAACCTAGCGCGCCTCCGCTTACCTTACTCCTCTGCGACGCTTCACCTCGTTTCTCCATCCTCACTCCGCTAAACCTTGCCTACACATTCCTCTAGGTGCGGTTGCTTTGCCGCGTGCCCAGCGCGCTCCTTCGTGTTTTCCCCGGCGCGCGATTCCCTTCACTTCCAGGCGCCTTCCTCGTTCGCTTTTTTGCGGCTTCAGACAGACACCGCCGATTTCAAGAGCTGCCCAGTTACGCTTGCGCGTAAAAAAAGGGGGCATCGAGCTTGCGTTCGCGTCGTGTTCTGCGCTCTTTGAAGCTTTCTAGTCTGTGGAAGCTGCAAATACCGTTGAAGAGAAGCGACTTGCCTGTAACAAAAATAAGATAAATACCAAGCACCGCGAACACTTCCTGTCGAGCATGGGATGAGTAATTTTGTGTATTGCATGATTATGCGGGAAAGAATATATTGGTCAGAGCAGCAGATGCAATATTCATTGATTAGGGTATCATTCAAACAAAGTTAACTAGTAGGGACATAGTCATAAAATTGCGTGGACTGTGGCTGTAAGTCCATATTTGAGTGAAAGTGACTTAAAAAATAACATGTGCGCGCCTGTATCAACGTTTTCGCTAGCCGGATTGACCTAGCAAGTTCTGCCTACGGCAACACGTGGGTGTCCAGTCAGGTTATGACCTTCTCAGATATGTGATATGTTTACGTGCACGTACGACTAAACCGCTAGTGCAGCGCCAGGTCGCCTGTTACAAAATACTTGCAGGACGCCTCCTATTCTAATGTAGCGAGTCCACGACGAAAGCAAACTGGTGTTGAAGTGTTCCTGCACGAAGTCAGCGATGAGCGTTGTGTAAGCGTTGCGACTACACTACTAAATGAAACATGAAAGTGCGGCACCGTCTGAACGACGGCGGCGTGAACAGACACACAGAAGCGACCTATACAAACTCGTACCCTGTCGCAGCTGCGTACGTCGCCCGCATCGCATGTTAAAATCGCCGTTTCTCGACGCCCGGCAGACCACGCTAACCGAGTAATTTGTCCACTCACCGACACCGGTGAAATGTAGCTCTTTCTCGAAGCCGAATAAGTACACGGTGAAAGAGGCACCGAACGGCGGCAGGTACTGCACGAGAAAGTCGAACACGAAGTGCGCGGCCGTGTACAGCGAGCCCGAGACGCCCGTCATGAGCTGGAGCTCGAGCGCGCCGCTTCTCTTCTCAACGACGGGGAAGATGGCCATCGTCGACACGGTCAGACCTAGGATGGCTTGCGGCGCGAAGTTCCAGAAAAGTGCAGCTGCTTCCATCGCTTCTGAAACGTCGGTGGAACCCTGCTCCGGATCGTCCGTGCTGTAAAAGGACGCACTAGTGGTGACACGGGCCTTGGGAGAGCGCAATTGAGCGCGCAGTAGCGCCGTGGTAATCAGGTTCCAGAGCACGTTTGCGGAGACGGGACTCGCCGGGTTGTACCAGCCCTCGATACTGCGTCAGAAGGAGACATGTACATGTTAAAGAAAAAGAAGCGAATTGTTGCAATTACAATTACTAGTGTTCAAAACGCCATTCATTACGGTTACCAGTTACACCCGCAGGAAGGCAACTAGCACTTTCTAAAATGTAATTGATTACTTTAACGTTACTTTCCACTATACATTTATAATCATTGCGAAGAAAGATTAAACAGAACGAGCTGGACTGGATATTTCAATGCGGCCTCTGCAGCCCTTCACACGTCATGTATTTTCACAAATAATCGGTTTTCAAAAATTTCTTCGGTAATATTCCCTCGCTTTCTTGTGAAGTCACAAGGCAACGACACTGAAAACTCGCTCGATGTGCGCGCTGCAGAGAAGGGCCGTGTTGTGATGTACGAACACTATGCCCACAAGATCCGCTGACAAGCATGGCTATTTAAGATACAGCGTATTGATCCTCCGAACTGTAATTTATGCGAAGAGACGACACATTGAACACTGTCTGCGGTCTTGCCCAAAATACTGAGATAAAAGGAGGCTCTGCTTGAGAACCTGTAAAAAAATTGCCCTTACGCATGCGTGCTTGCAAGGCCTCGTGGTTCCATAAGGGGGAGTATACAGCCTGTAAAAAAGATTCCAAGTCTTCTTGAATTCCTAAGCGAAAGTGGTTTCACTCGGCAGGGAATGGGCTCTCAAGCCTGCATGAAGAGTCGGATGATGTGACAAAATCTAAATAAAAAGGGCCTAGGCTTCCGACTGGTGAAACCAGGTGAGGCTGTTCATTTGTAGCGTGCAAGCCTCTCCTACACATCTGCTCTAGCCGTTGACAAGAAAACGAGCGCATTCATTGGCATTGGAGCATGCGTCAGGATTACAACTGCCGCTATCGTCCAGACTAACAGTGCACGACTGGGACGGCCTGATATGGTGACACTGATATGATGGAAGGCGAGACGCTCATGATAAATTGACGCGTGCAACTACATCATGCCCCGAAAGCAGTGTTGAAGCATATGCGCTAGTGCTTACAGGACTGCCCTGTAACGACCGGTCATCAGTGCACCGTGTTCCTATTCTACTGGACTGGAGAAGTACGCACGGTAGAAAAGCGCCCAAGTATCAGCGCTTCTTCAGCTACTTCCAGAAGTCTCTGAAAGCTATCGTCAGGGGTCGAATTTGAGGTGCTTGACCCGGAATTCGTGTGGTTTTAGGGATATCCCAAGGGCAGATACAAAGTTCGAGGTACCACACAAGCTAAGTTATGCTAGAGTGGTGAGCTAGTTAAATTGGGTGTATTGGTGCAAAAGTGACTTACGCTTTGCTGCACCATACACAGCGTGTTATTGGTGAGACCAAGCGATCAGCTTTTCATTCTTCACACATACAAACTTTTCTCCCTTCTACACCAGTAATTCAAATTACTGGTGTCGAAATTGAAAATGATAGACACAACTAAGATACAGGAAGACAGCGGTGTAAACTAAAGAGCAAATAGGGGTAGCCGATATTTCACTTGATATCAAGATGGAAAGTGGAGCAAGGCAAACCATGCGCTGGATAAGGCAGATAGCCGAGTCAGGACGAAATTTTCTGTAAATGGAACCACTTGATGTGGTTTTTTGAACAGGAACCGCTAGGCTAGTGGGACCCCTTTGTAAGTGGTAGCCCTTTGCAAGTGGCACCACTTTGAAACTGGGACCCCTTCGCAAACGGGACTCCTTCATCTCGCACCTGGAATATATTTATTTCGAGCTAGAAACAGTGTATTTCCAAGATGTAAGGCGCTCCATTACCAGCGTGGAACAGTAGGCATCTCAACTGGAAATATGAGTAACTTCCAGCTGTTACGTTCATCATTGCTTCCAGCTGGAGCCAGAAAATGTCCCTGTTAAACTTCCCCCTTGAACAAACCACTCTCATTGGTAGTGAGACATGAACAGGTGAAGTCTCAAGGTGAGAGTTCAAATCAAGCGACAATAAAATTGCTGGCCAGAACTCGCACCGATCTCAGCTGACTGCTGTCGCATGTCACTTGTTTGCTTTCAGCAGGAATAGGCCACAAGGTCAGTTGGTTCAGTAAACTGCATGCAGCAGAAGCAGCATGGTGCTCAAACTTGAAATCATGTGAACACTTCTAACACGTGTTGTGGAATCATATATGGAATGCTTCCTTAAGATGTGCGACATAGTTAAATGCTTCCTTGTACATCTGAAATATATATTGACATGTGAGTGAAACATTGTTATACCTTCATCATACCCCACATACAGTTTATATGTTGCAAAGCGATGGTCCTTAGCATGAGCTAGTGGCTATATACCATACAAAAATTGAGTCAGGTTTAACTCTTGTGAACCAAGGTATCATGAGCGAAAGGTCTGGCTTGGGTTAGCAAAGACTGTGCACACAGCGTTTCATCAGAGTTAGACCACCGTCTTTCACACACGTCGCAGCAGAGCTTGCCGCTAGCCGAAGGATGTGGTTCGTCAAACGTTCGTTGTGGGTGCCGTTGCTTGTATTCACGGCTTCGTTTCCTTCTTGTTGCTGTTCGTGTTGCTGAACAACGGCGGCGGTTGCAGTAGCTTCGATTTTGGCACGCTTCTGCGCTTGGTAAGCGTCTCCGTGACATGCTTATCGGTCCTCCCTTTGAATCCGGTGTTTCAGCAGGAAAGTTTGCGTTAGCTTGAGATTTTGCTGCCTGCCGTCTAGCTATATCTACTGAATGGTTGGATTCAGCTTGTCGTTTGCGCTGAAGCGCACGCAGAGATGGCCCAGCTGGTGCGCTATCCATGACAAGAAAGAGTCCCCGGCTTCGGTGGAAGAGGTAATTGGCGCCATCTATGAAGAGGGCGAAGCCGAAAATTCGTTTCCCTTGCATGGCCTCGTAGATCGTCGCGCGCACGCACGCCGATCCAGGCGGCCGAGCCCTCCCCCCCCCAACTCCTCTCCCCTCGCCCTCCCTCGGAACTTCGTCACCTTGGACTGCCCCACGCGCGCGCGCCGTGCGGCCCCGCCCGCCCGGCGTCAGCTAGGCCGCTGCATGACGCTTCATGTTTCGTTATCTGCCGTTATCCGGAAGCGTGTGCTGCTGTGCGTTGACCGGCGTGGGTAGTTTCGTCAATTTCGTGGTCCTCGGTAGCTGTGTGCTTGTGCTCCGCGATGTTTCACCCATTTCACGACTCCTACCGCTCGTGCATCGTGCAGTGGTGCACGAATACCTCAAAAACAAGCCCTGCAAGTTTGTTCCGGGTGCCTAAATACAACAGGTGAGCGCGCAGAACCAAGGATATCAGAAGGCGCATGTACAGCGCTCACGGAATGAAACACGTCAATTTAGGGCTATGTAGTGCGCATACTTTCGTTTCAACCGGCTGCAGTTCATGTCACATCGACGTAATTTTGGCACGAACGCTTACACCGGAGTCCTCGTCACGTTTGGTGACCAAATTCCTAGCGACATGACATGGTGCTCTCGCGTAGTTTGCACATATGTAGGGTTCTACTAAATGCTCCGTGTCCTATTTCATTCCGTGAGCACTGTACAGGCGCCGACAAAAGTATACTCCGCGCAGCGGGAGCCGGAGCAAAGGCAAACTAAGTGTGCCGTAAAGCCCCTTGATACTTTAGTGTGCCGCTGGTCGGCTCCCGCTGCGTGGAGTAAACCACTTTTCTCGGCGCCTGTACACGAACACAGCGCTGTGTATGTGTGCGCTCCATGAGCCTCCGGACGTCTTTGCGCCTTGATTGTGCTACACTTCCCTCTTGCCGGTAGAGAAAACTGATAAATAGATGTTCCTCCTCATTGTCACCTGGTCTATGACTTGTGTTTTTCTGTGCCAAGTCTAATTCTGAAACTTCAGTAACCTGCCCAGCTTTCCATACCATCCTCATTGATTTTTCTGTGTCACGTTCTACAAGCGTACTAACAGCTGAAAGATTACTGTTCGTGTTTGTGTATTAGCTCAGTAATCGCCGATGGGAAAACCGCGCGAA
The DNA here is from genome assembly GCF_023375885.2 of Dermacentor andersoni. Lineage (NCBI taxonomy): Eukaryota > Metazoa > Arthropoda > Arachnida > Ixodida > Ixodidae > Dermacentor > Dermacentor andersoni. The sequence goes on along the minus strand of NC_092815.1, from coordinate 143,930,562 downwards.
CAACCTTCATGTGTAAGCATGATACGCTTTCTTTTTTTTTTCTGGAAAGTATGAGCATTGCAACTGTCCTACATGCAGATTTTCGCAGTTCGTGTTCATTATACAAAAGAGTGCCCAGTAGGTACGACTTAGTGCCTTAAGTGACTTAATTTTACTGCTAAGCGTTGCATTCGGGGCGAAAGAAAAGTCGTGTTGCTGGCTTATTTTACCTGGTCTTTGATTGAGGAATAGGCCTTTCTGCGAATGTTTTATATGTGCTGCTGCAAAAGCCGACTACCTTCTGTTCCCTTTGCCACCGTTAATCAAGTTGTGGCCAAGTGCAAGATAACGTGATAATGTGTATTTCAGTTTTTAGTACAATGTTATTATTGTTTTGCCATGTCTTTTTCAATTTGTTCAGTAGTAATGAAGATGTCACGCATTTGATATACTTTCGTGCAGGTTTATAAGTAAGCTCTTTGTTTTGGTATGGCTGTCAATCAGACAATATTAGCATTTTATTCTATTTCTTACGTATTTTGTGTGTCATTGTATTTGCCATTACCAGTGAGTTTTCCCTTTCTATAGTTGTCATGACTATGACATACATGTCGTCCAGCTTTGCACAATAAGCACCTGTGCGCTTAGCTTTAGGTGCACCCAGGTGGTCGAAATTTCCAGAGTCCTCCACTACGGCGTGCCTCATAACCAGAAAGTAGTTTTCGCACGTAAAACCCCATATTTTTTTTAAATATCTTAGTGCATATATCAGAAGCTCGTCTATATTACGGTCTTGAGGGCGTTGTATAAAAATCTTTTTTTTTAATATGTGTGTGTGCATGAAACGGCCTTCGCATTTTCTAGCTCTTTTTTTGTTATTTCATCGTCTGTGAACTTTTGTGTTTAGTACTTTATCTCTTGTATATGTCATGAACCTCTCGCTCTTGCTCATTTTTTGAGCGTGTATCACCTCACGTTATAAGAAAAATATTTGTTTTCGGAAACGAAGTCAATAAAGCGAGACCAAAAATCTGCTGTGTTTGAAGTGGAATTTATTGTGTCCCGGCACATGCTGGTATGTATGTAGTATGGGCAAGATTGCGTGCGTGCCAACGCCTACCCCACGGCGCACCACGCGCCAGCTCACAAGAAATGCGCATGCGTGACCTAGCGCGCGAATTGCTTGCGAGCTGGCGCGTGGTGCGCCGTAGAACCCGCGCGCGCGCGCGTTAAGGAAAAGAACGCGCGGCGTACAGGTAAAAACAAAAAAAAAAGAAAGCAAGCGGCACGCGCGGCATGGGGAAAAGGGAGCGCAGCGGGTCGGCATAATAAAAACAAAAAGAAAAGAAAAAACGTTTGTGAGAAGAAGCGCCGGGTGGCTGCTGTTCATGTTGCCATAACAACGTAAACAATCATGTGCGCCGCCATTTTGCTTCTGCGTCGCCCTGCTGTTAAGGCCGTAACTGAATGGGACTTTGGCCCATTCAGTTACGGACCAAAGAGCGTCTGCTCGAAAACAGCCAATGGCAGCCATGCGGAGATTCACCTCTGTGACCGAGCGACCAAGCGCCAGCGAAGCAGCCATCCATACCTAATCACGTGGTACCGCGGCGGCGAGGCTCCGAGCGAGCGCAGCTGCAATGTTTCTCCGCAGCGGATCACGTGGCGTGACGTCACACCTGCCACACTTGCGTTCCAGCAGCTTAAGGTCATTGAGACGCGATGAATGACCTTGCGAGACATCGTGTAGTACAGCTTTCACTCAATAATTATTAACCTCTGTTTATTTATTCATTTATTTATTTCAAGATAACCCTGAAGGCTCTCTAGGTAGGGTATTACATAGGGCAAAGGTTACATGGGTGAAGCAAAGAACAGTGCATAAATGTAAATACAGCATAAATGTAAATACCAGCGCGGAACAGTAGACAACTCAACTGAAGATATGAGTAACTGCCAGCTGGGACGTCTTGGCGTCATTGATTGCGCTATTTAGCTTGAATAGTATTGAAATTAACTCATTTAGCATTGTATACTGTTATGGGGTGTAACTCAAGGTTTCCCAAGGTGTATTTTACCGATCAATAATGAAATGAACTCATTTAGCATTGTATACTGTTATGGGGTGTAACTCAAGGTTTCCCAAGGTGTATTTTACCGATCAATAATTCAGAATCGTAAGTGCCATTCTTTTTATGTTATAGGTGCCATGAACTAATTCCGATCTCTGCCGTTCGACCTAACAACGTGCTTGCAAACGTTCACTCGCATTACGAGCACGTCCGAAATGCGTCTCATTAGGTAGGGCAGATTCCACATACAAAACAAGACCTTTCTTTGTAGGCCTGTGTGCAACATCAGGCAGACAAAGCGCACACTATTTTCTAATAATGCAAACTCCCATGTACATCGCGCATAAACCACATACAGAGCGGGCACTGAGCAGACACCATGTTGCATAAAGCATGTCAGTGCGCTGGGTTCAAAATAAACATTACCTTGCATCCGGGTAATAAGCTTCATATGGCCAAGCCAGAGCCCGCAAAAGTGGGGAGGGGGGGGGGGGGGGGAGGGGCACATCCCGCAATGACACAATGCCGCCTTTAGAATGTGTCATTCACCGTTGTTTACGTTTTCTATGCTTTTTATGTCTGCCTGGTTCTTTATGGCTCATGCGCGTGTTGAATTTCTTTTCGACCCAAGTGTTTCATCAAACTTGTTGCTAGTCGCAGAGTGTGTGGTTGTCTTTTCTCTCCTCTTGTGTATGCGTCTTCGAAGGCTGAGTTTCATTGTTTGTCAAAGCGATTCATTGTAAACATCCCTTCCTGATGCCAGCATGCTCTCTTGGTTGACGGAAATGTTTCCCTCATTATATTGGAAATTATCTTGCTGAAATTTTATACAATACGGAAAGTAAGATATTTGGCCGATAACTTTTGAGTTCTTTAAGCTTCTGCATTCCTGTCTTTTAGCGTAGTGTTGGCATTCTTCCAGTTCTCTGGAACACTTGAAGTCGTGAGACATTGCATCTAAAGGGCCACTAACTTTTCAAGCAAGATATCTCCTCCATCTTTGATTAAGTAGACTATTCCATCTTCTCATGCCGATTTTTATCGGATCATGCCTTGCGAGGCCTTTCCAAAGTCATCGTTAATTATAGAAAGAGCTTCTGCGTCCTGCACATTACTACTTTGAAGGAAGGTAGCGTCACTGCTTTAGGTACTGAACAGGTCAGTTTGGAATTCTTCCGCTGCTTTTACTACACCTTTTAAATGATGGATGATATTACCTTGCTTATCTTTCAGTTCATACATCTGGGCTTGTCCTACGCCAAGTTTTCTTCTCACTCATTTTATGTTGCATTCATGTTTCAGTGCTTCCTCAGTCTTTCTCACTTTAGAATTTTAAAGAACCTTACTTTCACCTTGTGGACCAGTTTAGACGGTTCCACGAATTCTATCTTATCTCTCGAGTTGGACACTTTCATGCTCTGTCATTTCTTTGTTAGATCCTTTGTTTCTTGTGAATTTACCTACTGGTTGCATTGCTGTCTTACTTCCCACTTCAATTGCTGCTTCTGAAGCCAGCCTAGTTAGGATTTTATTCATTATCTCCGTATCATCTTCATCTCTAGTTTCCGTAACTGCATATTTGTTTGTGTGCACCAGCCTGAATTGGTCTGATTTTAGCCTCACTGCGTCTAAGTTGGCCTGTTCATGACTAATTTTACTCTTTTTCTCGTCATATCGAAGGAAATCCTAGACCTCACTAACCTGCGATCACTGCACTTTACCATGCCCAACACTTCTACATCATGCACTACGCTGGAATCATCAGGGTATGAAATCAATTTCATTTCTTATTTTTCAATGAGGGATTTTGCCCGTCCACTTCCTGTTGCTACACTTCCTGAAGAAGGTATTCATTATTCGGAGCTCATCCCTTTCCGCGAATTCTACCAACATCTCTCGTCTAGTGTTCTTGAAGCGATGCCGTAGGGGCCAATTGCTTGTTCACCCAGCCGGCTGTTTCCATGCTTTTTTCATTTAAGTCGCCCATGGCTACACTATACCGAGTTTGCACTTTTCTCATCGCTAATTCAATATCTTTATAAAGCTGATCTATTCTTTCATCATCGTGACTGGAGATTTCAGCGCAGGCTTCTACTACCTTTAGTGTATAGCTCATATTCAGCTTTATTATGACTACTGCTACCCTTTCATTATGCTGTAGAGTTAGGCAATATTGCCCGCTATGTCCTTATAAATTAGGAATCCTACTACGTACTGCCTCATATCTGGTGCTCCTCTATATCACAGGACGTGGTCGTTAGTGAGCACTGTGTAAGCCGGCCCAATTGTTGTAACCTCACTAAGGCCAATAAAATCCCATACAATGGTTCATGATTCCCCAAAGAGTCCTGCTAAGCTAGCTTCACTCGAGAGGGTTCGTGTGTTGAGCGTTGCCAGGTTCAGTTTCTAGTGGTGGCCTGTCCAGGTTTAGAGATTCTTAGCATCCTCTGCCGCGTCGCAAGTCCGACCACCGCCTTGTTCAGGTGCTCCACAGCCGCTGGGGACTGAGGGCCCTGGGTTGATTGTAGGACATGAGAGAGGTAGCGGCCGAATACTGCACCAGGGAGGTCAATGCCTGTTCTTGTGAGGGAGTGTCTTTGTTGAAGCTTAGTGGGCCTTCTTAATGTGGCTGCACCTGGATTATCATAATCGCACTTGCCCTCGGCATTTTTTTCTTTGTTACCGGTGTCAGGCGCAATTTCAAGCCTGGAGATGTAGTGTACTGGAGGAGCATCCGAACTTACGACATCCAGATTAGAAGCCCGACGTTCAACATCTGCTACACGCCACCACCTCCCCAGACACATGGCTACTAATGGAATACTTAAAGACCACATAGGCACAAAAAAAGAAAGAAATAAGGATTTGAATTTCTCACTATAGCAGCCGAGCAGCCAAATAACTCAGTCAGCTAACCTTGTAGGCATGAAGCCACCTTAAGGCGCAGAAGACCAGCCGAGAGGATCGTACATATAAAAACTCACTAGAATTATCTATAGTGAACATCTAGGACCGAGCCAACAGGCGTGACGTAGGTGAATTGGAAGGATAAAGCTAGAACTAATAAGCAGTGTTAGGCTAACGGAGCGTGACTTATCGTTATAGGTAGGTCGATATTATTTACATATTCCTTTGTCTCTGGCCTCGTCGAGAGGCACCAGAGAAGGAAAAATAATATTAATGTTACGTAGGAAGACACCGACGAAAAGCTATCTACAAGTATATTTACAAGGCAATACGCCGCAGTTGGCCAAGAGGCAACAGCCCGCGCTAGCTTCCAATCGTCGTCGTCGTCTTCTTACAGCTCGGCTCTTCGTCATTGGAAATACTATGCCGTAGCACTACCCCCGGTGGCAAAAGCGCCGTCCCGGAGCAACTAAAGGCCGGACTCTGAAGCAGTGTAGTAGGTCTTGAGCCTACTGACGTGCACGACATCACTAGATGGCAAAGTAGATGACGAGGTTGAGCTCACAGGAGCAATTTCGTACGTCACAGGCGTCACCTGGCGCAGCACGCGGTAGGGCCCCGTGTATCGCGAAAGGAGCTTTTCTGAAAGTACGACGTGACGACAGGGCGACCACAGGAGCACGAGTGCACCAGGCGAAAACTGTACGTCACGGTGGCGGGCGTTGTTCTGACGCTGCTGCGTGGTTTGCGAGTCCGTCAGTCGAGCACGGGCAAGCTGGCGTGCATGGTCGGCGAGGGCGATCGCGTCGCGCGCATACTCGGTGGTTGAGGTCGCAGCAGGAGGAAGTACCGTGTCAAGGGGCAAGGTGGGTTCGCGACCGTAGTGTAGATAAAATGGAGAAAATCCGGCGGTGTCGTGCCGGGAAGAATTATAAGCAAACGTGACGTAAGGAAAGGCAACGTTCCAGTCGTGGTGGTCCTTCGAAACGTACTTGGACAGCATGTCGGTAAGAGTACGGTTTAACCACTCTGTCGGGCCATTGGTTTGAGGATGGTATGAGGTAGTCAGCTTGTGTTGAATAGAGCAGGAACGCACAATGTCGGCGATAACTTTCGAGAGGAAGTTACGACCGCGGTCAGTAAGCAGCTGTCGCGGGGCGCCATGCATTAAGATAATGTCACGCAAGAGAAAGTCCGCGGCGTCAGTGGAGCAACTGGTGGGGAGAGCCCGCGTGATAGCGTATCGGGTGGCGTAATCAGTTGCGACGGCTACCCATTTGTTCCCAGAGGATGACGTGGGAAAGGGACCGAGGAGGTCTAATCCAACACGAAAGAACGGTTCCACATGGACGGTGATCGGCTGGAGATGACCGGAAGGTAGCACCTGAGGTGTTTTCCGACGCTGGCAGGGATCACAGGCAGCAACATAGCGTCGGACGGAGCGAGCGAGGCCAGGCCAATAGAAGCGGTGGCGGACGCGGTCGTACGTGCGGGTTACCCCAAGATGTCCTGCAGTGGGTGCGTCATGCATCTCAAAGAGCACAGTCTGTCGTAGGTGTTTTGGCATGACAAGAAGAAGATCAGGGCTATCAGGGAGGAAGTTCCTTCGGTACAGAATGCCGCCCTGCAGGACATATCGGCGAACGGATGCGTCGGTAGGTGTAGAGCGCAGACGCTCGATGAGTACTCGCAGCGATAGGTCTCGGTACTGCTCATCGGCGATGTTAGCGAAGGCAGACACAGAGAAAATGCCGTCGGCAGTACTACTGTCGGCGTCGTCAGGCTCGTCTACCGGGTAGCGAGACAGGCAGTCAGCGTCCTTGTGTAGTGGTCCAGATTTGTAGGTGACAGAGGACGAATATTCTTGGAGGCGTAAGGCCCAGCGACCAAGTCTTCCTGTAGGGTCTTTCAATGAGCATAACCAGCAAAGCGCGTGATGGTCTGTGATAACGGAAAAGGGTCGGCCATATAAGTATCGGCGGAACTTTGCAACCGCCCAAACTAGGGCCAGACACTCACGCTCAGTGATGGAATAGTTGCGCTCCGCGGGCAAGAGGAGCCTGCTGGCGTAAGCGATAACACGGTCGTGGCCACGCTGGCGTTGTGCTAGTACTGCGCCAATTCCGTGACCGCTGGCATCAGTACGGACTTCGGTAGGCGCAGAAGGATCGAAATGGGCCAGAACGGGAGGCGTTGTGAGAAGGTCGATTAGAAGCGAGAATGCAGAGGCCTCGTTATCGCCCCACTGGAAAGGGGCGTCTTTCTTCAAAAGCTCGGTTAGTGGTCGTGCTATGGCCGCGAAATTTTCTACGAAACGGCGGAAGTACGAGCAAAGGCCGATGAAGCTGCGCACATCCTTGACACACTTTGGAACAGGGAAGTGTGTAACAGCATGGATCTTGCCTGCGTCCGGTTGCACTCCGTTCGCGTCAACGAGATGTCCAAGGACGGTAATCTGGCGACGGCCGAATTGGCACTTCGACGCGTTGAGTTGCAGACCGGCTCGCCGAAAAACGTCCAGGACTACTGAGAGGCACTCGAGGTGCGTAGCGAATGTTGGGGAGAATACTATAACGTCGCCCAAGTAGCACAGGCACGTGGACCATTTGAAACCGTCAAGAAGGGAGTCCATCATGCGTTCAACAGTGGCAGGAGCGTTACATAGACCGAACGGCATCACTTTGAATTGATAAAGACCGTCGGGTGTTACAAAGGCGGTCTTCTCGCGGTCGAGATAGTCCACGGCAATCTGCCAATAGCCGGAGCGAAGATCAATGGAGGAGAAATAGCGAGCACCGTGGAGGCAGTCAAGGGCGTCATCAATCCGAGGTAGGGGATACACGTCCTTTTTGGTAACCCTGTTAAGGTGCCGATAATCCACGCAAAAGCGCCATGAGCCATCCTTCTTTTTTACCAGCACAACAGGTGACGCCCATGGACTACATGACGGTTCAATAATGTTCTTGGCAAGCATTTTGTGAACTTCGGTGTGAATAACTTGACGCTCAGCCGGTGATACTCGATACGGGCGGCGATGAATAGGAGGGGCATCGCCGGTATTAATGCGATGTTTAACAGCAGTTGTTTGGGCCAAAGGACGATCGTTAGTCAAAAATATCTTGGTAGGAAATCAGAACGCGGTAGAGCGCACGAGCGTGTTCGGACGGCATGTCGGGTGCAATCATTTTCTGTAAGTTGGCGATGGTACAAGTTGCCGACTGCGATGGTAGAGGAGGATCGGCTGAGTTGTCGTCTACTGAAATCGATGCTACAGAGTGATCCTCGAATGGGCAAAGTTGGGCCAAAGACATCCCGCGTGGCAGCACTTGTGTCGTCAAGCCAAAATTGACCACTGGCAGGCAGACGCAAGTCGCCGTAATAGCTAAAACTGTATGAGGTATTGTGATCCTGTGTGTAAGGAGGACGTCTTGCATAGGAGCCGCGATGTAGTGACCGTCGGGGACTGGTGGGGATGACACGAAGTCAACGTAAGTCAGTGCCGAAGGTGGCAAGCGAACGAAGTCGACGGAACTGAGGCGGGTAGGGTGTTGTTCAGCGGGATCCAGAACAGGCAGGTCGAGGCGGAGAGTACTGGCGGAGCAATGTGCGGAGAGGAAGTCTAAGCCGAGGATGATGTCGTGGGGACAGTGAGCGATGACTGTGAATAGCACGGTAGTGGAGCGATCGGCGAAGGAGACGCGGGCGGCACACATACCAATTACAGGGGCTGTTCCGCCATCGACGACACGAACAGGCGTCGTGGCGGGCGTGATTATTTTCCTCAGCCGCTTACGAAGGTCAGCGCTCATTACCGACAAATGCGCCCCAGTGTCTATGAGAGCAGATACAGGAACACCGTCGACTTGCACGTCAAGAAGCTTCAGATGAGTGGGCAACGTCAGGAGAGGATTTGGCGGCGTAGGGAGCAATGCAGCGTTACCTCGAGGCGCTGCATCGTCTAGTTTTCCGGCTGGGAGCGGCGTCCGAATGGAGTCGGCGAATAGGAGCGACGGGGCTGTGGGGAGCGAGATTGTCGTCGTTGGGGCGAAGGCGAACGAGAATACGGGCGGTTCGGCGCAGGAGAATCGGTGGCGGCATTATCTCAGCGGGCAGCATAGGGACGAGAAAGGCCACCTGGGGGGCGAGAATAGGCAGTATATGTAGACTGGTTCACGGAACTCCAGCGACTGCGACAGTGCCGAGAAATGTGCCCAATTCGATGGCAGTGAAAACAAATTGGCTTGTCGTCTGCAGTCTGCAGTGCGCCATTCAGAGGGGTTGCGGAAACGTGGTGGGTAAGAAGGGGCGGGACGGGGTGGACTTGAAGAAGCCGGGTGGGTATCAGGGCGATGGGTCGAGCAGATGGTGTGAATTACCCATGCTGGCGAACTCCTGGCGGACAACTGCATGGATCAGGGAAACAGTGACTGCAGGTGCATTGGAGGGGCTGGAGTCGAAGGCAGCCGGATAGGCGGCCTCGATCTCACGCCGGACAATCCTGGTAACATCGCCAGTGTTGTTGGGACGAGGAGCGTCAGCACAGGAAGATGTCGCTGGGGTGTTGGGCAGACGAGCAAACTGTTGGTCGATACGTCGGCTTTTAGCGAGTTCCAGGCGGCGGCACTCTTTTGTAACTGTATCCACCGTCGCCACGTTGTTAAATACGAGCAAGTTGAAGGCGTCATCGGCAATGCCTTTGAGGATGTGGGAGACCTTGTCGGACTCAGTCATGTGTGCGTCAACTTTGCGGCAGAGAGCCAAGACGTCCTGAATGTACGTGACGTAGGGCTCCGTTGACGTCTGCACACGACCGGAAAGCGCCTTCTGCACTGCAATTTGGTGACCGTAGGGGTTGCCGAACAAGACTCGAAGCTTTTGCTTAAGCGAATCCCGACTGGTCAGCTCATCTTCGTGCGTCCGATACCAAACTCGAGGTGTGCCACCGAGGTAAAAAAGACTACGTTGGCGAGCATGATAGTAGGGTCCCACCGGTTATTGCGGCTGACGTGTTCGTACAGGCTGATCCACTCCTCGACATCTTCCCCATCTTTTGCCGAAAATACGCCAGGATCACGGGGAGCGGGGAGAGTGATGTAGGTCGTCGAAGTGGCAGCAGGTGTCGGAGCCGGCGGAGTCGAGTTGTCGTCGCCGGGAGCCATGAAGAACGCTCGACGTACCGTCCACTGCGAAGCTCCGTGACGAGGTACAGAGAACGTCCACCTTCACCAGATATGTTACGTAGGAAGACACCGACGAAAAGCTATTTACAAGTATATTTACAAGGCAATACGCCGCAGTTTGCCAAGAGGCAACAGCCCGCGCTAGCTTCTAATCGTCGTCGTCGTCTTCTTACTGCTGGGCTCTTCGTCATTGGAAATACTATGCCGTAGCAATAATAAAGGAGAAAACAAAAGGGGAGAAAAGATGCCAAAGGAATGGGAGAAGCCTGTTCAGACGCAGTCGCTAACGAATGAGGAATTATGCCTACTCTAAACTACACCAAACGCGTCTGCGGTCAGCCAGACACGGTTTGCACACTTCGCGCAGGGAAAATACCGTGCAATGAATGATTACCAGAAGAAGGCGTGCGCCAAATATAAGGCTTAGCCAATGGGCGTGACGTAGGTGAATCGGAAGGACAAAGCTGTAACTAGAAAGCATTGTAGGCTAACAGAGCGCGACTTATCGCGATAGGCAGGTCAATATTATTTATACATTCCGTTGTCTCTGGCCGCGTTGAGAGGGGCGAGACAAGAAAATAAATATATTAACAAAACTGGAGAAAAGAAAAGGGGAGAAAAGTTTTGCGAATAACTCTAACATCCTGGTTCTGAGCCGCACGTAAGAAGGCGACCTTGAAAGCGGCTAAGTACCCTAGATGTTTCAACAAGCTTGAACCACGCTTAAACAAGAACAGAAATAAATAAATGGCGGAGTGTGCCACCTCGCTCATCCGAAAAACTCAGTGTTGCGCTGCTAAGCCCGAGGTTTCGAGATCGAATCCCGACCACGCGTGACGGCTGTATTTCGATGGGTGCGAAATGAAAAAAACGCTACTGTACCATGCATGCACGTTAGGGAACCCCTGGGAGTCAAAGTGAACCCGCAGTCCTCCACTACGGCGTACCTCATAATAATGTCGTGGTTTTGGCACGTAAAACCTCAGAATTTAATTGTTTTTGAACACCAACAACACACACGCAAGACCATAGCAGCGACTTGCCGCCATGTTACCCGTCATGTGGTGTACGAAATCGTGATCATCATGGCGTCAGGATTTTCTATATATGTCGCCAGCGTCTCTAATGATACTACTTTCTGTAAATAATAATTACAGACTTTTGGGGAAGTAAACATGTGGTAATAGGAGCTAATTATCTTAACCGTAGAGTCATAGCACGTGACAATGTACTAGACTAATAGAACTTGCGGCATGAAAGAAAGAAAACATCACAGTGGCGTTCATTGTTGCCTGATGTAGACTGTGGGTGAGGCGTGATAAAGCGGTTTAAAGCGCAGTTCTTAGAGGCCCGTTCCTGCGTAGAGCGTCTGCGTGCCACGGCGTCGTACCTCGTAAACGAGCGAACGAGCACATTGAAAAATTAAAGCGAACGCGGAGCGCAGCGGGAGATGAAAGAGGACACGAGGAGGAAAGTGAAGGAGGAGGTCACACTGAAAGCATGAGACAGACAGTTGAGGAGGAGCGTAGGTGAAACGGCACGCGCATGCGCTGAGTTGCCGGTGGCCCCGGCATGCCAAGCTGCGTGGGTGATGTGAGGTGGGGATGGCTACGCTTGCCGGCAGGCGAACTACTGAGATCAGTGCGCGGTACCAGCGTGTGTGACGGGTATCACTGCTCTTGCAAGGGGCGATGGCGAGCCACTAGGAGTAAGGATCGATGTGACACTTCCTTGGGTGTTGTGGCCGCTGACACTGGTGGCACAATTTCGCCGTGACGAAGGGCCACTCTCGTCGTTGGTGGAACGAAATCGCGAGAAGAAAAGCGTAGTGCCGCGCAAGACGGGCTGTGCTACGACGATGGCTACAATATGGCACCAGAGGTAGCGTGCGTCGTCTGCATGGAAACAAGGCGCTACATAAACGGAGGGTTGTTTGCGGCGGCTATGAATCGCGCCCACGCGTCACCTACGCGCCGCCTCTCCTGATCTCCCGATTAGCGATGCAGTCGTGCCACACTTCGCTGCCTTTGCTATGTGCCGCACGAGACAGACTGTTCGCGCCAGCCACGCTACTAACAGCGTTCTCTTTCTAAGATAAACCATGTATCTAATGTAATAACACAAAATAATGACACGCGAAATGAAAATACATATAGAGCGATGCTGAAATTTCGCAACAGGGAGTATCGCAATTGTCGGGTTTTTTCTTTTCGTAGGGAAGCAATCGCAATGATATCTATACACACGAGTCGTTTGCGCAGTGGTCCAACTGGTCAAACCGCAGCAAGCGTCTTACTACAGGGCGTTAACAGTGTAGCAAGATTGGCAACACTGTGTCGATCAGGTGCGGGTTGCCCTTGTCTACTAATAAGAAGGTCTAACGCGTTTTTTGCGAACTAGTCAGACGGTGCAATTTCGATTGTGATTGACTGCGATCACATTTGTAGCGATGAACATTTCCAGACAAAAGGAGTTCTCTCCCAAAATGAATGAAGCGAAAATATAATGTTCGGTTGCTGCAAAAGCCAAAGTTTTTCGTCCTCATGCAACCACTACCTTGAAAGGTAAATTTGGACATCTCACAGCAGAATATCAAAAGTTACGTAGGGTATGTGTTCACTACTGCTTGCCGCATCCCAGCCAGATGTTTCTACTTCCAGCGGAAAGATGCTATATCGAATTGTTCCCAGCTGGCTCTGCAAAATATTCAGATGGATGAATTAATTCAAGCTGCAAATCTCTATGAAAATCTTATTTCATACTGTTATTCACACCCCATTTTCTTATAGCGAAGCTGTATATGGCTAGCCGATTCGTGTGTCCGACGCCTGTACGTTGAAAACTCCTCCGGCGCAACCGCATCCGCGAAAATAAACAGAGGCGCGCGATTGCCTGCGGCAAGTGACATCGTTGCTCTGCGTCGCAGCAGAGTGCGCGCGCAGCACTTTCTCTCCGGCACCGAAATGGGCAGGCCGCGCGTCATACGCATTACTGAGGAGCACAGGTTTCGATCAGCAGCGCCGCGAGCAGAAGCGAAAGTGAGCTCGTCTATGCCCTGCCGCTGCGGCAGCCCGGGCGCAAGAACAGGCTCGTGCAGCCGAGCGCAAGCAGCAACTGCACACAGAGGATCCGGCAGCCTACCAAGCTGTCGTTTAATAAACCGTCGGGATTAACCCAGTGATAAACACCGGGGCCGCACGTTTCAGCTTCACTGGTTAACAATCTGTACGGAGTGCTTAGGCGGTGATTTTTTATGTGATAGACTATTTCGACCTGGTATTTTCAGTACTTATTGTTCCTGCGAACTTATTATTGCAGTAGCAGTTATGTAGATACTGCAGGTGCATTTTTGTCGTCGTCGCCGTGGGCATCGCCGTAATGTTCCCTATAGTGTCCAAGGGTGATAACACCGTCGCCGTGCTTCGTATGCTGTATGTTCGAGAGAAAGCGCACGAGGGCAGCCGCCGATCGCGTCTCAATCTAGCGCGAGCAATGAGGAAAGCGGATAGGTACGCGCCGTCTTCCGTTGCCCGAAAGGTCCGCATGTCCTGCTTTTCTGGACACGTACCTACTAGCGCCTCAAGCGGCACCCGCATGAAGCTAGCGCGTTTTCAATGGAACGAGCGGGTTTCTCGCGAGTAATCAAAGCTGCAGCTCGATTATTGAAAAAAAGGCAGGAGACAAACATGTTCTAGAAGACAATCCACACGAGACAAATGCAGTGATCACTCTGTGCAAAGCTAGAATTTTGTTCCCAGAGCAGCAATGGAAGCCTACGGAAACGATGAAAGCTTGAACTCGATCTTCGACGCAAAATTGGTAGCCGTGATAAAGTTACAGCTATTATCGTAGTAGCCGCTACAACGCATGTAGTCCGGAGGCTCAGCTTACGATTGACGCCTATCTCGGCTCTCTATCTCGGTACTTTAGGCTAGTCACCTAAGGAAGACGACGGTTTTGAAAGTGGACACTCCTCGTGTAGAGAAGATGCTGACGTGTCGATGTGAACTGAGTCAATATGCTCCTGTGTGATGTCGGCTTCCGTGTCTGGAGCCAGTGTGACTTATGTAAAACAGACCATTTTTCCTTCATTCCCACTACCTGACGTACTCGCCGATGGACTTACTGAATTACTGGCCCAAATGCCACCTCGAGCCGCAACACTGTCTCATATACCAGTGGGCTCGCGGTGGTGGGGATCGAGTCAAGCACCTCGCAGCTGAGCCAGGCGTCCCACCCACTCAGCTGTTTTATACCTGGTGTTCATGAGCGCGTGCATCTAATTTATGACGACGACTATAACTGAGAAGAGGCATAATGACTCTGGAATGTCAAAGCTACGCAATTGTGAATTTACTTTTGTGTCCCGGTATCGACATTTACTTATTTTATTTTTCACGATTTCCATTCGGCTGACTACCTCCCAATTACTGATGTGTTCTGCAATTAAATTCGAACATTTCAACACCTTAGGGTCTCATGCGATGTTAGCCCGTTAGCCTTCTTTTTTTCCAAATCTTGCCCTCAAGAGCCTTTGACTTTTCGTTCTCCTGAAAAAAAGAAACGAAAAAGCCAAAACTCAAGGGTCCTTAGGTGACTAGAAAATTACGTCAATTGCCTCGTCACATTTCTACATTTAGAAGCCTAAAACATCCTGGTGACGTCGATGGCACAGCGCACGTTCATATTATGTGCGAAAGCTTTCGCTGATGCACAGTAAAAGCAAGGGCAGCATACGACACGGTCACTGGCTGTCAACAGACTAAGTCGTAAGTAACTTCCGGCGACTGGTAATGGCGGCGGTTTCCTAAATTTCGCTATTTCACTCGCATTTCAAGCGTGAAATTTTCAACAGGGACTGCGCTATGTCTAAGTTATCTGACACTCGGCTTTTCATGAAATTAAAAAGTTCACTGCAGTTGGCCTTTGAAAGTGTCGTTAAATCAGTGGTTGACAGCAAATACTGCGAACGCATAATTCCAATGGCGGTAATCAGTAACTAATGATTTCGAATAACGTTGTTTTATATGTAAAAAAATTGCAGAAGAATACATCTCGATGGCTGTCGACGGTAATGCGTTAGTATTGAATCAGCATAGCGGCACAATCTATTGTCATCCCTCAAATGAATTATGCATGAGGCGTGTGCTGCAGCGGGACTCTTCTTCCAAATTTCAGCTCTCAGCCATGCGTCGAGCTTATCGCTTATGAGGACTGACTGCGCTTCCTTCCTGTGTGCCACCGCCAAAGAAGCGGACGCATTGTGAAGCCGATGCCAAGAGCCGCGGCCGTTCACTTCCCCACGGTCCGCGCGCACCGTTCTTTCGCACGAACCGCGATTTAGAGAGCTGCAGTGCGATAGCGCGTGAGTGCAGTCACGTGGTTTTAACGCGACAGCGTTAAGGAGCTCGTGTCGCAGAAAAGCTGGTGTTGTCGGTGGCGCTGACCGTGATCGAAAAATGGCGGAAGGCAATTCATAAACAAAAACTTGCAAGATGGACTGGGTGGGAATTGAACCAGGGTCTCCGGAGTGTGAGACGGAGACGCTACCACTCAGCCATGAGTTTTTTTTTCTCTTTATTGCCACTCAGCCATGAGTTCGACGCTTCAAAGCGGGACAACCTTGGGTTCGACGCTTCAAAGCGGGACAACCTCAAGTGCATCTCTAGTGAATGCGGTGTTGCCTTAGAAACGTGCCGTAGAAATTTATACTGTGGTGTATATCGGTAATTATGAACATGTAAATTACAGAAATCGCAGTTAAACGCGTAGCGAAGTACGTTTCTGCTACATTTCTCCTGCGCTTGGCGCGCACGCAGAGCCATCTTGCGGCACACACAGAGAAGAGACCCCGTCCTCGCAATGTACGGCGCTGCCCCGGCAGGTGGCGCGCCTCTCGCCCGCGCGACGCGGCTCCTCTTTCCGCTCACAGCGCGATTCCTAGGTGCAGCGTCCGATGCGGGATGCCTCTGACGCCATCGCTTGCCGTAGCGCGTCTGGTGGGAAAGCGCCCCCTGCGATGTGTGCCGTGCTTCTGGCGAGGAGTCATGCGTCTGCGTGGTGCTCCCAAGCGAGATAGAGGACGATCCCATCGAGGCGTCAACCTCAAGATCGCGTCGGTCTTCATGGCGTGTCGCGGCCCGGCTGTCCGTGCCGATCAGAACGTTTGGCTCGCGTAGATCGTTTCTCCCTCCGAGACACCGAGTTCTTTGGTTCGTTCCGCTTGCTCAGGCGCACGTTTCGTCTTTGTGTGACTCAAGAGCATGCCGAGCGAATGAGTGGGCGGTGCGAACGGGGTGCGATAACGCTATCACTTTCCACTCTTGAAGGCCTCTAATTTTTATTTGATATTTCGTGGGCTTTCTATAAACACGAAAAACAAAAACGCGCAGCATCTACGTTGCCACAGAAAATTGGATCTGAGCCCCCTCTACAACGCGCGCCGTATGCTGCGTGCGCGAGTGAAAGCGTACGAGGGTGAGCCAGTGATCGAGGCGAGCGAGTCTACCATAGAACGCTGACGGCGTTGACGCCGACACACCAAGCATGAACGAAACCTGTTCGCTTCATCCAAACCGACAGCTAGCTGGGCGAGTTGGTTTGGTTCCAATTTACAGAAAAACTGCGCGAAAAACACGCGGACGAGCGAGAGTGAAACGAGCACCCTTGTTCGTCGTTTCTCTCTCGTTCGTCTACGTCTTTTTCGCGCAGTTTTTTTTTTTGTTAAGATGCGTTTCCTTCCACAGCTCCAGGAACGAGTTGGAGAAGGAGAGGAAAGGTGGTGAAGGAAAGGGTGCGTGCTCTTAAGCAACCGAGTTGCGGGGATGAGCGGCAAAGAGAGGGGAAGGGGGAGCCATTTTGTTCTAAGGACAACCATCGTCGATGGTTTCTGCAGAATTTCTTTCCCAGTACTAGTTTACACTAGAAAAGATTCAATTCTTCTGTTAGTCCTGCCAATGTTTCTTTCAACGCCATCAATATTATCCCATCATATATGTAAAATTGGCGATACCAGTGCAACTTTCGGTTGCGTTCGCGTGTATTGGAAAAAAGCACCTACAAAAATGACCTAGCTTGCGCTTAATGGCAAGTTTAAGATTCAACACATCCGTCTATAATGAAACGTTTACACACTCCTGTAGCCACAGCTGTATGTACGGGAACTCACGTGGTGGCGTTGTAGGTGATCCCGTAGGCGTAGTGACTGTAGTACTCCACAAAGTCTTTTCGTGCCAATTCCACTAGGTCCCGCTTGGCGTTCTTTATCTTTTCGATGATGGCGCCCTCGCTTTGGGCCAATGCCTCGAAGTATTTGGAGAAGTTGGTCGCGGGCGCCTCTTCCACGAAGCAGCGGGCGGAGCCAAAGTGGACGTTGCTGCGCAGGTCGATCATCTCGTGCGCGTCCGCCTTGGCGCCAGACAGCTTTGGAATGAGGCGGGTCTGGTTTTGAAAGATGGACCTCGCGGCGAAGACGAAAAGCATCACCGGAAGGATCCAGCCAATCACGATGGTCATTGGCGAGCGGTACCAGTAGAGCAGCCGCTTCGAAAGCAGCGCTCGCAGTCGCTGCAAGCTGCCAGCGTTGTTCGTGTGGACGATCAGAGGTGCCTGTTGCGCGCCTGCAGATGGGCGGTAACGCGAACGATTAGAAGTTTGCTTTGTTCGCACTCACCTCCCACACACTTGTATATATATATATATATATATATGATAATGAATATTGAATATTGATAACAGTGAAGAAACTGGCATATGCGTGTATACGTACTATTTACGTATAGCGGCGCACTAACCAATCACGCCAGCTGTCCGCCACGACTTCAACTTGGTCGTTTTTCCATACCAAGAAAGTTGACAAGGAAACGGCGCCGGGGTAGCTGAATTTGTAGAGCATCGCACGCGTAATGCGAAAGTTGCAGGACCGTTCTCCGCCTGCGGCAAGTTGTTTCTTCATCCACTTTAATTTTCATTAATATTTCGTTTCTTTATATCCCTTATTAATCACAAGTAATTTCTCCTTTGTTGTCCTTCGTGTCAGTGTTTGTTGGCTTCTTATAATATGACTAATAAAAATCGGGCCCCTCGGTTAACGCCGTGCTTCTCGTTGATATATATATATATATATATATATATATATATATATATATATATATATATGTGTGTGTGTGTGTGTGGGAGGGGGGGTTTATGTGCCATTACTGCAGCCTGGTTATGAGGCGCGCCATAGTAGAGAGCTCCCAAAAAACATTTTAACAGATGGGTTATTTAACTCGCACCCAATAAACGGTTGCCCCCATCAAAATGCGGCCGCCACTTAGGATTTGATCTCGCGCCCTTGTGTTTTGCAACGCCAAAGCCATTACGCTACCACGGCGGGTTCTTTTGATTCTAGAAGGCCTGGAGTATAAGCAAAATTTTACGAGAAACCTCGCGCATAGAAAAAAGACGCGGCGGCACGGCTCAAGACGTTCACTGGATTGCTCTACACGAACAAAAATATAAGCGGATGTCGCCGCGTGTTTGCGCAGTCGCCGTAAGTGAGGCCAGAAAGCGTAAAGGCAAATTAATATCTAGGCAACGGACAAAAAAGTAGTTTTAGATGCGATGGATTTCCGTGGCTAGTCGAAGCCAAGGTAAGAGCAAGGTCATGCCCAAGGATGCGGCTTTTCTATTCCGGAAAATGCGGGCCAATGTAGGGATAAAATGGGGATTTGAGGGCCGATCCATCAGGTAGGGCGGTCTGAAAACTCTTTCACATCTGCACACCTCTGCACAAAACTCTGCACACCTTTTTGATAGGCTACTGCCCCTGTGCGTGCTCTTGAAAAGTACAGGGCTGTGCAAAGGTCGTTTTCCTCGAACGCTGTGCGGTAAAGCCAGTGATCGCACGCGCGCAAGAGCCGTTAGGAACCGCTTCTATACGCTTGTGCACGGCACCATACTGCCTTTTAAGCAAGTAATTAGTGTCGTTCACGGTATGTCATTTATTAGCTTGGGCCAGTAGTGCATTGATGCGACGTATGTCACGTCGTGCATTTAATGTCGTACACGTCACGTCGTTCACAGTAGTGTCATTCTCGTAATGCACTTCGTCTTGACATGTAATTCTTTATGCACGCGTTCCTGTAACGCATTTCATGTCCTCTCATTCGTGGCACTGCATGTCAGTCACGTTTATTTCTTGTGATTCATGGTTACGGGATGTCATTACAGTTTACGTCATACATGTCATTCGTGTCACGTTACATGTGTTACAGAAGCGGCGTATTTCGATGCTGGAGGCATGAAAGGTGTTAGTCAGAAAGAAAGACAACATACTACCGTTCTGTGTAGATTACAGGAAATTGAACAGTGTCACCAAGCGCGATGTTTATCCATTGCCCGCATCGACGACGTATTAGATCGTCTACAGCATGCCAAGTTTTTTCCTTCGTTGGACCTTAAATCAGGGTATTGGCAAATCGAAGTTGATGAACAGGATGGTGCAATAACAGCGTTTGTGTCACTTGACGGGCTTTATCACTTCAAAGTTCTCCCCTTCGGTCTCTGTTCCGTACCTGCCACCTTTCAGCGGATGAGGGAGACCGTGCTTGCTGAACTCAAATGGCAAACCTGCCTCGTGTACTTGGACGACGTCGTCGTGTTCTCGAGCACATTTGACGAACATCTCGCATGACTCGAGAGTGTTCTCGCTGCGATCCGTACCGCCGGCCTTACCATCAAGCCTTAAAATGCTACTTCGGGTTTCAAGAGGTCAAATTTTTTGGCGATGACGTTAGTCCTACAGGCGTCCGACCAGACCCCGACAATTTAGCTGCCGTCGCCGAGTTTTCACCACCCACGGACAAGAAGGCTGTCCAACCCTTCCTAGGTTTGTGCGCGTATTATAGACGCTTCGTCGAGGGATTCTCCTGAATTGCTGAGCCTCTGACACTCGACGATGTGCCTTTCATTTGGGCGGACGAGCAGTTGCAATCGTTCAATGAATTGCGCAAGCGTTTGCAAGCGTCCCCAATACGTACTCATTTCGACGAAGACGCTAACACTGAAGTTCATACTGACGCCAGCAATGCGGCTCTCGGCGCAGTTCTTGTGCAGTAGTAAGCTGGTGCGGAACGCACCATTGCTTATGCAAGCCACCAGTCTCATCAAAGCTGAGAAAAACTAGTCAATCACTGAAAAAGAATGCTTAGCGGTTGTGTGGGCAATTAGTAAATTCCGGCCCTATTTTTACGGTAGACCCTTTAAGGCTGTCAGCGAACAGCACACCCTGCGCTGGCTTGCCAACCTCAAGGATTCTTCAGGCAGACTAGTCCGTTGGAGCCTGCGCTTATAAGAGTACGACATTACAGTGGTCTACCGATTCGCCAGGAAGCACAGCGGCGCTGACTGTTTGTCACGCGCACCATTCCCTACGACGTCATCGGACCCTGACCATGCCTTGCCATTTGTCGACGTTATCGACGCCATAAAAATGGCTGAGTGCCAGTGCACTGACCCTGAGCTGCAGCCGCTAAACGAGCACCTTCAAGAAGTTGAAGGTGTTTTACCCCACTCGCTCGTGCGCGGCTTATCATCGTACTATTTGCACAACAACGTCCTTTACTGGAAAAACTGCGGAAGCGGTCTAAATACGTACCTCCTTGTCGTGCCGTCGGTGCTGCGGCAAGACATTTTGCAAGCCTGCCATTATGAGCCATGCGCGAGACACCTGGAATTCGGTAAGACATTAGCAAGGATACGACAGAAGTATTACTGGGTCCGGTTTCTTCTTCTGTGCAACGGTACGTGAAGACTTGCCGCGATTGTCAGCGCCGCAAGAAACCACCAGTTAAACCGGCTGGCTTTCTCCACCTTGTGGACCCTCCTCAAGCCCCGTTCCAACAAATAGCAATGTACTACTTGGGCCATTCCCAGTGACCTCTTCGCGCAACAGATGGATAGTCGTCGCTACCGAGTACTTAACCCGGTACGCCGAAACTGCAGCTATTCCGCAAGCAAACTTGTATGAATTGGCGAAGTTATTTGTACGCCCGATCGTCCTACGACGTGATGCACTGTCTATTCTCATCACCGACCACGGTACACCCTTTACAGCCGAACTTATGCAGGACGTTCTCCAGCTGACGCAAACTCTCACCGCAAGAGCACTGTGTATCATCCTCAAACCAATGGATTAACGGAACGACTGAACAGAACGCTGGCTGATATGCTCTCCATTTATGTCGACGTAGAGCACAAGATGTGGGACGAGATTTTACCCTATGCGACCTTCGCGTATAACACCGCTGTACAGTAGACTACACAGTTTACGCCGTTCGAACTTGGATACGGGCGCCACGTCACGTCAACACTTGACGCCGTGCTACCTCTGGCTGATAATAGCCCGACGAGCGAACACGTGGAAGAGTTCGTACAAAGAGCTGAAGAAGCATGCCAGCTTGCACGGCATCGTATCCGGAGCCAACAGCATACCGACGCCTTTCGATACAACCAAGGTTGACGCGACGTCCATTACAATACCGGCGACTGCGTGTGGGTCTGGATGCCTATCCGTTGCCGTGGACTGTCAGAAAAGTTGCTCCGCCAGTATTTTTGTCCCTACAAGGTTAGACGCCGCCTGAGTGACGTGACCTACGAAGTCGTCCCCTGCAGTTCTGACTTCGATTCACTCCGTCGTCGTCCTCGCGCTAAAGTTGTTCATGTAGTGCGCATGAAATCCTACTGTGCGCGTACGTGAACGCCGAGATGCACCTGAGGAGCTCCATTTCTTGTCGTCGCTGAAATAACCTTTTGACGCGACCGAGATGGTCGCTTTTCGCATGGGGGGCAATTGACACAGTGATGTGGGGCTCCAGGACCGCGGGACGGCGCGACAAAGGTCGGCGCCATGAAAGATGATTAAGTGCGTAAGCTGCACGCTCTTCTTCTGGCCCGCCATAAAAGAGACGCGCACATTTTGTAAGCCTCCGTCTTCAATCTACTTTACAATATGTACTTTTCGCTTGAATCGGTGAATGTTTTCTTTATTGCGATAGCAATTATATGGACACTCCAGGCGCACTTTTGCCGTCGCCATGATGGTCTGAACAAAATGCAAGGGCGATCACACCGTTGCCACGCGTCGTATGCTGTATGCGGAGTGAAACTGCCGACGATCTCGGCTCAGTCTGGCGCGCACGAAATAAGAAAGTGGAGAGCAAACGCGCCGCCTTCCGTCGCGCTAAACGCCGTCGGTGGGGGTGGGGGAGGGTTACAGACATGAAAGGGGGTGAGGGCACTGCCTCTCGCGATCTCCCGATTAGTGAGGCAGTTGTGTCACATTTCGCTCCGTTTGCGAAGTGCCGCGCGCAACAGATTGTTCGCGCCAGCCACGCTACTCACACCGTTGTCTTCCTAATATAAACCTTGTACCTATATAATCATAGTACAAAGTATTGACACGCGAAATGGAATCTTTTTTTTTTTTTTGTTGGGACGACGCCGTGAAAAATCCCGACCCACTGGAGGCTAACGACTTAGCTGTAAAGGAAACGTTCAATTGGCTGTGACAAAAGACGAACTAGGCGAAAGAAACGCAACACTGGCTGACATAAGCCGAGTTTTTTTAGCTATACTCGAAAAACTTATTTCATAAAAAAAAAAGTGCGCATGTTGCACTATTGGTGCAGGGCAGGAGTCAACGGAGGAGCTTGTGTTCACCTAGCTTTTACGTGGCTTCCCTAATTTTGTAGGTTTTGCGAGGTTATGCTAGGTTTTGGTAAGTTTTTGGTAGGCCTAAGTCGTTTCTAGGTTTTCCGAGGTTATGGTAGGCTTGGCTAAGTTGTTTCTAGGTTTTCCGAGGTTTTGCGAGGTTATACGACGTATTGCTAAGTTGTCTCCGTGGGCATGGCGCTGGAAGTTTTGAGCAGTCGTAGGCCTAGATTGCTTTGTCAATGACGTCGAGCGCTCGGGCGCCGACTCCCTCGTTCCCTGTAATGAAACTCAGTATCCTCGACTCGGCGTCGCCTCTTCTCAGCTGCAGCTTCGGCGCGCTGTTCCGGATCAGCTCGGCGGCGACGCGTCGCTTCTCACGTGCCAGCGGCACTCTTCATGGTAAGCTACTTCTTCGGGTGTTCGAACTTTCTTCGGTTTTTCCATGGTAGCAGCACATACGCACGGGGTAGAGAAGGCAGGAGATGGGTCACCGCGCCGGCTCTTCCGAGCTTTTACTCGCCTGTGACGTCACGACTCCGGCCTACGCGCGTGGGGTGCTAAAGGGTTACGTGGCTCGGTGCTCTCGTAGGGGGTTGCTAAGAAACGAGAGGCGGCGAGAAGCTGGGCTGAGTTTTCTGGTAACGCTCCACGGCGGAACTAATAGGTTAAACAGCGCCACTGCTAAAAACGCCAGCAACACCAGCTGTCTATTTCCCTGGGCGATGTGCACATCCTCTGTGTTGCCTCAGACGTCTTGTATGTTAATGCAAGGACTAGCCGTTAAGGTATTGCCACTCCGAGTAGACGCTTTAGGACTGCGTCACAATTGACTAGCAATATAACACTGTCAACAAAGCTTAACGCACTTAACGCATGCGGCATAAATAATGCTAGCACAATATCGCCAAGGCATAGCACGGGCAACGTTCGTACCTTGCAGAGGTGCATGTCTAGGAATTTTGAACACTGCCCTTTCTAAAACTTGAACTTCACCGCAATACACACCTGCTTAACTCAACGGGCAACATTCTAAAAAAATCAATTATCAAGAAAGTTTCAAGAATCTTTAATTAGCAGCGGCGAGAGGTAACTTCCTCCTAATAAGATACGCATTTACAGCACTTATCCTAACTTCGCTGCTGCTTTATAGCAGTGCTTGGGTTTGGACCAAGACACTGGTATAACGCAGCCCTAATCGCCGACTAAGTGCCATAAATGCGTATATTTTTAGAAAGAAGTACCCTCTAAACGTTGCTTACAAAAGCTTGTCGAAAGTAGGCCAATGTCTTGAAATATAACTTTTAGAACGCTAGTGTGTTGCGGCAAAGCTCACCGATAGCCTAACGGGCAATGTGCAAACATCACGGGCATGTCCCAAGCGCTCTGGACTGGCGCAGTAGGAAGTCGAAGTTTACAGCATTGGGCACACATAGTGCCCTTTGTCACGTAGCGTATCAACTTACTTTCTGCAGATCCTGTGTTCTCGTGTTGGTCATCGCCGCCTTCATTCGGAACCCAATGCGTGGCAATTCTAAAAAAAAAAGGCGAAAATGTAAAATCAGGTGAGTTCAGCCAAACTAGGATTATTCGCGATGAAATTATTTACCTCTAAATAACATCCCTTAAGACTAATGAAGCAAAAGGAAGCCTAACAGAGATTAATTATGGTAAATTTACTTGAGCGTAATGATGATAAATGTGGGTAAATAAGAATAGTAAGGCTATTAAAATACCTCATGTTGAGCAATTAGCATAATCCAGAGTAATTACGGCTAAATTAATTAGGCGTAATCAGGGTTATTTAAGGGTACTTAATACACCGAATTTCGAATAATTAGGAATAAAAGTTCGGGCTAATCGGTATTAATTACCGGTAAGTAAGATGACTTTAGCCTAACTAGGATTATTTACTATTACAATAGTTAAGTCCGATCAAGTAAAATAAGGTTAATGAAGTATATTTATATTACATTGCTTAACCCTAATTCAAATTATTTACGATTACATGAAGTTCACCCAGTAAGTATAATTACGAGCAAATATGTACACCAATTAGCTGATTGCAGCAGGTCACCTTAATACTTTCAGCGCATCACGCACATCCTCGGCACAGTGAGCCGCGGTGTGCAAAACTCTGCCACTCAGTCAGTCATTTTTCGTATGCATGCAAGATGGGCGATTGGAAATAATACTCACGCGTTATCTGACAATTCCCACTGCTAGGAAGCTGCTGCAGTAATTTTGTAGGGAAGTTTCTTGTCAAACGAAACTAGCAATATTCATTGATGACCTTCTCGTTAACCTTGATAATACTCTTGAAGCTGATCTATATTTTTAGCCTAAATTACAGTTTTTGATACAAGAAGAAAGGGGGTTAACCGAGGGGCCCGATTTTTATTAGTCATATCATAAGAAGCCAACAAACACTGACACCAAGGACAACATAGGGGGAATTACTTGTGCTTAATAAATGAAATAAAGAAACGATAAATTAATGGAAATTAAAGTGGATGAAAAAAACAACTTGCCAGTTATAACAGTGGGATTAGAGATCATTCAAATAGTGGAGTGGCACAAGTAGCCGACAGTGGCGTAGCCAGAAATTTTGTATGGGGGAGGGGGGTCTCACGTTGCAGCTCGGCCTCCTCATTATAGAGTTTGTCGAGTGATGAATATATGAGTAATAACTGCATTGCCATTGCCAAAGATGCTGCAAACAAATGTTTGAACGCTACGCACTCTCAAGACAAGTAAATTATGTCATTTTTCATAAAAGAATACGCTCGTATGCCCCAAAATTTGTGTTCGAAATAATTGATATCAACGTTTTCATGTTTTTGTCCATTTAACAAGTAACGAAAATATCACACGAACTTTAGAACTACATCAATTAGAAACCAGGAAAACAGTCCATGCCGCTTATATGAAAAATGTAGAGGGCATGAAATTAACATGTTGAGGACAAATGTTTTAATGAAACTTTGTCAGTCAAGAACCTTGTTTACATTTTTGTACATATGCAACGACCAGTGAAAATTTTCAGTGTCGCTGTCATTTGTTCCAATGTATTACTCAAGAGCAGATGTCACCGGTCGTGTATTGTGAGTAATTGTACGTAAATTATAGTCGCAGCAGAGAGCACATATAAAAAGCAGGAGTACTTCAATATATACCAGGGCGAGTCAAATGAAAGTGAGCCGATGCGAATATATGATAAAGAGGGCAATTTATTTAAAAGTAGTTTCCATGAGCATTTAGACATTTGTCCGACTGACTAACGAGTCCGGTGAGTCCAGTCTCACAGAACTCCTTGGGTTGCTGCTTCAAAAAGTTTGTAACTGTCTTTTTCACGTCGTCGTCCGACACAAATCTGGTTCCCTTGAGCAGTTTTTTCAATTGCCCCAAAATGAGGAAGTCGCAAGATGACAGGTCTGGGTTGTATGGCGGATGTTGCAGCGATTTCCACTTGAACTTTGCCAGTTTTGTATTAACCACATCAGCGACGTGGGCACGGACATTGTCGTGGAGCAACATGACCCCATTCGTCAATTTTCTACGCCGTTTGTTCTTGATCGTGACACGCAGCCGATCCGGCGTTTCCCATATCGGAAACGATCGATAGTCTCTGTAGGTTTAGCAAATTCTATCAATAATGGCCCCTGACGATCGAAAAAGAGTCAACAACACCTTCCCGGCGTACATGACGGCCTTTGCTTTCTATGGGGATGGTCAATTTGAATGTTTCCACTGTAGGCTTTGTCATCGTGTTTCAGGCTCGTAATAGTGGCACCATGATTCGTTCCCGGTCACAATTGCAGGCAAAAGATCTTCATCCTCATTGTGATACCGGATCAGATAAGTCAAGGCAGCGCCGAACTTCTCTGTTGGCCACGGCGGCCACATTTCGATGGGGGCGAAATGCGAAAACACCCGTGTACTTAAATTTAGGTGCACGTTAAAGAGCCTCTGGCGGTCAAAAATTCCGGAGTCCTCCACTACGGCGTGCCTCATAATCAGAAAGTGGTTTCGGCACGTAAAACCCAACAATTTAATTTCTTTAACTTCTCCGTTTTCTGGCGGTGGCTCAAAATCTTGAGCATCCGTTGCACACACAAGAGCCGATAACAGAGGTGTCAATGAATTATGGTGTGAAACGAACCGTGTCTGATGTTAACACGCTCCGCCAGTTCATCGATGCTTATCCTCCGTTCTTGTCTAAGCAGCTCCACAACCTTTGCAAATGCGTTGGGGGTGATTGCACGGTGGCTTTGGCGCGGTCTTGGACCATCTTTGCAACTTTCACGTCCTTCGTTGAAGCGTTTCCGCCAACGCTTCACAGTGGCCAATGAAATGCAATGTTCAACGTACAGGGCAGTCACACGGCGACTAGATTATTTTTGGGAAACACCTTCAGCTGTCAAAACCTCACGACACCACGTTGTTAAACTTTTGGTGCATCCATTATGTCACGCAACCATGTTCAACCCAGTGGATGAGAGCATCAAAGAACATTTATCCTCCCACCTGCGTGTCACTTTTGTAGATGAGAGATGCCTGTGTGCTACGCGCATGCCTTGCAGATAACGAACCGAACCATTATTGCGCGGGGTCGCATTCGTCCTCGCAAGTTAGAAATGCGAAGATACTGACACGTGCACTTGTCCTTATCGGGCAACACGTTTCACCGCCTAACAAAAGTTATCGCACAGCGCAGAACGCGCCTGCATGTATCGGAAGTTTCTGGAATGTTATCGATGGTTCCATTCGCTGTCTGTGACCGAACCTTGTGTAAAATGATTGCATGTGTGCGCGACGCGAATAATGTAGAACTTTGTGAAAGACACGCGGGTCCTCGCGATTACTCTAGAACATTCGACGACTGATGTATAAAAGCCGACGCGCTTGACCCGCTGATCAGATTTTTGACGATCGCCGACCGTGTTCGCCGCTATCGTTGTGCAGTAAGTGTAGCCTGTTTTTGTGGGCAAAGGTTCGCCCAATAAAAGTTAGCTTTGTCTTTCACAGTATTGCTACTGTGTTCTTCAACATCACCACCACGTGATATCTGGTGAAGGTGCTTTTCGTTCATGTACCGGACGCCCCCGACGGCTTCTGTGTTCTTCAACATCACCACCACGTGATATCTGGTGAAGGTGCTTTTCGTTCATGTACCGGACGCCCCCGACAAGCCGTGATCCAAGCCCGGACCGCAAAGAGAACACCAACGTAGTCCCGGACAATCGAGCAAGCCGCCGTTTTCAACAGCTGCCCCCGGAGCAAAATATAGGGGTATTACTCAAGTTCGCGCGTGCGCACCTGACCCTTCTCTGGATCGCACAGCGCCAGCGGAGTCGCAGTCGCTCCCTAGCACTTTCGCAGCAGCCCTAACAGTCAGAGCTGTGACCCCTAACCCGCGGTTCGCAGTGAGTTGCGACCACGGCGGGTTCGGGCCAGGGGGGACAGGGTGAGTCTCGACCTAAGGTGTTTATTCACCTTAGAGTACAAGTATACCAAGTGACAACAACAGCAACCACACATACAAATACAACACAAAACAAAACCACAGCGGCGGAGCGTTCCGCACGTCTGGGACGAAATACCGCACAATGTGGGAACCACAAAAGAGGCTGATAAGAGTTCAGCTCACCCAGAGTGGATCCGCGCTCGGGCCCTGGGGCGGTAAGTCGCTCACAAAGGCCGAAGGCAACAGGGGGACGGCGTGCGGCGGTCTCAGCGGCTGAATTGAGATGCGGCCAGTCGCAAGCTCCTCAGCCGAAAGACAACGGTGCATCGGGGGAATAGCGCTTCTCCCCGAGCGGCGGAGTGCGAGTCTCCCCGGTTCCAAGAAAGGGAAAGGAGGGAACGGGGTGCCTTGGGCTGCGGCGTCGCGGCCAGGCGCGAAGAGCAGCGGGAGCGGCGAATGTGCCCTCTCCCAGCCACTCTCCGCGAGCGAGCATGTGATTATCGCGTGATAACCGCGTGGCCGCTCCGAAGATATCGGGATGCGCGTGCGATCCCCACAACTTCCACCTGGGAAGACCACGAAGATTGTGGCCAAGGCAACCCCAATGGCAGCCCCAGCGTCCCCCATCGTCCTGCAGCAGCCCAGGGAGCCTCCGAAGTTCCGCGGTTCAACAATCGAGGACCCGGAAACCTGGCTTGAGACGTATGAGAGGGTCGTTCCATTTTACAGCTGGAACAGCGACGACAAACTGCGACACGTCTTCTTCGCATTGGAAGACCCTGCCAGGACGTAGTTCGAGAACCGAGAAGCCACCTTAACGACCTGGGACCTTTTCCGAAGCGGCTTCCTGCAGACATTCACAAGCGTCGTACGCCGAGAACGAGCCCAAGCACTACTAGAAACCCGAGTGCAGCTGCCTAATGAGACCACCGCGATTTTTACAGAAGGAATGAGCCGCCTCTTCCGCCACGGCGACCCGGAAATGTCCGAGGAAAAGAAAGTCCGCCTACTGATGCGTGGTGTAAAGGAGGAACTTTTCGCCGGAATGGTACGGAGCCCACCGAAGACCGTCGACGAGTTTCTTCGCGAGGCCACCAGCACCGAGAAGACACTGGAAATGCGGAACCGGCAATTTAACCGTCGCACTAATTCGACAAGCTACGCCGGAGTTCAGTCAGCGGCCACTGACGACCTGCGCGAGACTATCCAAGCGGTTGCGCGGGAGCAGCTACAAAAGCTGTTCCCTTCATCACAGCCTCAAGTGGCTTCAATTGCCGGCGCCGTCCGTGAGGAGCTCCAACAACAACTCGGAGTAGCCCCTCAATCGCCGCAGCCCCAGCCGCAAGCGATGACATACGCCACTGTAGCCCGCCGTCACATACCCCCTCCGCGCCCACGGCAGGGCCCAGTGACGACACAGTTCCGTCGTCTGCCCCCACCCCCGCCGCCAGCACGCCAACCCTTCACCCCACGCAGCATTCCAAGGAAGACTGATGTTTGGCGCGCCCCCGACCACTGTCCGCTTTGCTATCACTGCGGAGAAGCCGGGCACATCTACCGTCGATGCCCATACCCGGAGATGGGTCTCCGAGGGTTCGCCGTTAACGCGCCGCGACCACAGATTGGCGAACGACCTCGCGATATCGCCGACTACCTGCCCGCCACTCAGTGGAGCCCGCAACGACCGTCCCGTTCGCCGTCACCAGGCCGCTACCTGTCGCCGCAGCGCCGACCATACACCAGCCCAGCCCGGGGCCACTCTGCGAGCCCATATCCGGAAAACTAAAAGCAGCAACCGATGGAGGTGCGGTTGCTGTTCGTCGAACTGACGAAGATCCTCCGCCGCCGACGAAGACGACGAAGAGACCATCTCGACGACATAATGACACGCCGCCGTCCCGACGAAGTCAGGAAGCCAAGACTTCACCGACGAAAGACGACTTGACCAGGCGACGTTCCAGCGTCAGTTCAGCACGACGCAGCCGTGATCCGACGCCAAGACCTAACTGCGACGCCAGACAAAGAACAACCGACCTCGACGTGCTTCTCGACGGTCACGCAGTTACCGCCTTAGTGGACACAGGGGTCGATTACTCCGTAATGAGTGGACACATCGCTGCCCAGTTGAAGAAAGTTAAAACTGCATGGGTAGGCCCTCAAATTCGTACCGCTGGAGGACACCTCATCACGCCGACTGGAATCTGCACGGCAAGAATAACCATTTATGACCGGACTTACCGTGCCAACTTCGTTATCCTCCAACAGTGTTCAGGAGACGTCGTTCTCGGCATCGACTTCCTGAACCAACACGGCGCAATCATAGACCTGAAGTCAAAATTGGTAACGCTGTCGGAAGATCAAGCGATGCCGCCGGAGAGCTCTCGTAGTCCCCACCCCTTGAGTGTGCTCGAAGATCAAGTGAGCATCCCGCCGCGCTCCAGCATTGTTATTTCCGTCGGCACCGAAACAACCGCTGGCGTAGAAGGCGTCATCGAGGGCGACCAACATCTACTGCTCGACTGTGAGATTTGCGTCGCAAGAGGGATCGCTCGACTCTACGGAGGGAAAGCGGAAATTATGCTAACCAACTTCAGCCAAGAGTTCAAGCACATCAACAAGGGCACGACAATCGCGTACATCCAGGAAATTGTGGAAACCAGCAATGTCTTTGTCCTCTCGGATTCTGCCACATCTACCTCGATGAGTATAGTACCCGAACCAGACTTCGACGTAAATCCAAATATTCCTTATAAGCAAGCAGCAACAGATCGGAAGTCTTCTCCGACGATACAAAGGCTGCTTTTCGACGTAATCGAGGATTCGACAAACACCAGTTGCAAAGCATCGCATAATAACCGAAGAGTGCTCTCGACCACTCCGCCAGAGCCCTTAACGAGTTTCGACGCGAGAACTTCAAGCTATTAGGCAACAAGTCAACGCCATGCTGCGCGACGACATCATCGAGCCGTCGAAAAGCCCGTGGGCGTCTCCTGTTGTTTTAGTGAAGAAAAGGGACAGAACATTACGTTTCTGCGTCGATTATCCTCGACTGCACAAGATCACGGAGAAGGACGTGTACCCCTCCCACGGATAGACGACGCATTGGATTGGCTCTGCAACGCTAAATACTTCTCATCGATGGACCTCAAGTCTGGCTACTGGCAAATAGAGGTCGACGAAAGAGATCGCGAAAA
This sequence comes from Dermacentor andersoni, assembly GCF_023375885.2. Classification (NCBI taxonomy): domain Eukaryota; kingdom Metazoa; phylum Arthropoda; class Arachnida; order Ixodida; family Ixodidae; genus Dermacentor; species Dermacentor andersoni. The sequence goes on along the minus strand of NC_092815.1, from coordinate 143,899,070 downwards.
GACCACCTTCATCACGCCAGACGGCCTCTACGAGTTCTAGGTCATGTTATTCGGACTATGCTCGGCGCCTGCAACGTTTCAGTGCGTCATGGACATGGTGTTAGCAGGATCAAAGTGGCAGACGTGTCTTGTTTACTTGGATGACGTCGTTGTCTACGCCGGAAATTTCGACGATCACCTTAGGCGGCTTGCGACAGTATTAGAGGCCATCAGGTCATCAGGGCTCACTCTGAAGCCGGAAAAGTGCCGCTTCGCTTACGATGAGCGTCTGTTCCTAGGCCACGTCATCAGCAAATCTGAAGTACGCCCCGACCCGCAGAAGACAGCGGTCATCGCAAAGTTCCCGCAGCCAATCGACAACAAGGCAATGCGCAGATTCCCTGGCATGTGTGCCTACTATAGGAGATTTGTCAAGGACTTTTCACGCATCGTGGAGCCGCTAACACATCTAACCAAATGTGATGTCGAGTTCAAGTGGGAAACGCCGCAGGCCGACGCATTTCAAGAACTCAAACGACGCATGGAGTCGCCGCCGGTACTTGCACCCTTCGACGAGGGCGCTGATACCGAAATCCACACTCACGCCAGTAGCTTAGGCCTCGGTGCCGTCTTAGTCCAGAGAGAAGACGGACTTGAACGGTTGGTATCTTATGCTAGCCGGTCGCTGTCAAAAGCGGAAGGCAATTATTCTACGACTGAAAAGGAATGCCTCGCCATCATTTGGGCTACAGCAAAATTCTGCCTTTAACTCTATGACAGGCCATTCGAAGTCGTCGTGTTGTGTTGGCTAGCTAACTTAAAGGACCCTTCAGGACGGCTGGCGCGGTAGAGCCTCAGACTGCAAGAATATGACGTCACCGTAATATACAAGTCCGGAAGAAAACACACTGACGCCGACTGCTTATCACGCGCCCCCATCGATCCGCCGCCGCAAGACGACCAGGACGACGACGCCTTCCTTGGAATAATAAGCGCGGAAAACTTCACTAAACTGCAACGAGCAGACTCGGAGCTAAAAGGCCTCGTCGAGTATTTGGAAGGGAACACCGACGTGGCCCCTAGGGCATTCAAGCGCGGATTGTCCTCGTTCACGCTGCAAAATAACCTGCTCGTGAAGAACTTCTCACCAGTCCGCGCCAGCTACCTTCTTGATGTACCGTCAGCCCTGCGTCCAGAAGTACTGCACGCCCTACATGACGATCCAACCGCTGGGCACCTAGGATTCTCCCGGACGCTGTCGAGGATACAGGAAAGGTATAACGAGCAGCGTCTGACCGCCGATGTCGCCCGTTACGTCAAGACATGCCGAGACTGTCAGCGACGCAAGACACCACCGACAAGGCCAGCAGGATTACTACAGGCGGTCGAACCTCCTCGCCGACCATTCCAGCAGATTGGGATGGATTTGTTGGCGCCGTTTCGGACGTCAACATTCGGGAATAAGTGGATCGTCGTGGCGACGGACTATCTCACCCGCTTCGCTGAAACTAAAGCTCTACCAAAAGGCAGCGCTGCCGAAGTGGCGAAATTTTTCGTCGAGAACATCGTGCTGCGACATGGTGCCCCAGAAGTTCTCATCACCGTCAGAGGAACGGCGTTTACAGCAGAGCTCACCCAAGCCATTCTGCAATACAGCCAGACAAGCCAGAGGAGGACAACTGCCTACCATACGCAAACGAATGGTCTCACGGAGCGCCTGAACAAGACCCTCGCCGACATGCTAGCAATGTACCTCGACGTCGAGCACAAGACGTGTCGATGCGGCCCTGCCGTATATAACCTTCGCTTACAACACAGCGGTGGAAGAAACAACACAGATCACGCCGTTCAAGTCGGTTTATGGGAGGAACCCGACAACGACGCTCAACGCCATGCGGCCGCACGTCACTGACGAGGAGACTCTTGACGTCACTACCTATCTCCAGTGCGCCGAAGAAGCCCGACAGCTCGCCCGCCTACGGATCAAGAACCGGCAGCGTACCGACAGCCGACACTACAACCTCCGACGACGCTTCGTCGAGTACCAGCCCGGCGACCGTTTTTGGATGTGGACCCCGATAAGCCGACGAGGACTGAGTGAGAAACTATTGCGACGCTATTTCGGACCCTACAAGGTCATCCGACGTATTGGCGCACTGGACTATGAGGTCGTCCCAGACGCCATTTCGCATTCACAGTGGCGACGCGCAAGATCTGAAGTGGTCCACGTGGTGCGTCTTAAACCCTTTTGCGGACGGTGACGAACTTTCCTCATTTTGTTGTTTTCTTTGCTACGAGTGCTTCTTTATTACTTTCGTTTGTTTGCAGCATCGGGTCGATGCTTTTTAAGAGGGGGGTATTAACACGTGTACTTGTCTTTATGGGGCCACACGTTTCACCGCCTAACAAATGTGATCGCACAGCGGAGGACGCGCCTGCATGTATCGGAAGTTTCTGGAATGTTATCGATGGTTCTATCCGCTGTCTGTGACCGAATCTAGTGTAATCTGATTGCATGTGTGCGCGACGCGAATAATGTAGAACTTTGTGGCAGACACGCGGGTCCCAGCGATTACTCTGGAACATTCGACGACTTATGTATAAATGCCGACGCTCTTGACCCGCTGATCAGATGTTCGACGATCGCAGACCGTGTTCGCCGCTATTGTTGTGCTATAAGTGTAGCATGTTTTTGTGGGCACAGGTTCACCCAATACAAGTTAGTTTTGTGTTTCACAGTATTGTACCGTGTTCTTCAACTTCACCACCACGTGAAAATACAGTAGAATATACAAATGCGGATATACCACTTGATATAGGGCAAAAAAGTGTCTCTGGAAAAAAAGTTCACTGTACGTGTACACCAAATCTCGCAATAAGATATTTAAATGTTATACGTATAAGTCTCCAATAAGTCTACGTATCTAAGAAAAGTCACGGTATATAATACGTCAAACAAGGCAAGTAAACATGTTGGGCAATCACAGATTCACAGACCACAAAATCCTAAGGCCCGCCCCACTCCTTCCACTGCCCTGACGCGCCGCGCGCGAAGAAAGGCGGCACGCTTCCTCCCCACTTTCTCCCTTGCGCACACAACACTGAGCCACCATCGTTGGGTCACTCATGCCCCCCCTACGCTTTCACTGGGCCATGCAGCATGCAGCGCGCGGTTACGACGCTATCGCCCTTGGGCTTCATACGGAACATGAGGGCGATGACGACGGCAGCAATGCGCCTGGAGTGTCCACATAATTGCTATCGCAGTAATAAACAGTATCCAGCATCTGAAGCGTCCCGCGGCTCATCACTTTGCGCAAACGAAGAAGTGTTGCGACTGGGGGTCCGAAGACGTGGGATCCACTTTTCTAGTGGAGGAGTGAGGTGAACGTGAGGCTGGGTCTGATATTCAGGACGGTGGACAAACACCTCTATATTTACATAAGTACAAGAAAATGCAAAGTAAAACAGAAAAATGCAAAGAAATACAGCGAAGTTGAGGATAAAGTGGTAGTCGACGCTCACTCCCATCGTCCGTAGCTCCTATTATGCCGTGTGTGACCTTTGTTTAGTCACTTGCTCCCATCCGAGGCCAGGGGGCCGATGACATCAAGTCCCACAAATCCGGAGGTCGGTCGCCCTTTTCGCCGACGCTGACGGTTCAATGAGAGGGTTTACTATGCGGGTTATACCAAGCGGGTTTTACCAAGCGGGTTATACCAAGCGAGTTATACTAAGCGCATCTCTGGCTTGGACACGTCAGTTTGTGCTGCTGCCAGCCGTATCATTGGTAATCGCTGAAACCTTTCATGAACGAGTCACTCCCGCGCTGGCCATGACTAATCCTCGTCGAGAACCATCCCGACGAGGCCGTCGGCCCTTTCATCACAATCGGGCGAGCCGCGACCGAGGGATGCCGCGGGGCGAACGACCGATCACAACAGAAGTAAGAAAATCGAGTTTTCACCATGGGACCATTCGCTGCGCCGCAACAATCCTTTTTTCTTGCGGGGGGGGCACCTAAATGAAAAAAAATATACAGAAGGAAAGCATGTTAACCACAATCGAATGCCTACTTTGGGCACCTAATGCCGCTACCGCAGGAATGTTGAAGAAAAAGTCAGACGCTTGGTCCACAGAGAAACATAGGCATAGTGCTCGGTTTCCTACACCGGCGAGACAAGACTTTTCGGAAAGGTTGCGCTCAAGCGAACGCGTTGCGATCCGTCGAGCCCCCAGAGTGATGGCGGCTAGCGACCATTGTTTCCTTTTTTCGTATGCTAGCCACATGGCGTCCAAAACTCTGCCAGGCAAAAATCCACTCGTCGAGAGAAAAACTAACGCTAAAAGACATGTTTTTGCCGCAAATGAACGCACACAAAAGAAAGACACATAAAGGCTACGCGCCGCCCATGTTGTCTTTATGTGTCTTCCTTTTGTATGCGTTCAATTGCGGCAAAACCATGTCTTTTAGCAAGCGCCAGCTAGGCCAACAAGCAGTTGTGTTGCAAAAACGAACGCGCACCGAAGTGCGCTGCGCAGAGGTCGGGCCAACACGAGAAAAACGCACGCGCTCTGTCTGGCTCTGGCAGCCCGCGGGTAGCGAGAACAAGGAAACTGAAGAGGCTCAATGCGCCCTCGCGAATAAAAGTCAAAGTAGAAAAATAAAGAACGTAGTTACCTTTGTTGGCTTTAGTGTCTTGACATGAATGCTTTGGCGTAGGTGAAAAAAATTATATTTTTTTCCGTGACATGAGAGCCCATATGAAACACCACATCGCTTCGTCTCCTCGGGCTTCGCTGCGTGCTTTGTCAACTTGTCTGATAGTGTGTTGATTTGGTTTGTCTCGCTGCATGTTCTGATGTACGACGTTAGAAGCGCCAATGCACCTTTGGCGCCAAATGTTTATAACAATATTAAACCCACAACTATCCGGAACTGAAAATCTAAAGCGTGACTTTAGAGATGTCAATGCACATTTCCCATCAAAAGTCTATGAGAACTTTACACCCATAAAGTTACGGAAATGAAATCCATGCGATCCGTAGATTCCGCGGCCTCCGCGAGATGACGCGACGAGAGCGCTTGCCATCAAAGCGCCCTTGAAACTTTGTGTTCAGATGGGGCTCCTTGGAGGGGGGGAAGGGCGTTATGTGGCTCCAGGTGCATGGGCGTTGCCGAGAAATCCAGCCCGAGTTCACAATGTACGCGCTCAGATGTCTTGTCGAGCGTGAAAAAGACATTCTAGACAAAATCCAGAATGATTTCCGGCGCCGGGGGTTGTCTTGGCCGGTGGTGCATGGCCAGCACGAAAAAAATTCCGGGGGGAGGGGGTCTGCCGCCCCATAAGCGCCCCCCCCCCCCCCCCTGGCTACGCCCCTGGTAGCCGAGGAACAACGTAAACCAATAACACAGTGCTACTACATGCTGCACCAAGCAGCAATAAGGGGATGTCGACAAACCACGCAGGCATAAATAGTATTTGCTGCAGTTTTATCGTCGACAAAGGGGTTTTCTTTAAACAATAACCCGGCAACAGGACCGAATCTCAATTGTGATCTGGTGCGTATGCTGATGAACTTCCGACATTATCGCATTGCAATGACAGCTGATCTAGAGAAAGCATTTCTACAGTTTTCAATAAATCAAGAGGACAGGGGCGCATTGCGGTAGCGATGGAGAAGTTGTGACATGGGCAATGTCAAGAGTAACGTTTGGCACAGCTCCGAGTACTTTCTTACTTGCAGCAACAGTGAAAAAGCACCTAAGCTAGTTGGAAGGGAGATGTCGAGAAACAATTAAGCCTCTGCAGAACATTTACATCGACGACGTGATACCGGGAGCCGACTCACCAGAGACAGGCGAAAAACCTTTTTAAAGAGTCAAAAGACCTCTTTCAAGAGGCGTCACTGAGACTGAGAAAGTTCAAGACTTAGGATCCTCGATTAGAGCGAACTATACTCATACAAGAGAAAAGCACAGGAATGGACGCTACCCAGATAAAAGTACTTGGCATCACACGGAATTTCGAGGAAGATAAACTGCACGTTCACTTTTGACATAACAGACAGAGATATGTGCGGTCCAATTGCGAAGAGGCAGATGTTACGGCTAACAGCTTAAATATACGACCCGCTGGGCGTCTTGACTCCACAGTGATAGCTAAGCGACGAATATAAAACATGTGGAGGAAGCGGACATCTTGGGACGACTCACTGCCAGAAGATGAGACAGCGTCGTGGAGGAACTGGATTCAAGAGCTACGATTAATTGAAGGCTTCAGCCTACCTAGATGGTTTGATATTAACCAAGGCAGCCAGCCTGTTCAAACGGATCTTCATTTGTTTTCCCGTGCAAGCCCGTACGCTTATGGGATAGTAGCCTACTTGATAAATACTTGCGAAAAGCAAAAAACATATCGCAAAAGAACGGGTAGCTTCAATGAAAGAAATGTCTTTGCCAAGACCCGAGCTAATGGCTGCTACAGTATCTGCACGCCTCTATATCAGAAGGGGATTTGTTAGAAAACTACACGAAACAAGATATTGGACCGACTCCACCATTGTTGTAAGCTGGTTACGTGGAAAGAAAGAAAACCAGACATTTTAGGGAAACTAGAGTGAAGGAGATAAAAGAAGAAACGAAAGTCAGAGAGGAAATGCATTGCAAGTGAAGAAAGCACAGCTGATTTGATGGCTAGAGGTGTAAGCGCAGAGCGTTTCATAATCTCAGAGCTATGGTGGTATGGTCAAAAATGGTTTGTTATGAAAAGGAAAACTACCGAGCAACCCGAAGCAGAAGAAGACACCGAGAATGGTGAAAGTTATGCGACTAACACATGCACATCAAACGCAGCAGTGATTGACACGGGGAAGTATGGCACATATACATACGGTTACTCAGAGTGACAGCTTGGGTTCTTAGGTATATCCGGAATATACGAAAGAAGAGCCCATTAATCGGAGATCTTAGTTTTGAAGAACTGAAGAACGCTGAGACGAGAATAACTAAAATAGAACAAAGACACATACGAGAAGGTATCGTACAGAGCAAGAACATTCCCACGAAGACAACAAGGATTTTTCTTGATGGCGCGGAAGTCTTTGAAGACGGTCAAGGTCTTATAAGAGGCAATAGTCGCCTGCTTCAAACTGGATCAACATACAACGAAAGATATCCTATTGTACTACAAAAGTGAACGACTCGTATAAAGTACAAAGCTACTGCTACGGCATATTCATCAACTCACACTCCATTGAGGAATTAGCGTGACATCATCACAGCTTCGAACTAAGGACTGGAAATAATAGGAACACAGCTGGTGAAGAAGGTAAATCATGGATGTCTAAAGCGAAAAAGATTTGACGCCAGAACACTGCACCAAGGAACAGCCCCACTTCCTGCTGACAGAGTCAACGAGCTCATGCTACTACACGAGCTGTACATCTCGAAGTTGTGGACAACAGAACAACAGAATAATTTTTAGATGCATTCCGAACATTTACAGCGAGACGAGGCCTATGTTGTATCATATACAGTGACAATACAAGGACGTTCAAGATGGCCAACTGAGACATCAGTAGTATGATTAAGAACTACAGGAAGAAGACTCCAATAGAGCAAGCCAAGGAGATCACATCAACCAGAACTACATCGCAGAACAAGCACCTCGTTGGGGAGGCTCTTATGGAAGGTTGGTACGAAGTGAATAGGGAAATAAGGAAAACCAGAGATGACTATTATATACAATCTTTTTTCTTGTGTAAAGGAAACTAAAGAAACTGTGGAGGAACCTTGATAATATGATGGAGCGGACACAACGCACAGAACCTACTGAAAAAAGTTTGCCTAGAAGGTTGTTTACTGTCCGAAACAGGCATGTTGAATGCGTTTAACCAATACTTCCTGAACAGAGAAACACAAGCGCACACGCGCCCGAAAACCGTTCTCTCCCTACCAGGAAACTCAAACACAATCTTTTTCCATCCAACTAATGCTGACGAGGTCTGCTCTGTATTTATGGCAATGAGAAACTCTAAAAGCTGTGATTCAGACGACCTGCAGATAAGACCCATAAAATATGTCATACACGATATAGCCCCCGTTCTAGTCCATATCTATAATACCTCTATTGCTGAAGGCATCTTTCCATCAAAAATGAAGATTGATAATGTCATTCCAATACACAAGAAGGCAGACAGGCTCAATATTCAAAATTAGCGCCCCATATCAATTTTGCCGCACTTTTCTAAGGGACTTGGAAAAATAATAATGATTTAGTTATTATCCTGTGAAAACTATCGCATTATCACAAAAGCTCAGTATGACTTTCAAAAAAACAACTCGACACAGCACTTGTAGACCAGAAAGACCATATACTGGAAAATCTTGAAATGAAGCTACTGACGGTAGGTATACGTACAGACCTTACTCAGGCCTTCGCTCATATTAACCATAACTTATTAACAAAGCTTGAGACGTATGCTATTAGGTGCCTCCAACTTCAGTTAATTAAGTCATGATTAGAAAAAAGACGCCAATATGTGCACATAGAGAACTTTAAATCATTTTGTGGACAAATAAAAAGAGAAGTCCCGCAAGGAAGTATTCTTGGATCGCTGCTTTTTAACTTATATATAAATGATGTTGTTCTGATCTATCCGAAGGCAAAATTTATTATATATGCAGACGGTACTAGTGTGTTTATTTCATTGACATGTTATCCTAGCTTAATAAACATCGCAAACGAGTTTGTCCAGAACATATCCACATGGTCTACAGGACATTATCTAAATTAAATTCAAATAAGACAAAAGTCGTAATTTCTTACGCGAAAGTCACAAAGATTCCACAAAGTCACACTTTAGATGTGAACAAATCGAGCATAGAAATAGTCAATGAAATTAAAGTATTAGGTACATACTTCTCTAGTACGCTACACTGGAATCGACCTGTAGACTCTGTAGTACAAAAGCTCAGCGGTATCACAGGAATGCTAAACAAGAACAGATATCGTCTACCAACATCCGTAAAAATATTAACTTACCACTCATTATTTGCATCACACATTCATTGTACACACGTTGTGTGAGGCACAACAACTGAATGTAACCTCCGGAAAATACACTTACTACAGAAAAAGATCGTACGCATCATAGCAAACGTGCCATATCACAGTCACAGTGAGCACCTCTTTAAACACCACAACATACCCACAATCTACTAGCTATACAACCGCTCTCTCCTTCGTATATGGCACTCAAACTCTGAAAACAGCATATTTAATGAAATTGCTTGTCTGCACAAAAATACAGCTGCCTATGTTACCCGTCATGGAGAATATTGGTGTATACCCCCTTCAAGAACCAACTATGGCTTGCAAATGACGAAAAATAAATTATCCAGACTGCTTAATGCATTTCATGACGCCGGCATTGACATCATTAACATAACACGGTCTGAACTGTTGTCATTTATCAGAACTTTATCCTAATTAATGAATCAAGCGTAATTCCTTTTTCACCTGCATTCACATATGCGTCCTCTTAAATGTTTGTAATGACATAATTTTTGCTCATCTTTTTCTTTCTCCTAATCATTCCATCTTTCCAAAATTAATCGAGCACCATTTTTTTCACCTTTAATTATGCATCGTCTAGTGTACGCGATTTTCACTTTTATTTACGTATTACCAAGTGTATGTAATGTGGTGGTGTGTACTATCTGCATTGTTGTTACTTGCCGTTATCCAATTATATTGTTCCCCTATTGAAAATTCTCTTGAAGTGAATAATTATTGTACTTAATATTTATATGTAATGTTTTCTGCATACGGTTGATTGCGCGACTCACTGCCACCGTGTAACACGGGGGCTAAGGGCACCTCAAGCTGCCTCACTGCGGCTTTTATCTTAGCCCCCGCCATTGTACTTTCACAATGGAAACAAACAAATAAAGAAAGAAAGAAAGAAAGAAAGAAAGAAAGAAAGCGTGAAATCAGCAATGAGGAAAGTTATCGGAAAAACACTTATCAAGAGAAGAGCTGCAAACAATCACAATTGAATTGGAAAGTGTCCCTAATAACAAACCGTTGACCTATGAGTACAGGTACAGCGAACCGTATGAGCCTCTGCCTATTGTACCGGCTGATATAATAGATGGAAAGCATAGGCTCAAAGACTGTACCGAAGGTGTAAAGAAATGCCAGCATAGAAACAATGTGGGGAAATAAACATATAATCACGAAAGATTGGTGGAAAAGATTGAAAAAGCAATATCTAAGAGAATTGAGACAGCAATGTAACGCAATTAAGGAAGCAAGAAACGGCAGTGAACCAAATAGATATCGTTTTGCTCAGTGCACACACTCCTAGATCCCTCTGAAACTTGGATATAGTCATGAAAAATTATTCTGGAGCCGACGAGAAGCCGCGATCATGTCTCTTAAAAAGCAAAGGAAGACTCGTCCGGAGACCTGTACAACGTTACTACACACTTGAAAGTATAGTACCATCTCCTGGACCGATGCATAAATTCCTGTCGGCCATACGAGCGTAAGCCGCCCAGGGTACCTCGACTTCCACCCCCCACCCCCCCGGGAACGCATGCGGGAGTTGCATACAGGGGCTAGAGGTAAACGCCTTCGCTGTAAAACTGTCAGAACCTTTTCCGGCCATTGCATGTCATTCAGAAGCTTTGGAAACTGTTTCAACTTGTATTTCTCTGTAAAAACTTGCTTTTAACTATGTACTATCGCGGCGGTCAACATTAACTGTAACACACGAGTCGTGGCTGCAGCACCGCTCTCGAGAAAAAAAGTGGAGAGGGTGTCAGTGTTCCAACAATGCGCATGCACCCCGAATTCCATCCTCTACTTTCTTCGCGTAGCGATAACACACTGGCCCACTGAGAATCTATCGCTCCATCGCAGACAAAAAAAATTATGCAGGAACTCCCCTGCAATTGTATTAGTATGCGTAAACAATGTGTCACTTGTTCCTCTCTGCGCAGCCCGGTGTCATTATCAAACACACTAAACTTTACTCGACCAGTATAAACCCTTATCAACCCTTGTCGGTCGTTACCAACATTATCGGATCCGATCTGACGTTCATCAAGCCTTATAAATTCTTATCGGTTGCTATCAACCTCAACGGACTCTATCCCAGCCTTATCAAGCCTTATCGATCGTTGTCTACCTTATCCCAGTCGATCCGAGGTTTATCAACCATTGTATGTCCTTATCAACCTTATCGGACATGATCCAACACTTATCAGCCCTTCTCGGTCTTTATCAACCTATCGGAATTGCTCCTATCATTGTAAGCTTTTATGGCTCTTTAGCACCTTATCGATGCGTTCCATCCGTGTCGAACAATTATCAACTGTGATGAGACCCATACAAACCCTCATAACTCTTTATCGTCCTTAACTGAATGACTGCTTATCTGCGTTGCGCGACGCGAAGCGCATGAGCCCTCAGAAATAGTGGGCATTTCAATTGGTGAAGCAACGCCCCAACGGAAAGCTTATCTGACGACCACCGAAACGCATTGGGATGTGGCGTATTTCACATTAAATTTTGGCAAAAGCGGGATTTTTCTGATGTCTCCAAGGTTCTAAGTCGGCTCTACATTCGGTCTAGAGATCGATTTTAATTCAACATCACCAAATATTTCAACAAAGCCTTCACAAAAACTCATTTGACATTTGTTTTGTACCGCCGGTACAACACATTCATATGCTTCAGATATATTACCTCCCACACTCGTGGGTGTTGAGCCCAATGGGCGCGACATTCCGCATCTGAGCGTGGGGTAGTAAGTTCGAAACACACCATAGCCAACATTTTTCCTTTCGAATTTATTCTGTTTTCTTTACGAAGCGCATCAGGCCACGTATAACGGACGGATAGAAAAACCTTCGGATAAATTTCCTGTGTGAGTCGCCGAAGAATACTTACGCTTAAAAAAAGTCGCAGTTTCATCCGGAAGGCGAAGGATCGACAGCGAAGGCAAATAATAGACAACTATACGAAGTAAGGATAACAGTGTTATCGGCCATATCAACTTGCGAACATTCGCGTACTACCTAGATTAACAAGCATGACGTCACGCGTCCACAGGGAAACACGACCGCATCTCATTCATCAACTACGCACACTCGATGTCAGAACGCTTCAATGAGAAAGCACGGTAGCAGCGGTGAGCGAATTGACGTTCGTGCTGCCTCTCGTATCAGCGCGAACTAAGCGGCCAGAACACAGTGCATACGAAGCTATCAGCACTCGGCCCACTCCGTCCCTATCGCGGATCACTATGGAGATAGAGGGCCTGCGCGGACGCGCCATGCGCAGCCGCCGACGTAGTCAAACGCCTCCCTCCTCCCTCCGCTTCCCCGATGACCGCGTGCGACGGAAGACGGCGCGCTTCCTGCCCACTTTCCTCCCTTGCGTGCGCGAGGTGGAGCCACAATCGTAGGCTCGCCTTCGCGCGCTTTCACTAGCACATACAGCGCAAGGCGCGCGGTGACGATGTTGTCACCTTTGGACTTTATACGGAACATAACGTTGATGACTGCAGAAATGCGCCTGGAGTGTCTACGTAACTGCTATCGCAATAGAAGACTAGTTACGAAGCTAAGGCAGCGTACGCCATGACGAAGTAAACCGCTCTGCAGGCCACTGTAGTACAGTTCCGCGAACAAAGCAGACGGCTTTGTTCGCGGACAAGCAGACAAAGTAAAGCGTTGGGATATGCGTATTTCGGGAATGGCGAAGCGCTCTGCACTTTCTTCCCGAGAGCGTAGCTATGGCCACGGCTGTCGTGTTGCAGCTATATTGAGCGTGATAGTACATTCTAAGCACCCTTGATGTAATACCCCGAAAGGAGTCGTTAAAATGATAAATGGAAATAAAGTGAACTGGAAAACTGCTTGCGCGGGCGATGACACCATCTTTACTGCTTTACATTTAAGCTACGGCCACGCCTCGCATCTTGCAGCTCATATTGAGCGTCACAGTACATGCTAACCATAAATGATGCAATACCGCGAATGGAGTCTTTAAGGTAATAAAGCAAAGAGAAGTTAACTGGAAAACTGCACGCGTGGGCGACGGCACCGTCTTGATTACTGCTTTACCTGTAAACTTCTAAATATTTGTAAATAGTGTGAATACTAAAACTTGTGAATATTTGTATTTACTTAGGCTGGTGGGTATATTCCCATGCAAATAATGTGACAGCGCTACAGTAATGAAGTGGCGAGACGCCTCTGTGTAGGAAATGTCCCACTCTGACTGGCGTTTACGTGCTGTCTCGAGAACCTTGCCTTCCTTCAGCCTTTGAAAGATTGCTCGATGTAGCAAATCTGAAATGCACGTGTTCCACTAGCTACTCTGTCTCAACGAAAAGAGCCGATCGACTCACTTGACATATGCATCCGCCATCGTGGCGATGGTGACGCCGAAACTCGCAATTCCCAGGCGTTCGGCATTTTTCTCCAGCTGGTCGAACATCTTTGCGAAGCCCTTGTGCTCGGTGGTCTGCAGTGTGATCGTCGTACTGCCTTGCTTAGAGTCCTGTGCGATGGCATTTGGCACCGTCTCTCGGACGATACCCAACGTCTCCTCGAGATCGAAATCGGCGGGCTCCGTGTTCAGGCAGATTGTGTAGCCCACACCTGGACAAGCGAAGGCAAAGCTATTGTTCTTTCCTGCGTGGGCTGACAGGGAAGAGATATTTCAAACACTTGGAATCTTGCCCACACACGGTGGAGGAATGCTGGGGTTGGTTGTCCAGTACTTGGGAGATTCTACAGAGGGATTGTTAAATTTCCGAAAGAGTCAAATTGGGTATTTATGTGGCGATCCACATCACCAGCGGTGTAATGAGGAAGAGAGGAAGACGACAACGTTGGAAGGACAAATGTAGCAATAAATGGGTTCTATCTTCAGTACTCTAGTGAAATCTTTACATTGCTGCAGTCGAAAACCGGAACCTATTGAGAAGATCTGCGCTGGGCATGTTCAATATTCTTTTGGTGAATTGGCATCATTACATTGCGGAAAGATGCGAGTAATGCCGCAGTTTCTATTTCATAGCCAGGGTCACTTCTCTTCTAAGAAACGCTTCGTTCTATGCATTTTGTTGAACTCTTTGATGAGAATAATGCAAGATTTCTACTCGCAGAGAACTTTTTCTGCTAAGCGTTCAGATACTGCATGCATAGTATACCTAGAGGTATAACATGTGCAATGCATTGGCAGTGGCAGCATTCAGTGAAAAACAAAGTGGCAGCTTCGCCCGGTAGGCGAATGGATTGCGATAGAAAATTACTACAAAGGCATACGAAGTAAACATAGTAGCTTTATTGCCGATATAAAGTTGGAAACATATACATACTATAACTAAATTAAGATGCATGGTGTCACGCGTGCACAGCCAAACATCAACACATCGCACTCGACTGCCGCAGAGAGCCACTGTCAAAACGCTGGCACGATAAAGAGCGGCAGCAGTAGCGAGCGAATCGGCCTTCCTGCTGCCTCTCGCTTCCAAGCGAACTGCGCGGTGAAAACACAGCGCACACGGAGACATCAGCCCTCGGCGTACCTGGACTCCGTTACAAATCGCTTTCAACATTGCGTCCACACGGCCACGCTCAGCCGCCCCATACATACGGCCGCCGAATAAGAATGCATATTTAATTATATTCCCAGTTAGGGTTGATATGCAGTTACTCGGCAATATTTGGTAACGTGCTTTGACATTAGCTTAAAGTAATGCAGTTTTTGAAGCGCCTGCGCACAAGTCACCTGCACGGGCTTTTTTGTCATTCGGAATTAGAAGCACACAAGATTTACAACAAACAAAGCAATGTTCTGATTACGTTCTAAAGAACACCTAAAGGTAGCGTATAAAAGAATATACATGGTGCAAACATTTCTGAATTACTGAACAATTACAACATTACTGCTGTACTTACAGCCATAACATCCTCAATATTGTGAAAAAATTCCGCTATCCGCGGAATATCATTGCAACTCTACGCGAATGCATTATTAACGCAGCAGCACGATGAAGGCATGACGCGGCGATGGCGCCAGCAAGACGATTTCACAGGGACACATGCGCAGCGATTACCTCGTCATTTCGCATAAATATGCAGAGCTATTTACTTTCAAGGAGCCATGACTAGCTCGTCGTAGAGTTCTAAAAAGTTTGAAAAACCTAGATATAATCAAAGATTAGCTGGTGACCGAAGTTATTTCATAATTAGGCGGTGCACGCTGGTTCACGCTGAACGACCCGAAAGACGAAGCAACTGCTAAGTGTTGTGTTCGTTCTAGCTAATAAGCTAAACAATTCTGATTCGGGCTCCAAACTATATCAGCATGTTCTAAGGCGCATCTTGCAAGATAATCGCAAGCTTTTACTTTAACAGGGGGTGTTGCTCCGGGCGGTTTTACTATTAGCAGTGATAATTTACTTTGGGCTTTGTGACGAATTTCATCATTGTGCGTTTCCCAACCCAAGTTATGCGTAATAGTTACTCCGAGATACTTTATATACGAAGTTTGGTTGCTGAAGAATTGTCTGCGCCTACTGTGTACGTAATGTCCAGTGGTTATTTTTATAGGTGTATGAATTGTATTTCCTTTCTGTAGCTATCAGCCTCTTGTCCCATACCTTGAACCCCTCATGAAAGGAATGTAATATAGCCATTTAACATGTGTCGATCCGTTAAATGACAATATATATATATATATATATATATCCAGCGGAGTCATCTGCAACCAACTGCACTTGCACCGTCAGGTCAACAAAACATAGCATATCATAACTACACGCTCCAAAATCTTATAGCAAGTGTTGGTGAGTAAAATATGCCTGTAGAGGTTCAGGTCTGGCTTGTAATCGGATTTACGGATTGACACCGCATCAGCATAGCGCCAATCTTCTGAGCTAAACCACGTCTCAGACACGGTGAAAATTTTGTGCAACGTATTTTGATACCCAACGCGCTATCTGTGCAGAATAGTATTTGTAATACTGGCAGGGCCACCACACATTGAAAGCTTTAGCATTTTTCACTTCGTTACTCAGTTTTGCGCCGTCGTCGTCGTCGTCTTCGTCGTCGCCGTCGCCGCCGTAGCCGTCCACCCCGCAGACCTTGGCCGCCTGAGCGAGTAGGAAGTGCCTCCATTGGTTTATCAAAGAGAAAGGAAAGTTATATTTCGTGATGCAGAGCTTGATTCACTGCAACATCACCACGTAATGCGCTCCGCGCATCAGAAGCGGCGGAACCCACTGATTGCGCCCGCAGTGTCCTCGGAGTTCTAACACGGCGCCGCCACTCCTGGTTTCTCCTTCGTGAGCCGGTGGCCATGCGGGTCCTTGTCCCCATGTCGCATTAACCAGATGGTGTTTAGCACCACGGCGTGCGCCTGCGTATGCTTAGGCAGCTGCTCAGCACACCCTCATTGGAGAGGAGCGTTGCAGTAAACCCCATGCCCTAATAATATCATACACACTAAAAGCCTTTTTATATGGGTTGCGCAGTAGGTATAAATTACCACCTTCAGGATGTTGTACGATATTCTACATCCGCTGGCACGGCATGAGTGGTGGTGCGGGCGAACATACCCAGAGTTAGTTCTAGATACATACATAGACGGTGCAGCCGTGGCGTAAAGGTAGAGCAACCGCCTGGCGTGCAAGGGGACCGTGGCTCGAATCCCGGTGCCGCGCAATTTTCCACCACATTAAAAAAAAATCCGCGTGTTGATAAAATTGCACAAAAAGGCCTGGAGTGCGGCCTGATCTCGGTGACCAGAACCGGTAACGCACTCCCTCACAAGAGCAAAATTGGCCACCCTGGTGCAGTACTTGGCCCCAACCTCCTATATGAATACAACAATTAAACGCCGGCCCTCAGTCCCCAGCAGCTGCGAAGCAACTGACCACAGTGGCGGTCAGACCTGCGACGCAGCAGAGGGAGCTAAGAGTCCCTGGTTCCGGACAGGCCGCCGTTGGAATCTGAACCTGGCAACGTTTAACGCTAGAACGTTATCTAGTGAGGCGAGTCTAGCAGTGCTATTGGAGGAATTAGAGGGCAGTAAATGGGATATAATAGGGCTCAGTGAAGTTAGGAGGCCAAAAGAAGCATATACAGTGCTAAAAAGCGGGCAATTCCTGTTCTACCGGGGCTTAGCTGAGAGACGAGAACTAGGAGTCACATTCATGAGTAATAAGGATATAGCTGGTAACATACAGGAATTCTATAGCATTAACGAGTGAGTGGCAGGTCTTGTTGTGAATCTCAATAAGACGTACAAATTGAAGGTCGTGCAGGTCTACATCCAGTCATGATGACCAGGAAGTCGAAAGCTTCTATGAAGACGTGGAATCGATGATGGCTAAAGTAAAAACAAAATACACTGTACTGATGGGCGACTTCAATGCCACGGTAGGCAAGAAGCGGGCAGGAGACAAGTGAGTGGGGGAATATGGCATAGGCTCTAGGAATAGCACGGGAGAGTTATTAGTAGAGTTCGCAGAACAGAATAATATGCGGATAATGAATACGTTATTCCGCTAGCGGGATAGCCGAAAGTGCACATGGAGGAGGCCGAATCGCGAGACTGACAATGAAATCGACCTTATACTCTGCGCTAACCCTGGCATCATACAAGATGTGGATGTGCTCGGCAAGGTGCGCTGCAGTGACCATAGGATGGTAAGAACTCGAATTAGCCTAGACATGAAGAGGGAACGGAGGAAACTGGTACATAAGAAGCCGGTCAATGAGTTAGCGGTAAGAGAGAAAATAGATGAATTCCGGATCAAGCTACAGAACAGCTATTCGGCATTCACTCAGGAAGAGGACCTTAGTGTTTAAGATATGAGCGATAATCTTATGGACATTATTAAGGAGTGTGCAATAGAAGTCGGCGGTAACTGTGTTAGGACACAGTTACCGGACTACTGTTAGGACTATCGCAGGACACGAAAGATCTAATCAAGAAACGCCAATGTATGGAAGCCTCTAACCCTACAGCTAGAATAGAACTGGCAGAACTTTCCAAGTTAATCAACAAGCGTAAGACAGCTGACATAAGGAAGTATAATATGGATAGAATTGAACAGGCTCTCAGGAACGGAGGAAGCCTAAAAGCAGTAAAGAAGAAACTAGGAATAGGCAAGAATCAGATGTGTGCGTTGAGAGACAAAGCCGGCAATATCGTTACTAATATGGATGAGATAGTTCAAGTGGCTGAAGAGTTTTATAGAGATTTATACAGTACCAGTAACACCCACGACGATAAGGTGAGAGAGAATAGTCTAGAGGAACTTGAAATCCCACAAGTAACACCGGAAGAGGTAAAGAACGCCTTGGGAGCTATGCAAAAGGGGAAGGCAGCTGGGGAGGATCAGGTAACAGCAGATTTGTTGAAGGGTGGTGGGAACATTGTTCTAGAAAGACTGGCCACCCTATATACACAATGCCTCATGACCTCGAGCGTGCCGGAATCTTGGAAGAATGCTAACATAATCCTAATCCATAAGAAAGGGGACGCCAAGGACTTGAAAAATTATAGGCCGATCAGCTTACTGTCCGTTGCCTACAAAGTATTTACTGAGGTAATCGCAAATAGAATCAGGAACACCTTAGACTTCTATCAACCAAACGACCAGGCAGGATTCCGTAACGGCTGCTCAACAATAGACCATATTCACACTATCAATCAGGTGATACGAGAATGCGCGGAATACAACAAACCCTTATATATAGCTTTCATTGATTACGAGAAAGCGTTTGATTCAGTCGAAACTTCAGCAGTCGTAGAGGCATTACGGAATCAGGGTGTAGACGAGCCGTATGTAAAAATACTGAAAGATATCTATAGCGCCTCGACAGCCACCGTAGTCCTCCATAAAGAAAGCAACAAAATCCCAATAAAGAAAGGGGTCAGGCAGGGAGATGCGATCTCTCCAATGCTATTCACAGCGCGTTTAGAGGAGGTATTCAGAGACCTGTATTGGGAAGGATTGGGGATAAGAGTAAATGGAGAATACCTTAGTAACTTGCAATTCGCTGATGATATTGCCTTGCTTAATAACTCAAGGGAGGAATTGCAATGGATGCTCACTGACCTGAAGAGGCAAATCATAAGAGTGGGTCTAAAAATTAATCTGCAGAAAACTAATCTTTAATAATCTCGGAAGAGAACAGCAGTTTATGATAGCTAGCGAGGCACTGTAAATGGTAAGGGAATATATCTACTTAGGACAGGTAGTGACCGCGGATCCGGATCATGAGACTGAAATAATCAGAAGAATGGGCTGAGGTGCGTTTGGCAGGCATTCTCAGATCATGAACAGCAGGTTGCCATTATCCCTCAAGAGAAAAGTGTATAACAGCTGTGTCTTACCAGTGCTCACGTACGGGGCAGGAACCTGGAGGCTTACGAAAAGCGTTCTGCTCAAATTGAGGACGACGCAACGAGCTACGGAAAGAAGAATGGTTGGTGTAACATTAAGGGATAAGAAAAGAGCAGATTGGGTGTGGGAACAAATGCGAGTTAATGACATCTTAGTTGAAACTAAGATAAAGAAATGGGCACGGGCAGGACATGTAATGAGGATGGAAGACAACCGATGGTCATTAAGGGTTAAGGACTGGATTCCAAGGGGAGGGAAGCGTAGCAGGGGGCGGCAGAACGTTAGGTGGGCGGATGATATTAAGAAGTTTGCTGGGACGACATGGCCACAATTAGTACATGTCCGGGGTTGTTAGAGAAGTATGAGAGGCCTTGTCCTGCAGTAGGCGTAACGAGGCTGATGAGGATGATGCATGATGATGATGATGACATACATAAGTACTCCAAATGTGGACGGTGATATGACACCGCGGCAGCTCAATTGGTAAGAGCATCGCCCGCGAATGCGAAGACCTGGGCTTGTATCTCACCAGCGGTCAGCTGAATTTACGCCAAATTTAATTTTTCTTTATTTATCACGTCTTCTATGAGAATTTTAAACAGAACAGCGTGGTTTTGACGGGGACAAGCAGGGAGAAACCACACGGACGAGCGCTTGTCCCCGTCAAAACCGCGCTGTTCTGTTTCAAATATGGCTTACCCACTCACCCAAACGTCCGTTTTAACGAGTTTCCATTAGAAGCTATAAGCAATTTCCCCTATGCTTTCTTTCCTTGGTGTCATTGTCTTTTAGCTTCTGATTATGTTCCCTTCCAGTGATTTCTTGCATTGATTTCTTGCATAGAACATGGCGTGTTTGAAATCGCGTGTTGAAAAGACAGTGATTTCTCATGAAGACTGTGTAAAAAAAGCGTTGAATTATTCTGGCGTAGGCTTAGTTATGGTTAGATATATATTTTCCTATGGGATGCCGAATTCCTTAGATAGGTAACGCCAGGATTTATGTTGTTTGTTACTCATGAATAATGACAGTGTTACGGAGAAGAAACTTGTTTCCACTTCCGTGACTTTTCCTCCCATCGAGTTCATGAAACTGGAATGATTGTTGATGTTGTCCCCCCTTCCGTCGTCATATAATTTTCCACTTGGGGTGAACGATATCAGTGATACTCATGGGTTTGGCGTATTTCTGTGTATATATTTTGAAATTCGAACTGTAGATCTCAAAAAATACGTTACGGGTATGTTCAGAGTATAGAAAGACTGTATTTACAATACATATACAAGATGAGTCAGAGTAGTCAAGATGGCTGACCATCAACAACACGTAGCCGCCAGCGTCTCGCGATCTTCTTCTTCCTCTCTCTTTCATCCTTCCGTAACAGGAGCGCCGGGTAGTGAAGTGCCGTCTCAGCGCATGGTAGGCGAAGAACTGCGAGCAAAGTATGACTTGAGCCCCGAAATATGCACGACGTCAACAGGCGTCGGATTTGAGAATGCATCAAACTGTGGCTGCGAAATCTTGTAATTTACGTCGTTAACTTGACGTAGGACTTCGTGAGGTCCTGTGTAGCGAGAGAGAAGCTTCTGGGAGAGGCCAACTCGATGACATTTTGACCAAAGGAGAACCCAAGCACCTGGGGCGAACTTAACATCGTGATGGCATCAGTCATAACGCACTTTTTTGTATATGCTGCGAGGCTAATAATAAACGTGATCGGGCGACTTGACGCGCCATGTGAGCACGATCGATGACTTCATGAGCGTACTCAGTTGCAACACGTGGCACGGAAGGGAGGATGGTGTCAAACGGCAATGTGGGGTCGCGACCATACAAGAGATAAAAGGGTGAATATCCTGCGATGTCATGTCGGGACGAGTTATACGCGAACGTCACGTAAGCTAGCGTAGCGTCCTAGTCGCGGTGATCGTTGGAGACGTACATCGACAGCATCTCTGTGATTGTTCGGTTGAGACGTTCCGTAAGACTGTTCGTTTGTGGGGGGTAGGTGGTGGACAGCTTGTGCTCAGTGGCACAAGAGCGGAGGAGGTTGTCGACAGCTCGAGACAAGAACAAGCAGCCGCGGTCTCTAAGTAACTGTCGAGGTGCACCGTGCTGAAGAATGACGTCGTGCAGGAGAACATCGGCGACGTCTGTTGCGCAACTTGTCGGCAACGCCTTTGTTATTGCGCAGCGTGTTGTGTAATCAGTAGTGACAGCGATCCACTTATTTCCTCTAGTCGTCGTCGGAAAAGGGCCAAGCAGGTCAAGGCCTACGCGAAAGAACCGTTCGTAGGGAACTTAAATTTGATGGAGTCGTCCGACAGTTGGCAGGGGAGGATTCTTCCGGTGCTGACACAATTCGAACGGAGCGGTAGAGACCGTGATAGGTGCTACCGATTCCACTGTTTATGGCTGCTGAGCACGAGGTCGCGGGATCGAATCCCGGTCACGGCGGCCGCATTTCGATGGGGGCGAAATGCGAAAACACCCGTGTACTTAGATTTAGGTGCACGTTAAAGAACCCCAGGTGGTCGAAATTTCCGGAGTCCCCCACTACGGCGTGCCTCATAATCAGAAAGTGGTTTTGGCACGTAAAACCCCATAACTTTTTAATTTTCCACTGTTTATACAACCGTTAGCGTATCCATTTTTCTACTGCGCGTTATAGCAGGGGAACGACTTCGACCTGCGGTGTAATGACCGCAGCGATGATACTGTTCTGCAAATTCCAAGGAAATGACAAAAGGCCGTATGGGAGTTCTTCCTAAATCAATGTACTAGCTTCGCGCGTGGCAAGAAGGCAGTCAGTATAAAAATACCATAAACAGTGCTAGGTCATGAGGCTGAGATAGTTTCGTGTCACTGCTTCCTTCGCTGTCAGCCACCTAAGTAGCCGGAGTCATCCAGGGGCAACGTGACCCGCCCCTGGATGACTCATGATCATGGTAATCTTCCCTCTACCCTTATCAAATGTATTTGGATTTTTTTCGTGCGGCTCATGTTTACGAAAACGGCGAGTTATGCAAATTGTATTCAATCCTTATTTCTATACTGCACAGATTGTATACTAAGGAGACACAGAAACGGCAGGATTCATCACTCGCTTTCAACTCACGTTTTTTTTTTTGGTCTTCAGAAAACCTGTCAAGATGCAACTGCCTCCCTTCTGCGCATGCTCATCGAATAGGCGTATAGTTAGTGCCTAATGTAGCAATGACTATTCCGCTCACAGTGACAGAAAACCTCGCGTCAAAGCATTCGATAATGCAAGAGAGCAACTTCGCTAATCTCGGGTGTGGCCAGTTAACGCACACATTTACACTTTTCGTGATAAACGCATGTCTCCATTATTTGTCTTGTTCTTGGATTATTTCTGTGGTTGTAGTGGCTCTGTCGCCACAGTAATACCACAGCGAGATAAATATTGTAGGCATTACATATCAAGAAAAGATTAAACTTGTGAGTGGTCCACCTATCAATCGCCCTCTTGACTGTCAAGTGGCTTTGTTGCGTAACTGAATGCTTAGTCATCCGGTTTTCTTTCACTTGGAGCTGCACTGTTAATCTTAGATTTGGCGCTGATTATATGCCACATAAATGAGCATGCAAGGACGGAAGAGTGTTTCGAATAAAAAAGGTTTTGTTGCGACCCGTCAAAGTTCACTTGCTAGTAAGTGCGCAGCCCCGTCATCAGTCTATCACACTTTGGCCTTCGCCCAGTGCGCTGTGTTAAAAATAATCACCGATGCGATATCTTGAACTCTTTTTTCAACGAACGAGAAAGTACAAACCGCAGGACTTCTTGAGGAATGCTGGCGTGCCCTCACACACGAGTTTTCCGGAGCTCAGCATGACGATCCGGTCTGCAAGCACTTCAGCCTCTTCCATGTCGTGCGTCGAGAGCAAGATGGTCGTATCCTGGCGAAGCACGCTCAACAGGTCCCAAACGCTTCGTCGCGTTTCGGGGTCCATGCCGGTCGTCGGCTCGTCGAGGATTAGTACCTGCGTAAGCACGTGGCATAGAAAATGCTACCCCAACAAACGTTCGCGGGAAGCACTCTCGCTGGCCGGAAGTTCACCACTATTGCACTCGTTTCGAAGTGGTTGGTCCCTTCTGTCGGGATCCTTTCGGATAGCACAAGCAATTTTGTCTCATGTGCCGGACATCTTTCACGGGTTATTCCTTGACTTACGGAGGAGCATCGCTACTCATTGCGCTTTATTCTGGTACGAAAAGCAAACCGGGCTTCACGCGAAGCGCCACTGAAGATGTGTTTTGCCACAAACGTCACTATCCTAATTAAAACTGCAGCGGCAAAAGTGTTAATTGCTCTTCTTTTCAACAGTTCTACGCCAACCGAAGAAAATTAGGATCTGATCTAATCCAATATGTTTTCAGTCCAATCTCTTGACGTCAAATTTGCGTAACCACCGACGCAAGCACCGGGCGGTCACCCGCAGTGTTGTCTGAACAGACCCATCAAACGCTCTCCTCGTTCATAGGAGGTCACTTTTGTTTGCTTGAAAAACGAATAACATTGTCTGCACTGAGCGGCTTGTCGTATCTAATTGGCTGACAAGAGGCGAGGAGAACGCTCAAGTGGAGAGAGATTCACTGGGGCAGAGCCAGTGCACTGAAAATCGATAACCGGATGAAGAGGGTGGTGCCGGAGTCTGCGATTGCTCGGCTTTCCCTTACTTAGCTTGTGGTGGCTGGTCGAATATCACGGCGGCATGCAACGGAAGCTTAAGAATGACGCTAAAACGGATCCTCAGCAAAGAAAAGTTGGCAAAGTGAGGTCATAAACGTGCCGAATTGCTCGATAACGTTACACGGCCACGCAAAAAGTTTCATTGTACGCAAATAAACCCATGCTCTTCGGCAGGTGCGAGTAGCCAGTGCCCGAGCGATCGGCGGCAGTTATCTTGTATTCCTTTAGGAACGGGGCAGCCTGCGGCTATTCAGGAAAAAATTCAGTCTTGTTCGGAATAGTAATGCATCTTTAACGCATACATCTCACTTTCACGCAGTGAGTTCTCGCGGTTTTGTGGCGTCGCGTGACAGGCAGGTGAAGTGGGTGCACCCCGTAAACGTTTGACTAATAACTGAGGGCTAATGGCGAAATGGCGTCGAATCAGAGATAATTATTTTTCTTTTGTTCGGTCCAATCATGCATAATCAGTGTGTACGCGTCATATCAGATGGGAGCTATCGTGGTTTTCGTGACGTCGCTTGACAGACAGGCGAAGCGGGGGAGATTCAAAAAAGTTTTTGACCAATCGCGGAGAACTGACTGCGGAATTGGAATAGAAAAGTTTGGAATAGCTTTGCGCCATATCGCCCCTGCGCGCCGAAGCGAAGAAGCTCCAGTAGCAGCAGACTTGATTAGTTGATTGAACTCCTATTGCTTCTGAGTGCCAGCATTTTACGGGAACAATGCGGTAGCGCTCACGCGTTAGAAGTAAGTACGGCAATGAGCAGTGAACAACAACTGTGGCATGAAACACGAAGTAAATGAAATCAAATACCAATAATAGTTGGTTTATCTAGTTGAATAAGACCCGCGGCCTCGTATGAAATCAGCGCTGGCATAATATCAAAGATGAAGAAAGGTGCCAAAGTCTTATAACGCAATTTCGACGGTGAAGGTAGTATGACAGCACCAAAGATGGCACGACTAATGTATTGTACTACGGTGAAAAAACACTGCAAACTATTCATTACGCAGCACAGGCTGATCGTCTAGGCGAAGTGCTTGATACAACGGGGGAAGGACTTGGGAAAGCGCTGAGCACTCGCTTGCTTGGCACAATCAAGCCTTTGCTACACAACATCCAACTCTTGGAAAAATCGTGTCAGAGCGCTAAATGTAACGAGGTTGTTCTTAGCTCGTGTTATGAACGCGTCTCCGGCCTGTAGTGGCGTAGACCATCGGGATACTCTGCTGCTATAGCTCAAATCGTGTTTTCATGCGTAATTGCCTTATTGAGCAACAACTTGCGTCAGACTTTCCGCAGACCTCGAGCGGCGTTTATGCACTCAGTCTGAGACGTTTTGTGTACCTTGGGCTTAGCGACTAGTGCGATGGACAAGCTGAGCCGCCTCTTCATGCCGCCGGACAGCTGCGCGGGGAACGCGTACATCTTGTCGGTGAGCATGACTGCCTTCAGAATCTCGCTAACGTCCTTCCGCAGCTCGTCACCCCACCGGCCCTGCATCTGTAAGCAGGGCGTACGGAAGGCACGTAATAAGGAAGTTATAAATGTGGGCGTCCTATATTTTCCGAAAAAAGCACCGTATATATCGCGCAGACTGACTAATGTTAATCCACTTGCTTGCCTAACGTGCGCTTGAGGTCAACTTTTCAAACTCTAGTACAATACGCTCAAAAAGGGCAGAAAATATTTCATTGAAACCCTCCACTCACCAGCTCGATAACGGCGACAAAAATCAACCAAGCGCATTTTCAGTGTGTAAGCGCAAATCGACTAAATGCCCAATCTTTGGTAACACAAGGCTCCTTGTGAGCGTTCACTTACACTCACAATCATAAAGAAAGTGTGTGAGCATGCAATACACAAAGAAATGTATCTACATATATTTTCAATACTCTACTACAGGAATATGACGTAAACGTGCACGCTAATAAGAAACGTCGTGGTGATTACAGCTGACACACTGCGCTTTTGATTTATATATTACATCAATGGTTTTACTTTCAGTGAACACATACTTTAAACAACTGGCAAACAGACAAATGCCCCGGTAGCACCATACTATACTTGGCAGATATAAGTAACATCGTCTTCATTGTAGTAGAGAATTCCATGTTTGACACGTTGCCAATATTGAGCTAGGCTGCTCCGCAATGGAGACCACCGAGGACCGTGCGTCCTCGTGCGTCCGAAGACCGTGCGTCCGTGCGTCCCTTGAGGGCCTGTTAGTCTTACACCGCTTTCAAGATGTCATGGTGATGCTACGCGAATGTTCGCGCCTGCTATGTGTCACTCCCGCCACCTTGTTCATATGATATTGATGCTACACACCAAGCCCTCAAGAATAAGAGAAAGCACTACGCGGCATTGCCGAGGACTACAACATTGGTGACCAAGATAGCAACGTGTCTGCCGGCCTTCGACCTCTACTCAGACAGCACTAATGCAAGCATGGTCGAGGAGCACAAATTGCCCTTAAGTGTAAAGCCACGGGACCGGCTTCGGTTTGGAGTTCACTATTCTTAACTCCAGTCACGTTTACTATCGTAAAAAGTCCTGACGCTTAAGAGAGCTTCTGAGATTGCTTTGGCAGCAGAAGCAGCAAGAGATAAACAAATGGCAAGCGGTCTCGACAAGCGGTGTAGTAATTGTTAGGTAAACCGACAAGCTGCATAAATTGAGGCAAGCAAGCCGAAATACTGTTTCCTCTGCTCTGGCGATCACAAGGTGGACCAGTGCGGTCACAAAAACGTAGTTTCCAATTTCTGCCACAAGAGAGGCCACATTGAAAAAGTATGTCTGCCGAA
The DNA here is from genome assembly GCF_023375885.2 of Dermacentor andersoni. NCBI lineage: Eukaryota > Metazoa > Arthropoda > Arachnida > Ixodida > Ixodidae > Dermacentor > Dermacentor andersoni. Next base: position 143,872,119 of record NC_092815.1, on the reverse strand, counting down.
AAGAAAGCTGCGACAAGTACAATGAAGCAAAGTTATGGATGATAGTGTGGAAAACATAGACGGTCTTGAAATTGTTTTTATACACAAGGCCAGATTGCAACAGTACCCAGATTAATGGAGACTGGCATTAAATGATTCACGGTTCAGGATGAAGTAGATTCTGGGGATGCCTTCTCCATAGTCAGCCAAGCTACGCTACAAAAAATTAGGCACATAGCATCTGCTCGGTATCATGCGGCAACAAATGGGCATGCAGAACGAATGGTACCCTAGACGAAATCAGCCTTAAGGAAACTAACTAAACGTCCTCTTTCATGACGGTTGTCATACTCACCTTTAAATAACATACAACAGTTCATGCTACGAAAAGAAAAAGACCCCAACGGTATTAGTATTTGGGAGGAAGCTGCTTTCATACCTCGATAACATGTATCCTGAAGAGCACGTCGATAGAGAGAGAGAACAAGAAATGTGGGAAAGGGTAGACTACAGCACGGGTGATTTAGTATGGCTGAATAAGTTTTGTAGTGAGCCAGTATGGCTTCCAGATGTAGGAAAGGCGAAGTATGGAAAAAGATCCCATTATGTTGTGAAAAATGATGACAATGTGCTCAGATGCCATGTGAACCATACGAAAATGCAGCAATCAAGCACTACATATGGAGACGAAGACGCTCCCACCCTTCTCTACATTGGCAGAATCCCCTCCAAGGAAAACAAGTCTCACAGTAACTGAATTGACAGAACACTGGTCCTTCAGGCTGGCCCGAGAGATCTAAAGTGTGCTAAATCTGCTACGGCTAGTTCAGTCACGGTTGTCAAAATCATTTTTAAATGAAACACAACAGTTCATGTCCTCAAAAAGACGCCAGTGGATATATATTTGGAACAAAGTTGCTTTCACTTGCTAGGCAAACAGGTTGTGTACAAACTGCTGCGCCTGCATCAATACTTCAAAGCAGGAATCAAGAAACCCATCACACAAGCATAGTACTACGTAGCCACTTGAGTCGTGAGTTCAGAGCGCCAGACAAGCTAAGGGGGGGGGGAGGGGGTAAAGAAAGCGAAATGACTTTTCATTGTCGTTACTAGAGGGGGATGTGTCATACGCCAGAAAGGCACCAAGGGTGCACGAAAAGAGCGCAAGGAATGTGATGCATACGCATCTTATGGTGAGTCCCGCCTTGCTCATATTTTTTGGAATCAAGCAGCTTTAAATGCTGTCTAAAGAATGTATGAAGGTGACCCTAAATTAAACATGCAAGAAACAGCGTTGCACGTGGTATTTGGGTTGTGCAACGATCTCTTAGCTAAAGAAAAACACACTTTCTTGAAACTTACATTGACAGTCACGAGACTCTCCTCACATTGGCAGAACATGCAAAAGTTAAGAGAGCGACATCCTTTGTGCATATTGCTTTGTAGTGCAAGATTGTAAAAAAGTGCTTTCGGCGGAAGAGTGCACAAGTTATCATCACGGAGTTCCTAATTTAATGATGCAAGGTAGCGGAGAAGTGAACTTAATGACCACCGGCCGTTGCGCAAATTCATGCTTGCTAAATAACGTGTGTAAGGACGTGAATATACATGTGCGCATACAGAAAACACCAGATTAGGCGCCTACTCCTCGCGACAGCGTCCCTAGAGCCTTTCATAAAGTCAAACCCGAAGGTTCTCGTTAAAGCTTCCCGCAGAGTTAAAGAAATGCAGCAGATCCAATGTGCACTGCTGGAATCTATATAAAGGAAAGCTTACGAGGCAGTATTCACGCATTCCTTCTCATCTCGTTGAAGGGTACCCCGAAGAAGCAGCGCTGCAATGCAATGGACCTTGGAACGCAACCAGTGATATAGGTGTTCAAACAAGCAAGCTGGATTTCTGTGCAATTTGTTTGGGGCACCCGACCTCCCCTTGTAGGCGCAGATGTGACCGTCCACGCGCTTACTAGACGGCGCAACGCATAAGGAACCTGAGGGCAATGTCGTAGCAGATCAGACGCGATTCCGTGCTGACGTCTCAGTGTATGTACAAATATACATCTAGTCTCAATAGCTGTTGTTTTGCCATGTTATTATGGTATATTTCGAGACAATTTCTCTCTGTACAACGACCATCGGTTCCTTTAAGACTGCCACCGGCGCTTCTAATGCGATTGCGTGAAATATTGCAAATGTTATCATCCTTTCGAAGGTAGCAAACAGGTCGCAAGAGAACACACGCAGGGTTCTCGGAAAGTTGATTGGCTAAACTTTATCAGCTGAATAAAAACACTTGCTTTTCTGTGGTCAAATTTGTGACCCGCTCAATTATGGAAGTCTCCACGAACTGCGAGTTTACATGCTAACTCACTGGCACGTTCATCGACAAGTCGAAGCATTGGAACATCTATGAATCACATGATTGTTGCAGATATCTAAAGGGTTGGCATGAGACCTGTTTATTAAAGAAAAACTGGTCGTTCATACCAACGTAGAAAGTGAGCAAATCTGTGAAATAGCATGTTCTACATAGTTATGACTAAATGCACAAGGGTAAATCAGGCCAACTGCACCTATTCACAGACGCATTTTGGAGGTAGCATGTAGTCTCGGTAGGGTCAGTGCATGAAACAGGTGGATATTCTTTACACACTGTCTTTCCTTAAGTCCCATCGTGGCGTTGAGCCAATGGTTGTGAAGTTGCTGCGCGTCATAAAAATAGCACGAAGTGCATAAAGCTACGGAGAACGTACGCACGAACAATCAACTTTGTCACTTTATTGAAATGACTGAATGGCAGATCTATAGGGAGAACGCCTATCCGTAACCGCATTTTGCTAAGCTTCGCACTACCTTTAGAAAGAGAGAGACAATTTAATTGAAAGAAGGCAGAGAGGTCGACCTGAGCTAAGGCGCCCTAGCCTGCTACTTTGCGCAGGGGGAGGGGAAACGGGGACATAAAAGTGTGATGAGGGATGATGATGACATAGAAAGAGGGATGCGCAACTGTGAAAGCAAGTTCAACACTCTGATGATAAACATTCACAAATCTCATCCATGAAGCCACTATCAGGTTCCGTATCAAGTCTGTAGTCACCAGTTCAAGTGAACTTAAAATAAAGGCGCTACCTTTAGAATATAACCTAAAATATGTACACAGCTGCTTGTATAGCTTCCCGTCATCACATGTGCGAACTAGGAACATGCACAGACAACAGGGAGGAGTGCGTGCCTAGTGCATATCGAAGGCGATAAATGCTGGCGCGGTGGATGACTCACAATTCTAACGAAAGATGTCTTTAGAAGCGCCTCTAGGCGTTAAATACGTTATAAAAAATTTAATTGCAGGGTTTTACATGCCAAAACCACTTTCTGATTATGAGGCATGCCGTAGTGGAGGACTCCGGAAATTTAAACCACCTGGGGTTCTTTAACGTGCACCTAAATCTAAGCACACGGGTGTTTTCGCATTTCGCCCCCATCGAAATGCGGCCGCCATGGCCGGGATTCGATCCCGCGACCTCGTGCTTAGCAGCCCAACACCATAGCCACTGAGCAACCACGGCGGGTTTAAATACGTTATAGGTAAAGTGTTTAGAGTAGAATTTACGAAATTGGACATAAATTGGCCTTCTAAACGCCAAAGTCAACACAAAATATGCGCCAGAAGCCCGAGCACTTTTTGAGGCAGTGGTTAATAGGGCAATTGTAGAAGCGAATTACCAAGTTTCAACAGTGGCGTCATTCTGTTTTTGCAAGCAGTGCGGAGCAGACGGAGGATGGAAGGCTCGCCCAGAGCTGCGACAGCGGTCAATGCCAGCAAAGAGCAAAGAGCTACATGATAAATTCTGCCTACGTTACAATCAGGAGATGCGATGAGGCGAGCAGTTATGCACTCTATTTCCACCTTGGCAGTAGCCCGTACCGCAGTGACAACTTTTGGCAACCTCTCAAGGACTTGGGTGTCATACACGAAGTGAGTGGCATTCGGGCATATCAGATGTCGCACGTGCGGCTGGTTAACACGAAGGCGAATAAAGCCAAGGAAAAACTGACGGAAGCAGGCGTTCTCATAGTTGCAGATCGGGCATGCCTTGTCATCCACCACACGCGACAGGAGGCTAAAAGTAAGCTGCACTGGTATATCGACACGAGCACAGTGGTTTCGAAATGCTTAAGTAAACATTTGGGTCTCCATTTGGACCAACACTGTATACACAATTTGAAGGCTCCAACCATGCCCGCCTAGATAGAATCTATGTGTCTTTAAAATTGATTCTGAAAATCAGTGGGTACTGTGTTAGTCCTGATTCATGTAGTGATCACTGTTTACTGTCATTTGTTATGGGTGGAAGGAATAGAGGTAAAAAAGTAATAATAATTTGTTGAAATGAAATTCTAATGCCTTGGAGGATGAAGATGTTCATGATTTATGTCCAAGATGCACTGATGAGAATGCACTGTAGAGACGACAAATGCAGATTGAAATGGAAGCTCATTAAGGAAAATATTCAAGCAAAATATTTTAAGCAAAAAAAAAGAGAATTACCCTTTTGAACACGCCAGTAAAATAAGGCGCACGAAATGTCAAGAGGAACGTACGTTACGTGGAAATTTGAGAGCACCACTAGCAGAGAAAAGTAATGTACCAGAGCCTTTAGGGGGGAAACGATATCCGCTTAGTAAAGTCGAAATTGGACTAAATAGAAGAGAAGAATTATGGTGGTGTGCAGATAAGGGCGAAAAGATGACCGCAGGCGGGAAGCTGACCAAAAGAATGTTCGGTCTAGAAAAAAGAAATGATAAGCCTTTTGGTCTTCGTGAGATCGAAAATAATAGACATATTTCAAGTCAGCAGGAGGTGCTATAGCAAATGGTTTCTTCAAATACTACAGTAAATCCCTCGCTCGAAGCGAAATAAATGCGGTAGGTTTCAAAAGCGAATTTCTAAATTTAATGCAAAGGATAGAGGACTGAAAGAAATAAAATTCGGAACTTCCGATTAGGCAACCGCAAGTAGCGAATTCGATTAATGATACTAATTTGGGGAAGTTCCTGGGGCCAGAAAAGTTATCTACTACTTCTTATAAGCAGCTTCAAGTAGATATCGCCCCACGCTTAGCACCGGTCTTTATTGAAGCATTAGACATAAACGCCCTGCTTTCTTTTCTGTTTTCTCGCGCCATGTTAATTCCCAAAACAGAAAATGTAAAGTTACGTGAAGTGCAATCCTACAGACGGACCAAGGGGTCAAATAGTGGCTACAAGATATTTATGAACATTCTAGCAAGGCGACTCCAGATGGTAATTCATGACATTATTGGCGGCCAGCAAACATATGGAATCGCAAACATTCAAAAGGCCCGAAGTATGCCGTAATACTGTGATGCTATAAGGGATCGCACTGTAATTACATCGAGTTAGAAAAAAAAAGAAATCTTCGGTAGCGTTCCTCACGACATTGTTTCTATTGTTGAGATATGTTAACGTTGGTAGCGCGATTCGGCAAGGAGACAAAATGACATACAATAAATGTAAAACAAGGCTAACAATCAATAATTTGGAAACGAACCAATGTAGAATGTACGGCACGCCAAGGGTGTGCGATTTCTTCTCTTCTATTTTCCATTTGCAATTAGTCATTTTGTCGGAGAGTTATGCAAAACAGCACCACAAAAGGGAGTTTCAAAATACAAGAAACCTAAGTACAACTAATGGAGTACGCTGACAATATTCTCGCATTTTGTAAGGACTACTAAAGCATGAAAGAAGTTGCTAAAATTGCGAATCCTTACAGCAGAACCAGCGGAAATTTGGTAAACGAGCAAGTGCCTGGGTTACTGGCATCACGAATGGCTTTTAACTCCAGACCGGTTTACCCTTATTTCTTGGGTCACCGCTCCTGTGGGACACTTAGCTGTACGATTACAATATTATTGCGACAGTAAACCTGACTGCCAGCGTCAGGCGTTTGAATTGCGAGAGGAAACCTTAGCAGCTCAAGCGATTCCATCTTTCTTTATTTGCAAGAACCACTCTTTGTAACCTATTCTTTGTCACCAAGTTATAGGTGGTAGTGCTGCAAGTGATCATTGTATATGTAGTATTGTGCAAAAGTTCCGCTGCGTATTGCTTTATTTTTTGTTGCGTTCTACTTGGAAGCGTAAAAGTAGAAGAAACGTTTTTATAAGTGTTCGCTGTGGAGGGCTTGGTTGTGTCATGTGGATGTGTGCCAGTTAGTCAACCGCTTTATATTCTTTCGAGGCAGCCGAGATCCATTCACGCGTACTGTTCTACAGCTTAAGCTTCGTAGTGCATAACAGAAATTTGTTGTATCTTCTAATATATGAGAGCAAATATCAGAGTTTACCTGGAAGAAGCAGTGCATTCTTGTCCTTTCTTGAAAGCACGCTTTTCTTTGGATACTTCGGTTCTGTTTAGCCTAAAATGTTGTACAAGGATTTCATTGATACAATTCTTCCTGTCCCTCTTCGTAGAGCAAGGTACTGTGTAAGCCATCACCAAGAAGTTTTAAGCCGTGTAAAAATAAGACGTCTTGATCCAGGAGTAAAGCTCTTTTTCTTTAAATTACACACATTTACACTACCTGCTAAAAACATGTATGCAAGAAATGAGTTTGTTCGACCATTGTTTTTTCCCGCAGAAAACCTGTGTGGTGTGCTTTTGCGACGTCCTTCAACGGAATCTAAAAAGGTTGTCTTTATGCACATCACATGAGCTTTCTGCAAGCTGAAAATAATTAAGGAGTACCATTTGATCTAGTTATGCTACTGTAGCTTGCACAATATGTCGTGGTCTTAAATGGGGTGCATAACGCTGATATTGAGGCAAGCCTGGTTTGAGAGTTCTTTTTTTTTTTTAATCCATATGTTCATTGGCACAGGCACAAAGGCTAAAAGAAATATGCTTTGATGACTTCAAAAAGTCCAAATCCTTTGCAGATTAAGAAATTTTAGCAAAACTGTCAGAGCTCAAGCTGAGCTAGAGTTTGCATTTCTTCCTATACGTATTTTTCGTGTCACTGTAAAAATGTCCTTACGTAGACAATAAAGAAAGAAAAAATAACGCTGACGTCGGGGTAATGTCTCCGTCTGCCACGCAGCGGTGTAGGGTTCGATTCTCCGTCCGTACTTTCTTGTTCTTTACCACAGCCATTTCCTTTTCAGCAGTATCTCTAACGTGGCGGAAACATTTTCGCCACCTGTATATCGTTATGGCAAATCACAGCAAGAAAAGGGTCCTCAGGGCCGCTCGACAGGCAGATATTATGCACAGTCGGGTCTTACGTACACGTTTGTAGCGCGTATTGCGCCATTTCTACAATAAGTTATTTTTTTTTTACATATGCTCTCTAACGCATGTAAGAACGGCGCGAGAAACTAGTGGCGAAACCGGCAAATCGCACCGGTGCCCACCTTAGTGCCCTAGGGCCACCATGGCTGGATGAAACTGCGCACGGGTCCGATTTGCCGAATTCGCCATTTCTCAGATGTGTGTCGCGACGGTCCGATGCGTACGGCAGCCTGGCAGCAATGATGACTCACTACTTTCTGTCGTCAGGCATGAGAAGACCTAAGTGGGGAAAAGGCCTTACCGACATTAGGCAAATTGTCGCAGACAATAACAAATGAACCTAAGAACAAAATATTTAGCAGATATTTATGCAACCCAGGTACAAAGCGTAGCAATAGGAGATATTACTCCAACGCTAACAAAACAGCCGGCTTTTGATAGTTTGCCTGACGTGATGATGTATCACGTCAGGTATTTTGTTTCGTCTTAAGCAGGTCACATGCTTTCTTCTTGTTGAAAGCGATTGCGCAGCTAACATTTCCCCCAGGCTTCTGCGCTTCCTCGTATTTACAGGTTTAAGTTTCTTACATGGCGTACACATCTTTCTTTTTGTGCCATGGCACGTAACCTATAATTATTATAAGGCGTAACCTCTTGCATTCACGGCTATTCTAGGGCTCCTATGATGTAGCCACCGAAGCAGCAACAATGAAAATTCAGGTTCCAGTGGACCAGCACACCTGCACGTTGCTCCCAGGTCCGACACTTGAATTTTTATAAGGCGGGAAAATTCGCTTATAAACGTAACAGCATCTGAAAATGTTTGGAATGCAATTAATTCTACAATGACAGAACGCACGGTGTATCCGTTCCTGTTGTTAGTTTTTTTTTGCGTTGCACGTAGTCCCTATATTCTAAAGCCTTAAAACCATTACTTACCTGACCAAAGTATACGAGGTGCTCCAACACAGTCATGTCGGGAAAAAACACATCGAACTGCTGGCAGAAGCCGGTATCTTTAGCGGAGCCTGCACTTTCGCCACCGCCAAATTGGATGGTACCACACGAAGGCTTCAGCAGTCCTGCGGTTCGCAAACCGAGAAGGCTTTCGACCCGTCCACCGTCTGTGGTACTACATAGCACGCCAAACTACTCCTGAGCTGTGTATTTTATGTCCCTCTCCACTAGTTACAACATATTGCCGCAGGTGAGATTTAAGACGATGAACAGAGCGCTTGTGTAGGGCACTATAAGCGATAAAAGCATAGCAGCTCTCTTTTCCCTTGCTGGCCTAAGCTCCGAAGGAAGCCCTTTATGAGTAATTTAGCTTCTAACACGTTTATGAAAATATAGTTGTCCCGTAATAATACCTAACGGGATCACATAATTTTGCCTTCACATTGGTGAAAGTACTGACCCAGTAATTCTTTTTATGTAAGATCGAGTGTAGTGGGCCGTAATGACAAAGAACAGATCTTGTGGGAACGGGGGAAAAAGAATGAGTTCATGCTTTGGTTCTGTGTACGCTCGTCGTGGAATGTTACATTGGCGCAGTCTAAGACAGGATAGAAGCCTCTGTTATGTGGCTAACTCTGAGTATAGCCAGAGACGCTCAGCATCGGTCGTATTTTTCAACGTGTGATGCGGATGAAGACATCAAGTATGCTTTGCCCGAAGACACCACGACTCCCAAAAGGCTGGGAAGACGCTGCAGGAGATTGATGTTCAAGCTTCAGTGAAGATAAGAATGAAGCAGTCCGAATTTCAAGTACACATCATGACGCTGCTTGCCCAGCTGACAGCAAGAACTGCACCGAGCAAGGCCGATTCTTCCATGGACTCGTGCCTGCTATAAATGCTTCGCCTGCATCAGCAACACGCCGAGCGACAGCAGCAACTCATGGAAAATCTTCTGACTGTTATTCAAGCTCAACAACGACCAAACAAGCAGATGGTAAAGCCCGACTTCTTTGATGGAGAGAGCTCAAGAGCCGAGACTTGGATCCAGTTCTACGAACAAGTGTGTGAGAAGAACTCCTGGGAGGAACGCTGCGATCGCGTCAGGAACATGCATCAGTTTCTCAGCGGACTTGTCAAAAAGTGGTATGACATTCATAACGCTGGCCATATGACGGATACATGGAAGCAGTGGAGAACGAGCTTTTTGGCAGCTTTTAACTAAAACCCGGTTGAAAGGTGGGACCGAGCTATTGGTTATAAATATCGCTCAGGAAAATCCCTACAATATTTTAACGAGAAAGGACGTCTTCTTCAGATGGCAAGCGCAATACTACCGGAGTCCACAGTAGGGCCACTGATTGTTCAGGGCTTACCCAAGGAACTTCAGAGGCAGGTACAAGTAAAGTCGCCTAAGACTATCGAATAACTGTTGGGATGTTTCAGAAACATCTGCACTGATTTTACACCACAAAATGTGCGTCGGACAGATCAAACTTTCGAAAGGGCTTCGTGGAGGTCTCGCGATCTCGAAAATCTTCATAGCCGAAATCGAGTCGTCAACTTAATGCCCACTAACAGCAATGACGCTGAACCAGTAGACGGTCATTCAGAGGAAGCACAACCAAAAAACTAATAAAAGGGGGTGCCCAGTCCCACCTGACGACAAAAATTGATACCGTTTTTCTAACCACCCTTAGCCTTGTCTATCATAAACTCAATGTCAATGGAAACGATGTTGATGCATTCGTAGATAGTGGTGCATCTGTTTCTGTGATAAATGAGGTTCTTGTTAAAACTCACGAAATAATTAGAGGAAGACCGGTGCTGGTACATAGCTTTGATGAGACGAGACAAGTATATGACGAATGGGCGAAAGCAAATGTCTCTTATCAAGGCCGGAGGGCTAATATCGACGCCCTTGTCGTGAAGGACTGTGACTATAAATGCTTAGTTTTGAGAATAGATATGAAGACACTGAAGTTAAACCTTCATTGGAATGATGAAGTAACTGTGGCGGAACAGATACGCGCGTCCTTGAACGTCGCGGACCGCCTTGTTCAGCATGAAAAAGACGTTCGTGAAAAATTCCGTGAACTTATCTGTCTAAGCAACTATCCACCGGCTACAACCAAATTTACTGTTCCCTTTAAGCTGAGAGATGTTGCGCCGATCAGAAAAAAAGCCTCACAGTATGTCCCGCGAAAAGAAACTTTGGTTGAAAAATCAGATGCAGAATATGTTAAATGCTGGAATGATACGGCCATCGGTGTCGACGTTCTCGGTGTCGACTCTCGCTCTGAAAGAAGGCGTATCTCTGCGACTGTGTACTGATTACCGGATCTTGAATAGCCAGACGGACATCTTTCCTTTTCCAATTCCAAGGATCGACGAGATAATTGAAGAAACCGGAGGCTGGCAAATATTCTCCCTTATAGACCTTTGCAAAGGATTTTGGCAGATTCCGCTCGAAGCAGAATATAAAATGTATACAGCCTTTGTCACTCCATTTCATGTGTACGAATATAATAGCTTGCCTTTTGGATGGAAGAACAGTGCGGCATGGTTCCAAAAGTTGATAATAGTGTTCTCAAGCCATTTCTCGGATTATTCTGTAATGTGTATGAAGACGACACCATAGTCTACTGCAAGAATGAAACATCACACGCCGAACACTTGACATCTCTTTTGATGGCATTAAGTGACGCCAAACTTAAAGTGAAGTTTAAGAAAAGTGAATTTTTTAAACAAAATATTACATTTCTCGGTCGCATTTTGGAAGGATTCACAAAGAACACGTAAGAGGTGTCCGTGGAACGTGCACGACAGATGAAGAAGCTGGACAATGTACACGCCGACACAGTTTTTCTTGGCCTCGCAGGACACTTTAGAAATTACATAAAGGATTTTGCAGCCCGAGATAAACCGTTGAACAACCTACTCCGTAAAAAGACAGATTTCATTTGGACTGATAAATGCGAGAAGACGATTCCTAGGAATTGTGCTGCTCAGAGATTGAGGGTTTTGAGAACTACTGACATCTTTAAAAAATGTGTTAAATTCTTCAGCAAGTTCTGTGCCATGTATACGGCGGCCCTGAAAAACGAGATCTTTGATAACTGGCGACGATGGTGTTCTGTTTAGAAACATATTTAGCTTTTTCCATACGTTTGCACTATCCTTACAGGATTCCTGTTGGAACTGGTGCTGCAGGAAAAGCCGCTTTTCATTTCCCAGGAAGGAATTCAGGTTATTTCTATATTGCTTAAATATTTTTAAATTTAGAAGTGACCTCGTTTTGACAAACTTTTAATATAATCTAGCCTTCTTTTTTATTCGTCTCAAACATTCACGGCTGATCCAGGGCTTTCGGTTGTTATGATGCGGCTTCAAAATAATTTCTCTAAATTGTTCACAGTAAATTCGCTTAAAACTGGATATGAATGTTTCATACGCCTCATCTGCAGTGTCACAATGGAATACACCATCCCAGTTTTCATTCATAAGACCTCATCTGCGACGCTTTCCACTCACACCTTCAGTGCACGCATGCCGACCTCTTCACGACCTATGCTCGACTACGCATCCGATATATAACTACGTCCGAAAGTTCATTCGCTCCTGTGCACAGTGCCAACGCCGAAAACCACCTCCCAGGCAAGTCTACCCGTCACAACCCATTACTTGCCCTAGTCGACCCTTTGATCGTGTTGGTATTGACATATACGGACCTCTACCCTGGACTGCAGCAGACAACCGCAGGAATATTGTTGCAGTGGATCACTTGACCCGCTATGCTGAAAGAGCCGCTCTGCAGACTGCCACCGCCCGCGGCGTTGCATCGTTTCTGTTACGACATATCGTTCTTCGCCACGGTCCCCCTCGCGAACGTTTGAGCGATAGAGGCCACCATTTTCTTTACGATGCTTTGAAGGCACTACTCGACGAATGCCGAATCGTCCACCGCACCAGTACAACGTACCATCCACAAACTACCGGTATGACCGAGCGCTTCAACCATACTCTTGGCCATATGCTCTCGGTGTACGTCGCCTCTGATCATTCAAATGGGGACCAAATTCTCCCTTTCGTGACGTATTTGTACAATATTGCGGCCCAAACAACTACTGGATTTTCCCCTTACTTTCTCCTATACGGAAGAGAACCATCTAATACGTTCGATACCATTCTTTCATATACACCTGACGCGTCCGAAAGTACTCCACTATCTGAAGCTGCTCGTCATGCCGAGGAATGCCGCCAGATTGCCCGCTCTTTTTCAACTCAGGACCAGTCGCAGCTTCTGCACCGACCGTTCTGCACCAACTTTTTCTCCAGGTTCTCTCGCATGGCTTCGTGCACCCGCTACCACACCCAGCCTCTCCGCACAACTTGTCGCAAAATACCTAGAACCCTACCGCGTCCTGGAGCAAACGTCCTCCGTCAAATACATCGCAGAGCCCCTCACGCCGTCGACGGACCTACGCCATCGCGGCCGCGAACTTTCCCACGTCTCTCGCATTAAGCCGTAATACGACCCAATAGTAGTTTCTTCCGGTTCGAGCTCGTGGTTGCTGTCCTTGGCGGAACGCTTGTGACTGCTACCCGTTCGCCTGCGCCCGTTTTTAATAAATCTCTTAGCAATTTAAATTAAATTATGGGGCTTTACGTGCCAAAACTATCTTCTGATTATGAGGCACACCGTAGTGCAGGACTCCGGGAATTTTGACCACCTGGGGTTCTTTAACGTGCACCTAAATCTAAGTACGCGGGCGTTTTCGCATTTAGCCGCCATTGAAATGCGGCCGCCGTGGCCGGGATTCGATCCCGCGACCTCGTGCTCAGCAATCGCCACTGAGCAACCACGGCGGGTTCTTAGCAATATATATATATATATATATGTATATATATATATATATATATATATATATATATATATATATTTATTGCTGTGGTAATTACTGTGGTCGGTTCATATTCCAAGCCCACGTTGTTGCTACCCTGATGCACTATTTCTTGAGTTACCCGCCGGTCTGTATGCCTCCGCATGAACGTCAACTTGTGGTTCCCCATCGAGCACCGGTCGGCCACTCTGTTCGTCGTCGTGGCTACTTCGGCGCTCCCAATCATGTGCTGAATTTGACAAGAATATCATGAGCTCGAGCACCGCCACCGTATTCTGGTACAAGCTCGGCATGAATCACCTTCTCATTGAATACCTTCAAATCCAAGATGGCAATTACCGCTCATGCTTCAGCCAAACTTCCTGATGAACGATGCCGTTTTTATTTTTATGTCTCAGGGGTGGTCTGTGGTATTAAATACGCATTTTTTTTTATTCCGCTGAAGCTAGCGAAACCTGAGCTCGCTTGGATGTCTGCCTTTTACACCTGCTTCAGTTTTGGTGCCCATAACACAGTACTCTATCAACGGCCCTTGAATATTAGGCAAAAAAATCTATGCAATAAGCACAACTAGCTGCTATTAGTGAAACCAAACCTAGTCTTACCAGTGATGGTGGCCTCTTCTGTGTGACCTAAATCATTCAAATATTCTTACCACTTATCTAACCAGTTAGTCAAGCCTAAACAAAAACTCTCGAATACTATTTGCATGGCTAATTCGTAGGAATTAGCAATTAAACTTTATGATTTAGTTTGAACGTAGAAAGCGACTTTTAGTACGTAAATATTAGCCGCTTATATACACTGAAGGAAATTCAATGCGACAATATATACCTAAAATATTTAAGCACTGTTGCACTGGTCTTCGGTTACGACAGTGTGAGATGCACTGACCTGTGATGCAACTCATGAGCGTTGTCTTGCCCGCACCATTGTGGCCAAGCAGCGCTGTCACTTGATCTGAGTAGATCTTGAAACTAACGTTGTCAAGTGCGGTGAATAAGCCGAACTTCTGTGGATGCGTTCATGGGAGAGGAAATGCAAAAAAAAAAAAATGTCTGCTCTCAGTTCCATACAATATTTTGTCGTTAACAAAAAGTGGTTAATTCATTGCATCAGTGCATAGTTTTGGAACAACAATTGTTACAGTGTCAGCAGTCCGTATGATTCTTCACACCATACCTAGTCAGGCCCTTATCCATCTGTTGCCATATCCATACCAGTGCACTCTGTAGCCTACACAGCTCCAACGATTTTATGCAACTGCTATAAAGTAGTTGCGCTGGTGCGGCGAAACTATGAGCAAATACAGTGTAAACAATGTTGCTTTGAGAAGTGTGGTGGGGTAAACTGGGCGCGCACATATAATTATATAAGTTCTCGTGGTTGCCTCGCGAGTTGCGACGTGGATCGAAAAATTATACTTGTGCATTAAAAAAAATGTGTGCCGCCGAAACTTTTCCTCATCCAGCCGTTATGGATGTACATTCAACTCTACATCCGATCTGAGTGGCGCTAACAATGCCAGGGCTAGATCTAGTAAGCATAAATAGCCAGGTAAGCGGACGGATTGATAGCCCTAGCATGATTGGTAGCGCGACGCAGCCGTAATGTGGAGGTTGTCGGTTCGGCTCCCACCAGAGGCAAGTTGTCTTTTCGCCCACATTTATTTCCCTTTTATACATTATTTGTTACACTTCAACAAGACCGACCGCTAATTTTCGCGATGCTTTCCATTGCTTCAATGTTTTTTGGCCACACACACACACACACACACACACACACACACACACACACACACACACACGCACACGCACACGCACACGCACACACACACACACACACACACACGCACGCACGCACGCACACATGCACGCACACACACACACACACACACACACACACACACACACACACCACATATATATACAATGAACGACAAGAAAGGGGGTTAACCGGAGGGGCCCACTTTTTAATAATCCTACGAAGCCAACAAACAGAGACACCGAGGAAAATATAGGGGAAATTACTTGTACTTACTAACTGAATTAAAGAAAGGATAAGTTAATGGCAATTAAAGTGGATGGAAAAACAACTTGCCACATGCAGGTGGGGAACGATCCCACGTCTTCGCATTACGATTGAGCTACCGACTATGCGGCGCTGTTTTCCCTCCACTTTCTGGGGTATTTAGGTTTTCCTACTAGAACTAACCCTAGGAGTGTTAGCTGCAGCGCCACCACTCACAAACTTTGGCGGCGGATGAGGAACATCCTTTGTGCCGCAGGCGTCACGAGTACATGATTTTTTTGGCGCGAAGGCAACTGGTCAATGAACCCACATATGCTACCTGAAGGCATCAATGTTGCCGGATTCGAGACCCTCGTTATGTAATATACAAGAATAAAAGGGGTTTAGCGAGGGGCCCCATCTTTATTAAGGATATAAGAAGCCGACAAATAGAGAAAACGTCCGTCGGTCGCCCTTGCTGACCATCGGCGTTTGCTGACCGATACCGTAGGTCGGCTAATAACTTAATGGCGTTGTCGTGCTAAGTATAAAACAGGGCAAGGTAAGACAAAGAATCTTATAGGCGTCGATAAACGGACGACGCAGAAAAGCCAGCCAAACAAGCAAAACGTGAACACGGCTAAATAGAGGCGTATGTGCTGCTCTGTGATGTTTGAACACGACGATTTTCAGTTCTGCCTAGTTTCAGATCTTTCAGTGACGACGGGTAGCCACAGTTTTTTTACGAATCTCGGCCCGTATTCACAAAACTTTCTTGCGCTGAAACCGTTCGTGGCAGCCAATAGTGATGTAGGATATTAGCACAGGCGATCAGCCAGTGAAAACACCACTTAGGAACGAAAAGCTTCGTGAATTCGGATCCTGCTGAGCAAATACCTGTTTCACATAAGTAAAGCATTGCTGAAGGGGCCCTTAGTTTCTTCCCAAGTGAAAGCACCACATTTATTACTAAAAATTTTCTTTTCCTCTCCCACCACAGAATGGTAGAACAGCCTTGATGGCGTCTCGCCATCAAGACGTCTTGCAGCAGTTGGAAGAATCCTCTAAGTTAGCTAATTACCAAGCCGTATTTCTGCCTAAGTGTTGCGGTCGTTCTTGCTGCTTGTTCTTGATTGCTAGCAGTGTACCTGTCTGTTCACTGCACAAGGTTTCCTAAGTAACTTCAGCCAAGAATTTTTAAATGAAAGGAGCGTCGGATGCGGACTGAAGCGGCGCATACTATTCGTAATAGCCTAAAGTAACTCAGGCAATTTTTTTGTTTTCACCATAGCTAAATAATTAAGTTTAATTACCCAACATATTAATTATTGTCTGAAGATCCGAAGTATGGTAAGCACACTTGTAGAGCACCTTCAGAAACCACCGATCAAGTTCTTTCTTGGACGATACGTCTCACATAGTCCTTTTTTGCGGGTTGCAACAAACGCCCGCGAAATATGAAAAACGCCACGTGACAGAGCGCTTGTGCCTAGGTATCGTGCTGCTCTCAAGCATGCGTTAGGTGAACAAGGTCGGCTCTCGTCGGATGACAGCGAAAATGCATGCTGCCGGCCGAACGCTGCCGATGAGATAATGAACGCCCTGCCGCTTCCTCGTCGCCAGTCACGATGTAGCCAACCTTGTTCACCGAACGCAGACTTGAGAGCAGAAGAATACCACTGCACAAACGCTCCGCCACATGACTTTTTTCATATTTCATGGCCTATATTTGTAACCTAGAAAAAGAGATTACGTGAGACGTATCATAAAAGAAACAACTGGATCGGTGGTTTCTGAAGGTGCTCTACAAATCTGCATATCATATACTTGCTGTGCTAAGCCAATAATTAAAGAAGTTTGGTAATCAAACCTAATGAGTGAGTTATGGGGAAAACAAAAAATTGCCTCACTTACCACATGCCAGTGTGAACAGTATGCGTTCGGTTTAATTCGCTTCCGACGCGCCTTTCATTTTTGAAATCTTGGTTCAAGTTACGTAGGACACCTTGTATACCTGTATGTCTTGCGAAGTGCAGCAGTATTTCTAAACATCTGTCTTTGTCTATATATATCATTACTGAAATGATAATAATACAGGCGCGTGGCTTTGAATCATTGATAAAATAAGTGATATTGTTTTGCAGGTGTCATATCTTGACGCTTCATGCAGGGAACATTCCACGAAAGCAAAGGTGCCGTGCGTTGTTCACAGTATGCAATGAATGGTGGTAGGTTTTAGATGCTATATGTATTAACGTCAGCGGCAACCAACGCCCAATAACAACTTCATCGGCGATGAATAATGCTATGTTACTTGTAAGGAATAAACGGCCGGTAGCTGCTCTGCCTAAATCATTATTCTGTGTTGTATGAAGACCAAATCATCGAACGAAATCAGTTTAGTGGATAATTTTGTACAGAAAGAAATACCGAAAGGAAGACTACACCTTTCTATGCTGCATGAACGGTGAGCGCCTCCTTTCAAATGCAGTTTGACAGCCGCTAATTACAGCTCCTGCACTCTCTAGAAAACAAACTCTACACAACATACAAGTCGCTCTTCAACTGTCATGATTAACTTGTAGTATCAAACGTGAGATATACAATTTACAAAGCGCTCAATATTTACAAACAACACTATAAAGTTGTTAATGCAGACGGCGTTAATAAGAGAATTAATGCACTGCAATGCAGACTGTTTACTGTAATTCAGGTGAGGCGTACGCACAACCCAACCTCTCCCACA
Source organism: Dermacentor andersoni (assembly GCF_023375885.2). Taxonomy (NCBI): domain Eukaryota; kingdom Metazoa; phylum Arthropoda; class Arachnida; order Ixodida; family Ixodidae; genus Dermacentor; species Dermacentor andersoni. The sequence continues at coordinate 143,854,210 of NC_092815.1, read as the reverse complement.
GGTCTTGCTATTAGTATCGTCCTTCGCTTACCACTGACAAGCCACGGATGTCCACAAGAGCAGCTATATCCGGCGCCACCTCGAAGCGTTCCGGGTCTCGATTCTCCTCCTCATTAACCTCGGTGACTGCTACTACATTAACGGGAAGCCAGTAGCCGGGCTGCGTATGGAGAACTTTGCCTTAGCCACACATCAGCGGCGTTCTAAGGTCAAAAGAGCGCCAGCAAGTTCTCGGAACTCGTGGTTAGGCGTTCTTCCTACCGGATCGTAAAATGAGTTTCAGAACATTAGCTTTTCTTAGTTCATTGCGTAGCTTCACGCCATCGCCATCGTGGTCACCACTCGCAGCTCAGACCATGACAAAGCGCCACCGTAGTCTTTTATTGGTGACTGGTGGAAGCCCACGCAATGCTTTACGAAATGATACCACAGAAAGTTCGGCCACTTGACGCCGAGCTTAGTTGCACGAAATCATAGCGTTTCATTCAATTACTAGAGGGAACTATGGCCCTAATGTCCACCGGATCTGTCAGCATGGCGGATTAGCCAGCATGAAAATGATGGCTAGCACATGGATTAACTTCGTCCTTATGCCTTCAAACAAACGGCTTCGTGACATTGGCAACTGATCATTTCTAAGGAAGTACTGCGTCACAAATATTTAAATAGACGTTATTTAAATGGTCCAACGGCAGGATTCGAACACAGGACCTCTAGCAGAGAAGCCCGATGTTAACGCCATTACACTACAGACGCATCGACGAGCAGGAATTATGCGTGTTCGCAGAGTCCCTGAATGTCAATGCTATATATATATATATATATATATATATATATATATATATATATATATATATATATATATATATATATATATATACCAGAAAAAAAGCAGTTCTGGGTCCGGGTAAATACCATTTGCTCACACGTATTCTGCAACTACTATTAACTTCCTTGAAGTCAGCGTTTCAGTGCTCAATTATACACTATCTACTGCCCTATACAAAAAGCCGACAGATGTCAATATTTGCACTTCCATAGCAGTGACGTTAAACATTGCAAGACTAGCATTCCTTATAGCCAAGCCTTACGTTTTAAACGAATTTGTTCTGAGCAATCAGAGTTTCAAAAAAATTGCGGTACCCTAAAAAACGCTTTAGCCAAACAAAATTACCCACCACAATTCAAATTCAAATTCAAATTTGAATTTCAGTACCCACCACAATTAATTGACGATGCAATAAAACGCGCAGACGTGCATGACCGAAGGATGCTTCTTTGCATTAAGAACAAACCAACTTCCTCACCGCAGACCAATCTTGTCCTAACCCACTCTGCGTCAGTCTCAAGTGTTTCGCATGTATTAAAGAAACACCACAATATTCTAATGCAAAGTGAACACCTCAAAAACATATTCTCTGATCCGCCTAAAGCAGCATACCGTAAAGCTAGAAATATTCAAGATATACTAGCATCATCATCTAAGCCTGACTGCCCTGATGCCATCGGATGCCATCCTTGTCGAAAACCGCGATGTAAAGTATGCCCCTACATGGTCACATCGCAACAGGTTACTAGTACGCCTTCAAACTTGTTTAAAAATCAAAGGCGATTTCGACTGCAACACAAAAAACGTAATATACATGCTTGAATGTACGCTGTGCAAAAAACGGTACATCGGACAAACGGAAGCGCCTTTCAGATTCCGCTTTAACAATCATATATCCCACGCTAACACGTTGCCCAACCTGCCCATCTCAAGACATGTGCATCTTCCTGACCACTCATTTGATAAACTGAGAGTCACGTTGCTTGAATCTGGATTTCGTTCAAATTATGATAGAAAAGACCGCGAATCCTTCCTTATCTATAAATTTGATACCGTCGCGTGTGGTATGAATGAATGTGTAGGAGAATTGAGTTGCCTGTCTTTTTAGCCCGTCACTTGTCCCTTCTTCTACTAGTATGTACGTCACTATTCCCCTTTTTCTGTGTCTGTGTTTGCTTGATAACATAGCACGTATTGAGCACATATTGACGTTTTGTTGTCACGTGGCGAATGGTTCTTGCAATTCATTTCGGTGCGTTCTTATGCTTTGTATTTTAGATGATATTGTTACGTGTGGAAAGACACAGAATAAAGAAGCTATATACAGGTTATTTACACTGGAGCCAGATCGCCAGGTCGACACTCGCTCGCGGCCAAAAGGCACAGACACACTTCGTCGTCGTTCTCGCGGCGGCTCGTACCTTCAGCATCACTCGATGATATCGTAATACTACCCCCCGGCGGCAAAAGCGCCGTCACGGTGCTGTTAAATATGCAAGGCGCGTGGAGAGTTGTACGGTTTGACTCGGGCGACGTGGACAATGTCACTGGCTGTCACAGTGGAGGACGTAGTGGGCGTGGCTAGAGCGATTTCGTAGGTGACATCGGTTACTTGGCGAAGCACGCGATATGGGCCTGTGTAGCAGGAAAGCAGCTTTTCACATAGCCCAACTTTACGTGATGGTGACCAAAGCAACACGAGGGTGCCGGGCACAAAATGGACATCACGGTGACGGAGGCCGTAGCGTTGCTTCTGTTTGCCTTGAGACACTTGTAGACGAGTGCGCGCAAGTTGGCGAGCATGGTCAGCATGGGCGATAGCGTCACGGGCATAAGCGCTAGTTGAAGCTGTGGTGGACGGAAGCACAGTGTCCAGTGGAAGCGTCGGTTCACGGCCATACAAGAGGTAAAAAGGCGAAAAGCCAGCAGTTTCGAGACGGGAAGAGTTATACGCAAATGTAATGTAAGGTAGAGCCTGGTCCCAGTCACGGTGGTCGTCTGAAACGTATTTGGATAGCATGTCTGTAAGGGTGCGGTTCAAACGCTCAGTGAGGCCGTTCGTTTGAGGGTGGTAGGAGGTGGTAAATTTATGCTTTATTGAGCAGGCACGCATGATGTCGTCAATGACTTTGGCTAAGAACGTACGGCCACGGTCTGTTAGCAATTGACGCGGGGCACCATGAATCAAAATGATATCATGCAGGAGGAAGTCCGCAACATTAGTTGCTCAACTGGTCGGAAGAGCGCGGGTTACGGCATAGCGGGTCGCGTAGTCCACCGCGACTGCAACCCACTTGTTTCCTGATGTAGATTCCGGAAATGGGCCGAGAAGGTCTAAGCCGACACGATGGAAGGGCTCGGCGGGGATGTCGAGCGGCTGCAGGTAACCAGCGGGGAGCTGGGAAGGCTTCTTGCGTCGTTGGCAAAGTTCACAAGCGGCGACGTAACGTCGTACGGAACGGGCAAGGCCCGGCCAGAAAAACCGGCGACGTACACGGTCATAGGTTCGAGATACGCCGAGGTGTCCTGCCGTTGGTGCGTCGTGAAGCTCTTCTAGAATGGTGGAGCGGAGGTGTTTAGGTATTACAAGCAGGAACTCAGAGCCGTCCGGATGAAGGTTACGACGGTACAGAGTACCGTCGCGGAGGACGAAGAGGCTTAGAGCAGCATCGGCGGGAGAGTGTTCAAAAGGGTCGATGAGTGCTCTGATGTAGGCGTCACGGCGTTGCTCGTCTGCGAAATGAAGCAGCTGGGATACAGATAATACGCAAGAAGCACTGGCAGTATTGGAGGAGTCAGAGTCGTCAACCGGGTAACGCGACAAACTGTCAGCGTCTTGGTGCAGGCGGCCACACTTGTACACCACGGAATATGAAAATTCCTGTAGCCTCAAAGCCCATCGAACAAGCCGGCCTGTAGGGTCTTTTAGCGATGAGAGCCAGCACAGAGCATGATGGTCAGTGACTACGGAAAAAGGGCGACCGTAAAGGTAAGGACGGAACTTCGCAACCGCCCAGACTACAGCAAGGCATTCTCGTTCCGTAATGGAATAGTTGCGCTCCGATGGTGTGAGGAGGCGGCTTGCATAAGCAATAACACGATCCTGGCCACACTGACGCTGGGCTAAGACGGCACCTACGCCATGACCGCTGGCATCTGTACGCAATTTTGTAGGGGCATCAGGGTCGAAGTGGGCGAGAAGACGATGACGTCGTCGAGGTGGCATAGACAAGTGGACCATTTGAAACCACGGAGCAAGGAGTCCATCATACGCTCAAAGGTGGCAGGGGCGTTGGATAATCCAAACGGCATTACTTTAAATTGGTATAGGCCATCAGGTGTGATGAACGCGGTTTTTTCTCTGTCCATATCGTCAACAGCAATCTGCCAGTATCCAGAACGAAGATCAATGGAAGAGAAATAGCTGGAACCGCGGAGGCAGTCAAGGGCGTCGTCTATACGTGGGAGCGGGTAGACGTCCTTCTTAGTAATGTTGTTCAGATGGCGGTAGTCTACACAGAAGCGCCACGTGCCATCCTTCTTAGCCAACACTACAGGTGACGCCCAGGGACTGGAAGACGGCTCAATGATGTTTTTGTCTAGCATCTTGTTGACTTCACTTCGAATTACTCGGCGTTCAGACGCAGAAACTCGATATGGTCGTCGGTGAATAGGAGTAGCATCGCCTGTAAGAATCCGATGCTTGACCGCGAGCGTCTGGCCTAAAGGGCGATCGTCGAAGTCGAAAATATCTCTGTAGGACGATAACACTTGGTAAAGGTCTTCAGCCTGCGCAGAAGACAGGTCCGTCGCAATCATTTTCTGTATCTTGGGGTCGGCGGCCGAGGCTGGCATGATGGGCCCCCTAAGCTTGCAAGAAGCATCGCTCGATAATGTTGCCACGTGATGGTCGCCGAGACAATCAACGTTGGCAAGGCAAATACCTTGCGGTCGAATTTGCTTTGCCAATCCAAAGTTACAGATAGGTAGGAAAGTGCGGTTCGCCGTAATAGTAAGGATACTGTGAGGCACGGTAACGTCATACTGTAGCGGAATGTCGGGCAGAGGAGTGACGAGGTACTCGCCATCAGGGACTGGTGGGGAAGACAAGAGTTCAATATAGGCTATTGATTTTGGCGGCAGGCGAATAAAGCCGGTGGGGCGTAGGCGGCACTGGGGTGCGTCAGAAGGTTCTGTGAGAATCGGCAACTCAAGGCGAAGGGTACTGGCAGAGCAGTCAATAAGAGCAGAATGCGCGGAGAGAAAATCGAGGCCGAGAATAAGGTCGTGGGGGCAATGAGCAATCACGGTGAAGAGGACAGGAGTGTGGCGGCCGGCGATGCTGACACGTGCCGTACACATGCCGATGATAGGCACAGTACCGCCATCCGCAACGCGGACGACGCGTGCCGACGCTGGGGTGAGGAGCTTGTTCAGTCGTCGTCGGAAGGCAGCACTCATAATAGAAAGATGTGCACCTGTATCGATGAGTGTCGTGACAGGATAGCCATCAACGTCAACGTCAAGAAGGTTTTGGTTCGTGTGTAACGTCAGCAGAGGATTTGAGGGCAGAGTGGACAAGGCAGCTTCACCTCCAGAAGCTGCAGTGCCTAGTTTTCTGGCTGGATCCGGGAGGCGATAGGCGACGGAGAGAAGCGACGGGGTTGGGGCGAACGAGACTGATGGCGTCGAGGTGAAGGGGAGCGGCTGTAGCGAAGGTTCGGGGCAGGAGCATCAGCGGCAATGGGGTCATGGCGGGTGGCATAGGGAACAGAAGGTCCAAAGGGGCGGGAATGAGCGGCGGTGTATGTCCGAGGAGGTGGTGGCCATCGGTTGCGGCAGTGACGAGCGACGTGGCCGATGCGACAGCAGTGAAAGCAGATCGGCCTGTCATCAGGGGTACGCCATTCGGACGGGTTGCGGCGCGGTGTGGGAGAGAAAGGCTGCCGGGGACGAGGAGGGCTGCTAGAGAATTGGGGAACCGTTGGTGTAGACGATGGACACACGGAGTTGAGACCCATGTTCTCAAATTCCTTTCTGACGACGGCCTGAATCAGCGCAATCGTGGTTGCTGGTGGATCGGAAGGCGCCGCGGAGAAAGCTGGCAAACAGGCGGCCTCGAGCTCGCGGCGAACAATACGAGTTCCATCGTCACAGGGGGTGGGTTGACGCGGTCGACCCTCACATGTCGACGTAGCGGCAGTGTTGGGGAGCCGCGTGATGTGATGTGTGATACGGCGGCTCCTAGCTTGTTCAAGGCGACGGCATTCTTTGATGATGGCGTCGATAGTCGAGACGTGGCCGAAAACAAGCAAATTGAAAGCATCGTCGGCGATGCCTTTTAGCACATGCGACACTTTATCTGCCTCAGACATAGTATCGTCAGCTTTGCGGCAGAGAGCCAAGACGTCGAGGATGTATGAAACGTACGGCTCTGTAGATGTCTGAACACGAGACGCAAGAGCCTTTCTCGCGGCAGCCTTGCGCCCAATGGGGTCGCCGAACAGTTCCCTGAGCTTTTCTTTGAAACTGTCCCAGCTGTTTATCTCGTCGTCATGCGTTTGGTGCCACACGCGTGGGGTGCCGCCGAGATAAAAGATGACATTGGCGAGCAGGATCGTTGGGTCCCACCTGTTATTAGCACTGGCGTGTTCGTAGAGCTTGATCCATTCGTCAACGTCCTCTCCCTCCAGGCCCGAGAACACACCAGGGTCGCGATGGTGGGCAACCGTGATAATTGGAGCAGTCGTACAAGCCGAAGCCGTTGCAGAGGCTGTCTCGTCACCGGGAGGCATGGTGACAAGCTCGATGTACCGACCACTCCGGAGTTCCGTGGTGAGGACGGGGATCGCCGACCTCCACCAGAATGTTACGTGTGGAAAGACACAGAATAAAGAAGCTATATACAGGTTATTTACACTGGAGCCAGATCGCCAGGCCGACACTCGCTCGCGGCCAAAAGGCACAGACCCACTTCGTCGTCGTTCTCGCGGCGGCTCGTACCTTCAGCATCACTCGATGATATCGTAATATGTTTGCAACCGCCATCGCACTATACACGTATCAGCTGTCCTTTGAACGATTCAGCTGCATTTTGTTCGCCCATTTTATTCGTTTTTCATGTAAACATATCTTCATTTGGTTGATATGCACATGTATATTAACTGTACTGACACCATGCAATGTATTCTGATGAAGGCCGGACCCCGGCCGAAACGTCAATAAACCGCTTTATACGCGCGTCTACTTCACTATATATATATATATATATATATATATATATATATATATATATAAAAGCCGTGATTACTGCTGCGTCAGAAGTGGTGGAGTGTGCTCTTCGGTCCCCCGTCCTCTGACTCCCCGCTCAACCTCCTGGAGCTTCGATCGGGTCGCCGATTGTGCCAGCTGTCCGCCAACATGTCGCAGGACCAGCCAACAGGCACTTCTACTTCCACCATCTCGGCCTCGACTACCCCAGCCTCTCCGTATTGGGTTGTCAGTGGGCACCAGCGTGATCCCCATCTGTTTGCTGGACTTCGCGGTGAAGACGTCGAGGATTGGCTGGACGACTATGACCGAGTGAGTTCGGCTAACCGTTGGGACGATGCGTCCAAGCTACGTCACGTCGCCTTTTATCTGACAGGCGTAGCGAAGACTTGGTTTTTCAACCATGAGGTTGATTTCACGAACTGGGGCGCTTTCAAACAGCAGCTCCGCCAAATCTTCGGTACACCGGCTGTTCGTTCTGCCCTCGCAAAAAAGACGCTCGACACTCGCAAGCAACAACCCGGTGAATCTTATACGTCGTACATCGAGGATGTGCTTGCTCTTTGTCGACGCGTGAACACGGCCATGACCGAATCAGACAGGGTTCGCCACATTCTCAAAGGCACCGGAGCTATTGCTTTCAATGCTTTAGCCATCCAGAGCCCCGCTACCGTCGCTGATATCGTCGCTACTTGCCAGCGCCTTGACGAACTCGAATCAGTACGGTTGCAGCCGGACACCACTGCAAACACTAGCGCCGACGACCCTACGTTACGAGCAATGATACGCGCAATAATTCGAGAAGAGCTTCAGTATCTTGGCTTAGCAGCAGGACCTATGCCTTCTCATGCCTCCAATACCAATCTGCGAGATGTCATCAAGGAGGAATTGGCATCCATGGCTGGTGCAGCGTACACGGACCCTCTAACACCTAGGGCCCCATCGACGTACGCACAAGTAGCCGCAGCTACTCCAGTCATCGTCCCACCGATGCCTCCAAAACCAACACCGGCTCACATCGCCTCCATGACTACCAGCGCACCTACCCAAACCAGCTATCCGCAGTGGCGTCTTCCTCGTCCCATCTGCTACTACTGCGGCTATCGTGGCCACATAGCGCGTTTTTGCCGCAAGCGCCAGCAAGACGAGCGTCGCGGATATGACGTATACGAACGGGATGACTTTTCGCCCGGAGCTACTTTCCAACGTCTAGGGAGCTTCCATGACCAACGCCGTCCTTATGGTCCACCACGCGGACGCTCTCCATCGCCTACTGTAGCATCCGAGACAGCTTACCGTCCTGCGAGACGCCGCTCGCCGTCACCCCTTCGCCGCTCTACGTCCCCACTGAGACCTGCTTCTCAATTCGCCGAGCGTCGTCCGGAAAACTGAATTATGCAGCTTTTGGAGGAAAAGCTGCATCGAACGACAGGACAGAAATGCCTCCATCGCGTCCGTACAATGTGATATTGGTTGTAGTAGAAGGTGTACAAGTAGAAGCTTTAATAGACACTGGTGCTAGTGTTTCCGTCATTCACCGTGATTTATGTTCGTGACTTAGGAAAGTTACGACCCCCTATGATGGACCTACGCTACTCGCTGCTCAAGGGGCCTCCATTCGACCTATCGCTATGTGCACAGCTCGTATTTCCATCGATGGACTTCTACATCACGTACAATTTGCAGTGCTAAGTTCGTGTGCCCAGCAGCTCATATTGGGATGGGATTTTCTTTCTACGGCCTCCGCCTCCATCTGCTGTGGACAACGCGTTCTCTACATGACCGACACGACCTATTCACTTCATGCAGATGACACACCCCTTCACTTCGTTGCTACAGAAGATACCGCGTTACCTCCTCGCCATCAAAGCATCGTTACTATCACGTCTGATGTGATTGACTGCGGCGACGTGCTCGTCTTACCATCTGCACGCTGTCTTGCAAGAGGGATAGCCTTTGCATCAGGGCTCGTTAGGTTTGATCATGGCGCTGCACTTCTCTACGCTACAAACCCGACATCCGAAAAGATTCTCATCCCTAAAGGCACTACATTGGCTTGCGCCACTGCATCAGAGTCTATATCTGTTATTTCCTTTAAACCAGCTTCCTCTGAAGGTCCTTGTACCGGACGGGCCGCATCTCCTTCAGCTCTTGCAGCTGCCATCAGTTCCGACCTGACAGCTTCGCAGTCACAACAATTGCTTGCTTTGCTCCGAAAACATGAAGCTTCCTTTGACGCGCATTCATCTTCGTTGGGAAAGACTTCGATTACGACGCATCGGATAGAGACAGATGGTACATCCATCGTGCGCCGTAGACCATATCGCGTATCGCTAGCCGAGAGGAAAGTCATTGACGAGAACGTCACCGACATGCTCCAACGAAACATAATACGCCCCTCTGCTAGCCCTTGGTCTTCCCCCGTTGTTTTGGTTCGCAAAAAAGACGGCTCTGTTCGATTTTGTGTCGACTACCGAGCACTTAACAAGATCACACGGAAGGATGTATACCCTATGCCGCGAATAGACGATGCCTTGGATTCCCTGCAGGGTGCCGAGTACTTCTCCAGCATCGATCTGCGTTCCGGCTACTGGCAGATACCTATGCATGAGGACGATAAGGAGAAAACAGCGTTTTCAACACCCGATGGGCTCTACGAGTTTAATGTCATGCCATTCGGCCTTTGCAATGCGCCCGCAACATTCGAGCGCATGATTGACACCGTTCTTCGTGGCCTAAAGTGGAAGACTTGCCTGTGCTATCTCGACGATATTGTTGTTTTCTCGTCAACCTTCTCTCAGCACCTGCAACGTCTGGATGAAGTTCTCACGTGCCTTGCCAACGCTGGACTTCAGCTAAACACTAAGAAATGCCATTTTGCGAGCAAGACAATCAAAGTTCTAGGTCACATTGTGAGCAAAGATGGCATTCGTCCTGATCCTGACAAGGTTTCCGCAGTTCAGCACTTCCCTCGTCCCGAAAAGACCAAAGATTTGCGTAGTTTCTTAGGCCTCGCTTCCTATTTTCGGCGATTCATACGGGGCTTCGCCTCAATAGCATCACCTCTGCACAAATTACTGGGTTCTAATGTTCCCTTTGTGTGGTCTCCCGAATGTGAATCTGCGTTCACCCATCTGAAGCGCGCTCTCACATCTGAACCACTACTACGCCATTTTGATGAAGCTGCTCCTACCCTCCTGCATACGGATGCTAGTGGTCACGGAATTGGTGGCATTCTCCTACAGCGAGACGACACTTTAGGTCAGAGGGTCGTCGCATACGCAAGTCGCGTTCTGACAAACGCCGAAAAGAATTACACCATCACGGAGCAGGAATGTCTAGCTATCATTTGGTCTGTGCAGAAGTTTCGACCTTATCTTCACGGCCACCACTTTACGATCGTTACAGACCATCATGCATTATGCTGGCTTTCGACGCTGAAGAACTTGTCTGGACGACTTGGTCGGTGGATTCTTCGTTTGCAAGAATACGACTTTACCATTACCTACAAGTGCGGAAAAAAACTCCAAGATGCAGACGCACTTTCTCGCTGTCCGCTTCCTACGACACCATGCAATGGAGCTCCAACTACCATCCGTGACAATCTTTCGCTCGATCCCTCCTCCGATGCTTTCTTGTTGGCCACTGTCGACGAGATGCCTCCACACGACTACAAATCCTTCCAATTTCATCAACTTGCCGACTCTTACTGTCGGCGCATCATCGACCACCTTCAAGGAGCTTCGCGCCCGCCTAACGCCCGCCTTCGTCGGCAGCTGACGCAATTTAAGATTGACAACCGCGTCCTATACCGTCATGTCTATCACCCTGACGGTCAACGCTGGGTTCCTGTTCTGCCACGCTCTCTACGTGCTTATGTCCTGCGGGCTTCTCACGACGACATGACTGCTGGTCACCTTGGTTTCCAGAAAACCTATGACCGCATCAAAGGGCGCTTCTACTGGCCGGGATTGTCCGCCAGTGTAGCGAGGTATGTCGCTTCCTGCGCTCTATGTCAGCGTCGAAAGCCCCTACATCAGCTCCAAGCGGACAACTGCAACCGGTTCCTTGTCCGTCGCAACCATTTGAGGTCGTTGGAGTTGACCTATATGGCCCACTTCCTGTGACTCTCACCGGTAAACGATGGATTGTGACAGCCGTTGATCACTTGACACGCTACGCCGAAACAACTTGTGTGAGTTCTGCCTCAGCCTCTGAAGTTGCTGCATTCATACTTCAATCCTTAATACTGCGTCACGGTGCTCCTCGCGTCCTCCTGAGCGACCGTGGAAAAGCATTCCTCTCGCAACTACTAGACGAAGTACTCAGAGCCTCCGGAACCACCCACAAGACTACCTCCAGTTACCATCCGCAAAGCGACGGCCTCACAGAGCGATTTCATCGCACGCTGTCAGACATGTTAGCCATGTACATTGACCCGGATCACAGAAACTGGGACGCAATTTTACCATTCGTGACCTTTGCATATAATACCGCCGTTCAACGCACGACCGGTTACTCGCCATTCTACCTTGTCTATGGTCGTTCGCCGTCTTCCTGTCTTGACGTCTCTTTCTTCGCGCCAACTGTCCATCAATGTCCTTCCTCCTGCGAAGAATATGTGTCCCGCATTCTGCGTTGTCGCCAGCTCGCCCGCATCAACACCGAAGCACGGCAACAGGACCGCAAGCAGCATTACGACGCCTCTCATCGCGTCGTGTGCTTCCGCCCTGGCGAGGAAGTGCTACTCCGGACACCAGTTCGTACTCCTGGCTTGTGTGACAAGTTTCAGCTTCGGTTCATCGGCCCCTACAAAGTCTTGGAGCAGACTTCTCCAGTGAACTATCGCGTGGAACCAGTTATTGTTCCAAATGACCGCCGCTGCCGCGCCGCTGAGATTGTCCACGTTTCCCGTATGAAGCCTTTCACGAGACGTTCACCGCCCCTTTGAATTGCGGCCAGGATGGCCGCTCTCGCGCGAGGGGACATTAGTGTGGGAATTTATAAGCTATTCTTTGTCATCTGTACACGATCATCATCATATGGGGTTTATATGGGGTTCTTCTTCATCATCGCTTGGGGGGCTGGCTCTGGAGTGTGCTCCGTGCTGTGGGCGTGGTCGGTTCGCCTAATCTTGTGACGCGGAATAAAAGCCGTGATTACTGCTGCGTCACAATATGTATATATATATTGCTTTGGCTAGTGCTATGTATATTTAGGTTATTCAAGAGAGATAAAGCGTAGTATGCGAAGCCAGAGAACCGTCTGAACACACAAGCACGAAGATCGGAGGACAAATCAATGCATTAAACAACATTCCCATGGTGGCTGAAGGATCCAAGCCCCAGTGTTTTCTCTATTAATTATTATACAGAACTCCGCCTGAAACATCAACCTCGGCGCATCACTGACGGCAGAGCCTCTCGATTGCCGCCATAGTATCGTGGAAGCTTTGTCACGGCTCTATCGCGCATCGACTTTCCGTTTCTGATTCGATGTCGGCACAGCCATTTGCCACCACATCACGCGAAAAGTTCAATGCCTTGTATCTGCACAAAAAATGCATAATCTGCCAAGACATCTGATGGTTAATATAGTGTAAATGTAGATGAGTAGAAGTTTTATAGCCGATATGGAACAAACAGAATTCCTATAGGGATAACATAGGGCTCTATAAAATTGCATGGGGCAGCCTAAAGTAGGGGTGGACAAACTGAAATTTTGGGGTGCGCCAACCTGAATTTGGGGTTGGGTCAACCTAAAATTAGAGTGCGAGCCAACTTAGCTTTCGGGGTAAGCCAATTGAAATTGGAGGGTATCATCATCATCATCATCAGCCTAGTTACGCCCACTGCAGGGCAAAGGCCTCTCCCATACTTCTCCAACTACCCCGGTCATGTACTAATTGTGGCCATGTTGTCCCTGCAAACGTCTTATTGTCATCCGCCCACCTAACTTTCTGCCTCCCCCCACTACGCTTCCCTTCCCTTGGAATCCACTCCGTAACCCTTAATGACCATCGGTTATCTTCCCTCCTCATCACATGTCCGGCCCATGCCCATTTCTTTTTCTTGATTTCAACTAAGATGTCATTTACCCGCGTTTGTTCCCTCACCCAATCTGCTCTTTTCTTATCCCTTAACGTTACACCTATCATTCTTCTTTCCATAGCTCGTCGCGTCGTCCTCAATTTAAGTAGAACCCTTTTCGTAAGCCTCCAGGTTTCTGCCCCGTAGGTGAGTACTGGTAAGACACAGCTGTTATACACTTTCCTCTTGAGGGATAGCGGCAACCTGCTGTTCATGATTTGGGAATGCCTGCCAAACGCACCCCAGCCCATTCTTATTCTTCTGGTTATTTCAGTCTCATGATCCGGATCCGTGGTCACTACCTACCCTAAGTAGATGTATTCCCTTACCACTTCCAGTGCATCGCTACCTATCGTAAACTGCTGTTCTCTTCCGAGACTGTTAAACATTACTTTAGTTTTCCATAGATTAATTTTCAGACCCACCCTTCTGCTTTGCCTCTCCAGGTCAGTGAACATGCATTGCAATTGGTCTCCTGAGTTACTAAGCAAGGCAATATCATCAGCGAATAGCAAGTTGCTAAGGTATTCTCCATCAACTTTTATCCCCAATTCTTCCCACTCCAGGTCTCTGAATACCTCCTGTAAACATGCTGTGAATAGCATTGGAGATATCGTATCTCCCTGTCTGACGCCTTTCTTTATTGGGATTTTGTTGCTTTCTTTGTGGAGGATTACGGTGCCTGTGGAACCGCTATAGATATCTTCCAGTATCCTTACTATGGCTCATCTACACCCTGATTCCGTAGTGCCTTCATAACTGCTGAGGTTTCGACAGAATCAAATGTTTTTTCGTAATCAATGAAGGCTATATATAAGGGTTGGTTATATTCCGCACATTTCTCTATCACCTGATTGACAGTGTGAATATGTTCTATTGTTGAGTAGCCTTTACGGAATCCTGCCTGGTCCTTTGGTTGACAGAAGTCTAAGGTATTCCTGATTCTATTTGCGATTACCTTAGTAAATACTTTGTAGGCAACGGACAGTAAGCTGATCGGTCTATAATTTTTCAAGTCTTTGGCGTCCCCTTTCTTATGGATTAGGATTATGTTAGCGTTCTTCCAAGATTCCGGTACGTTCGAGGTCATGAGGCATTGTGTATATAAGGCGGCCAATCTTTCTAGGACAGTGTTCCCACCATCCTTCAACAAATCTGCTGTTACCTGATCCTCCGCAGCTGCCTTCCCGCTTTGCATAGCTTCCAAGGCGTTCTTTACCTCTTCCGGTGTTACTTGTGGGATTTCAAGTTCTTCTAGACTATTCTCTCTCACCTTATCGTCGTGGGTGTTACTGGTACTGTATAAATCTCTATAAAACTCTTCAGCCACTTGAACTATCTCATCCATATTAGTAACGATATTACCGGCTTTGTCTCTTAACGCACACATCTGATTCTTGCCTATTCTTAGTTTCTTCTTCACTGCTTTTAGGCTTCCTCCGTTCCTGAGAGCCTGTTCAATTCTATCCATATTATAGTTCCTTATGTCCGCCGTCTTACGCTTGTTGATTAACTTAGAAAGTTCTGCCAGTTCTATTCTAGCTGTAGGGTTAGAGGCTTTCATACATTGGAGTTTCTTGATCAGATCTTTCGTCTCCTGCGATAGCTTACTGGTTTCCTGTTTAACGGCGTCACCACCGACTTCTATTGCGCACTCCTTAATGATGCCCATAAGATTGTCGTTCATTGCTTCAACACTATGGTCCTCTTCCTGGGTTAAAGCCGAATACCTGTTCTGTAGCTTGATCTGGAATTCCTCTAGTTTCCCTCTTACCGCTAACTCATTGATTGGCTTCTTATGTACCAGTTTCTTCCGTTCCCTCCTCAAGTCAAGGCTAATTCGAGTTCTTACCATCCTATGGTCACTGCAGCGCACCTTGCCGAGCACGTCTAAATATTGTATGATGCGAGGGTTCGCGCAGAGTATGAAGTCGATTTCATTTCTAGTCTCACCATTCGGGCTCCTCCACGTCCACTTTCGGCTAACCCGCTTGCGGAAAAAGGTATTCATTATCCGCATATTATTCTGTTCTGCAAACTCTACTAATAACTCTCCTCTGCTATTCCTAGAGCCTATGCCATATTCCCCCACTGACTTGTCTCCGGCCTGCCCTTTGCCTACCCTGGCATTGAAATCGCCCATCAGTATACTGTATTTTGTTTTGACTTTACCCATCGCCGATTCCACGCCTTCATAGAAGCTTTCGACTTCCTGGTCATCATGACTAGATGTAGGGGCGTAGACCTGTACAACCTTCATTTTGTACCTCTTATTAAGTTTCACAACAAGACATGCCACCCTCTCGTTAATGCTATAGAATTCCTGTATCTTACCAGCTATGTTCTTATTAATCAGGAATCCGACTCCTTGTCCTTATACTTACGCATATTTAGACAACTCCGGTAGAGTTTCTGCATACTTTTATCAACCTTGGTGATATGTTTTTCAAAACAAAACGTGTGAAGTGACATACCTTTTTCAACCTCGGTGATATGTTTTGGAAAACAAAACGTCTTGTAAACTAGTGACAGAGACTCTGCTGTAAGGTGCTTGTCAACTTGTCCGCGACAAATTTTGGGACTGCGAGTACATGAAGGCTGTTACGCTCGGGTGACGAGAAAGTCGACAGTCACGCATGATATTTTTACGGTGAAGGGAAAGAAAAAGGTGACATGCACTAGAGAAAGACAAAGACTGGCCGTTGCCTGAACGCCATTCACATCAGTTGTAAATATACATTATTTTACACTCGTGGGCCTGCTTTCTTCCTGCAACATTTTGGTGGAAGGTGCGGGGTACAATCACGGAACTTCGCAGCGGACGTCATCTACCTGCCGCCACAATGGCAAATCAACCGACACAAGCGACAACGCCTCAGCAGCCCGTGCCAACGGTGATCCTTACTTATCAGCGGGACCCGGGGACATTTTGTGGCACGGACAACGCCGACGTCGAGGACTGGCTTACGATGTACGAGCGAGTATCCGACAACAACAGGTGGGATCCAACAATGATGCTAGCAAACCTGATATTTTATCTGAGAGGTGCTGCGAAGCAATGGTACGATACACATGAAGCTCACCTAATCACCTGGAATTTTTGCAAAGAAAGAAATGCGAGACCTGTTTGGCAGACCTGTCGGTCGTCAGCTGGCAGCAAAGAAGAACTTGCGTGCCGCGCTCAGACGTCCACAGAATCCTATGTCGTTTATATACGAGATGTGCTGGCTCTCTGTCGCAAGGCTGATAACAACATGACCGAGGCAGACAATATTCGTCACATAATAAAAGGTATTGCACACGATGCCTTCAATCTCCTGATGTGTAAGGATTGTGCCTCTGTGGATGCAATTATAAAGAAGTGCCGGCGTTTCGAACAAGCGAAGGGCCGCCGCGTCACCCAAGCTTTCAACAGATTGCGCAATGCCACCGCGACATCATCTTGAGAAGACCCGCCGAGGTTACAGGACCGGAAGATATAACGCGCATCGTTCGCCGTGAGCTTGAGGCCATGGCTCCGACTACAGTTCGTTCCGACTGTCGGGAAAGCGTGCCCGCTATCTCCTTTATATACAAGCGGTCGTTCGGAAGGAAATAGCAAGTTTGGGCATTCCATCTCTGTGCGAGGTCCGCCATACAATCACCTATCAGATTTCTCCGGTCGCTATCTCCCAGACGCAAAGCTTTCCGCCACTCCGTCGCAACCCAGCTGACTGGCGCACAGCGGATGATAAACCCATCTGCTTTAATTGTTCGGGTATTGGACACATCGCCCGTCATCGTCGCAACCACTGGTCGCCGCCTCCTCGGTGGGCGTCTCCGAGTCAGTACCGCCAAGTGCCAGACAATTGTACTTTCTCGCCCTATACGCCGACTAGGAACATCAACGCCAACAGTGCTCCACCAAGATCCAGCCGGTTCCCGCCTCCGCAAGGTCGTAGGTCTCGTTCGGCTCTCGTTCACGGCTTTTCATCCCCTTCTGCAACCGTTCGCTTCACTTCGAAGAACTAGGCGCTGCAGCTCCCGGAGATGAAGCTGCAACTCCGACCGGGCCCACAAATTCTGTTGACCCTGCCTACACGTGGAAACCTACCGGACATTGAAGTTGATGGCGTTCCTGTTACATCTCTCGCTGACACAGGAGCGCAGCTTTCAGTTATGAGCGCTGCTCTCCGCCGAAGGCTCAAAAAGGTTCTGACGCCCGCCGTACCGTGCACTGTGCGAGTTGCCGATGGGAGTACTTCAGCTGTTCTTGGAATGTGCACAGCACGTGTGACCATTGCGGGCCATTACACCGTTGTTTTACTTATCCTGCTTGAGCACTGTGCGCAGGACCTAATTCTCGGCCTCGACTTCCTTTCAAAACACTCTGTTCAAATTTACTGCTCCGCAGGCGTTGTACAGTTGGATCTGCCGCTTTCTGCCGACGCAACAACTTGTGCTTCACACAGCTTATCTTCTGCTGAGTTTGCAAGGCTGTCTCCACAGGTGGCTACAAATATCCTCCTGACGTCCTGTCCTCCCTTACCTGATGGCGAGTACGTCTTGTCGCGGCTTACTGACGTGGTTTTGTCGCGCAATATTGCCTTACCAAGCACATTAATCCGGATTCGCGAAAACTGCGCTCGCGCGCCCATCCTCGATTTTGAATTTTCATCGCGTGTGCTGCCACACGGCATCACCATAGCGCATATTGCTCCTTTGGAAGAATTTGATATTTCTTCTTTGACCTCTGAACCCTTCTTCAGTACGAACGGTCCTTTCTCACCCACTCCTTCGCACTCGACGCCTGCAGACGAGGTTTGTAAGATGATTGCCCCTGACTTTCCTTCCGAACAAACAACAGCTCTTCGGCACTTCGTGTCATCTTATCGGGATATCTTTGATTTGGACTACCGTCCACTTTGCCAGACATCTGTTGTCACGGATCGCATCCACACCGGTGACGCCATCCCCATTCATAGGCGGCCATAATGTGTCTACGCAGCAGAAAGGGCCATCATACAGAAAGAGGTAGACAGGATGATAGACAAGGATATTATTGAACCTTCTAGTAGCCCATGGGTATCACCGGTTGTCTTAGCAAAAGAAAAAAAGACCACTCGTGGTGCTTCTGCGTTGACTACCGTCACCTCAACAGGATAACAAAGAAGGATGCTTATCCCCTGCCTCGCATTGATGACGCTCTTGACTGCCTTTACGGATCCCAATGCTTTTCATCAATTGACCTCCGCTCCGGCTATTGGCAGATTAGCGTCGATGAGATGGACCGCGAGAAAACCGCCTTCGTCGCACCGGATGGCCTGTACCAGTTTAAAGTCATGCAATGCAATGCATTATGCAATGCGCCAGCTACATTCGAGCGCATGATGAACTCACTCCTGCGCGGCTTGAAGTGGTCTACGTGCCTCTGTTACCTCGACGATGTGATTGTGTTTTCGCCAAACTTTGAGAGCCACCTGCGGCGCCTCACAACCATACTCTCCGTGTTTCGCAGGGCTGGCCTTCAGCTAAACACCTCCAAGTGCCATTTCGGTCGCTGTGAAATTAACATACTCGGCCATCTGGTAAACGACGCCGGAATGCAACCTGATACACAGAACGTTTACACCGTGCGAAATTTTTCTGTACCTTGCCCAACAAACGATGTTCATAGTTTTCTGGGCTCATGCTTTTATTTCCGGTGATTTGTGAAAAATTTTGCCGACATGGCTCACCCTCTCACCGACCTTCTTAACGGGACACTAAAGCGAAACAATAAATGAGTTTAGACTATAATGAAGCATTGTTTGAGAACCCGGCAGGCAGTCATTTCAAAAAAATAGTTTGATTATTCGATGAGAAAATGAAGGTCCATATATTAGTATATGAATTTCGCGCCGAAACCCCAGCGCCGGTACCTCAGCGTGACGTCAGGGATTCCAAAGTACGTTTTCGCATTTAGGCGGCGTTGGCTGAATAAAGGTTCCTGAAACTTGCCATGTTTAATATTTGGTTCCTTAAGAACACAATGTAGTCAATCTGTACCGCTATATATAATTAGTAGGCCCTAGAAGATGCCATCAGAATCCAAGATGTCACAGCCCCTAGGTGGGGGAACTTAAGTAGACGTCGCATCCCGTATTTCGTTTTTGCGCGTTTTCTGGCTTACCATATGTCTTATCGTTGTAAGAGTGGTGTTTTTGGTGTTGTAGAACGGTAATTTACTGATGGCAGAAGAAATCATTTTTCACTTTAGTGTCCCTTCAAGAAAGATGTCTCTTTCTCTTGGGGACCACTGCAGAAGAGAGCCTTCTCTACCCTGATTGAGTGGCTTAAACTTCCCCGATTCTGTCACACTTTGACCCTTCTGCGCCCGCTAAAGTACGAACTGATGCGAGTGGTCATGACATCGGTGCTGCCTCTTGGCCTCAACAAGGCCAAGAACGTGTCATCGCTTACGACAGCCGCCTTCTTTCCACGCCCGAACGAAATTACTCCATTACTGAGAGGGGATGTCTCGCGCTCGTATGGGCGGTCGCGAAATTTCGACCGTACCATTTCGGTCGGAGCTTCTGCATCGTAACTGATCATCACGCCCTCTGCTGGCTCTCCTCTTTGAAGGACCCAACTGGACGACTTACGCGTTGGGCATTGCGTCTACAGGAATATACATTTTCTGTTATGTATAAGTCAGGGCGCCTGCATAAAGATGCTGTCTGCCTGTCCCGCAATCCCGTGAATCAACCGGAAGATACCGATGCAAACTGGACATCAGTATTGTATTCTTCTCCGGCTTCCTCCATATTGGCGACGAGCAACGCGAAGATCCTGTTCTTCGAACACTTATAGAATGCCTAAGCTCCTCGCCCAATGACCCGTCCCTCCGGATGTTCACCTTGTGCGACGAAACTTTATACCGTTGTAGCGTTCGTCCTGATGGCCCGTAGCAACTTCACGACGCTCCTACTGCAGGACATCTGGGCATCACTCGTACTTACGACCGCCTGCGGCGCCGCTTATTCTGGCCCGGCATTTATCGCTCTGTGCGCCGTTATGTAGCTTCTTACGACCTGTGTCAGCACCGGAAGACCCCTGCTATGCCTCCTGCTGGTTTGCTTAAACCGATTGATATCCCTACAGAGCCCTTCTTCCATATGGGCCTCGACTTCCTTGGCCCCTTTCCAATTTCAATTAAAGGAAACAAATCGATTGCTGCGGCAACAGATTATGCCACAAGATATGCCATCGCACGAGCGATGCCAACCAGCTGTGCTGCAGATGTCGCCGACTTCTTACTATACGACGTCATCCTGCACCACGGCGCCCCTCGCCAGTTACTCACGGATCACGGCCGCTAGTTTCTATCGAAGGTCGTCGATGATCTGATCCGCTCCTGCTCTACAGAACACCAGCTTGCTACCGCGTACCACCCTCAAACGAACGGCCTCACCGAGCGACTAAACCGCACACTAACTTAAATGCTGGCCATGTACGTTTCCAACGATCGCCGCGACTAGGACGTCGCCTTACCGTACATCACTTTCGCATACGACTCGTCCCGTCACGACACTGCCAGATTTTCACCATTTTACCTTTTGTATGGCCGCGACCCCACCTTGCCCTTCGACACGTTGCTACCTTTCGGAGTACAATCACCCAGCACTGGTTACGCTCGTGATGCTATTGCCTTAGTCGCCCAGGCCGTAGAGGTCGCCCGTCATCGCCTCACAGTCTCGCAAGCTTCTCAAAAGCGACGCTATGACCTTCGGCAACGAGACCACCATTTTCCACCTGGTTCCCTTGTCCTTCTCTGGACGACTTCACGTCGCGCCCACCTGTCGGAAAAACTACTTTCCCGTTATTCTGATCCGTACCAGATCTTATGTCAACTGTCTGACGTGACATACGAGATCGCCCCAGTCGGTCAGCCTTCAGTGCCTCCCAACGTCACCAGCGATGTTCACGTCGCCAGGCTGAAGCCCTATGTCCCCCCCATTAAGTGAGGCTCTATAACTTGCACGGGACGGAGATAAGCCCGCCGGTAGGGTGATGTTATGGTGAAGGCAAAGAAGAAGGTGACATGGACTAGAGAACGACGAAGACTGGCCGTTGTCTGAACACCGTTCACACCAGTTGTAAATATACATTATGTTACACTCGTCGGCCTGCCTTCTTGCTGCAACAATATATTCATTACATGCGTGATAGGATGAACTTCCAACATAGGATCCGCTGCATGTCTAAAGGATTGGGGTGGTACTCGTATAAGCTGCTTTCTACAGTTTTTCAGAAATAAAAATTGGGTACAGTGTGTCGTTTCCATAGCACTTACACGAGTATGACTATGTAGTGAAAGGCTTGATGGCTATTGCTAAGAATGCAGGCAACCCTCAGTTCAGTGCCCTACATCTCATCCTAAGACCTCGGTAGCTTTAACACAAAATTGCAAACTGATATCGAGTTACTGCACTCATTCTATTCACTTTACAAATAATTATTCTCATTTACAAATGAACGAGACTTGTGTAACACTACCACTGTTGAGCTCGACGCACTTCGGCACTGAAGACCATCCGAAACCTTGGCCATGTGCCAGTGACCTGCAGCGTCATTTCGTTTCTCTGACTTGTGCATGTGCTCGCTGTGGGGAACCATCCTCGGTGAAAAAGCTGCTACATATCGAAGGGAGTGTTCGCTGAGGGATATCAGGTGACCGCCTGAGAACCACCTCCCGATGCATAAACTGGCGATGAGCGAGAGAAGCCACGCGCGACCTCAGACAGCATCGCTCGAATACCTTGGAAAGCGGGAACTTCTCGTTAATGGCCAATAGGTACGGCCGGGAGAGACGACCAGCGCCACATCTGTCAGGCTTTGAGGTTTTGCAGCAACTATCCGCGTGCTAAAGTGCGAGCCATCAGCTCACCACCACTACTACGAAGGAAGCGTTGATTGCGAGCCATCAGCCCACCACCACTACCAAGAAGGAAGCGTTGAAGTGCGAGCCATCAGCCCACCACCACTACCAAGAAGGAAGCGTTGATTGGCCGCCAAGAGCAGGAGGACTATGGCTGTAAAAAGACGCGACGTTTCCTAGTTTCTCACTGTATTTAGTCGTGTAGCTGACTCTATGCAAAGAAATTTATTTAAGTCTCCATTTAGCCTTTAGCTTAACGGAGAAGAAACGAGGAACGCCAGTCGTGTCACTAATGTGACTACCACGGTACCAGAGACGTTGGCGCCAAGCTTAAAAACTACTGCGAAAATTCTATGTTGAAAGAATGAAAGTGCCTATTTCGTAGTCGGTGTTGTCGAAGGGAATCCAAAATCTGTCGAATCCTATGTCGATACCAATGGAATCGAGTGGAAGTCCCTAAACTTATAAAAGACAAGTTCACTAGTCATTGACAACGTGGACTTGCGGGTGACCCGATGCGCTGACTGCAAACTTGCTGCCGAACAGCACAGACCTAAATGCAACACGTACAATTTGGTATGAGTGGCTCAGATACAGCTGTACATTGACACTTTTGTGAGATTAAATAAGAAACGAAGTCTTTAAATTAAATTAGATAATAGAGTTTTACGTGCCAAAACAGCTATCTGTTTATGTGGCACGCCGTACTGGGGGACTCCGGAAATTTGAACCAAGTGTTTTAGTTTACTCAAGGTGACATTTAGTCATGAGATCACAAGGAAAAACTATATTTAGCGTCAAAAACAACACGATGTTTCAGAACAATGAACAGCCAAGAACTGCAAGGGCAGACATATTTGTATAATATCAGGCCAACATGCATATACCCATCAGAAAATCGCCATAGTAATGAATGGAAAGGGCCCGTGCACGTTCTATGTTGTCGCAGCTCGCCTATACCTGGCGGTCATATGGCCGGCTGGTGAGTCATGACGGACAACATAATGGAAGCGATTTCAATGTGTTAGAGCTGCGTTAATAAAAGCGCGGCTCCTTATGTTTGCTATGGCGTGGTACTGCCGCAAGTAAGAGATGGTTTATAGCACCATACCTATGGGCGCCACCGAATTTGTTCACGGAACCACGCAGGACATTCAGCGCGTTCTCATCGGCGTTTGCTCGTTTGTTGAAATGACCCGCGGCGGCCTCAGGCACGGCTCAAACAGCCACTATTTCAACATTCACGGTGCGATATGAATGTGTAGATGACACAATGGTGGCCATAGCTGCAGATGCAGCTTAAGTATAAGTTTCCTTCATGCGTTCGGTTTGCACTGCAATCTCATTCTGTGGACGCCTACCGACTGAAGGCGCCTAATGTAGCGGCGTCACAATATGAAGTTTGCTTGTGCCCTTTATATTCTACTCTAGTGTACTCCTTACACCAGTAGACTTGTAAGGCTTTACGGTGGTACGCCTGTTGTCGTCATTACCTGTATGTGCAACAACTTCGTTGGGCAATATACGTGTGTACGCCCGCAGAAAATGCTTCTTTCCAACCTGCTCTGACCACACATGATGGTTGATTCTGACAGTGTCATTCTTGTCACAAGCGCTGATACGATTACTATACGGTTATTATACGGTTTCCTGATTACTTAAAACGTTGTTTAGAATGTGCTCCTACCGGCTTCGACAGAAATCTTGCAAGTGGCGAAGCAATCGCTCACCAGCTGTTTGAATTCCGGCGCGGAAAGAAAATTCACGGTGCACGCCTATATTATTCTGCAATTGACTTCGCTGCTATGGTAAGTGAAGTCGTTCGAGTATGCAAGTCACACTTGCATGGGTTGGATGAAGCGCCGATTTGCATGCTTATCGAAGTTCAGTTACATTCCGTGACATGTTGTGCGAGCGGTGGCGGTAACGTTGTGTTGTTGCTGCAGCCGGTGTTAGCCTGGCGGCCATTGCCGGCAATCGATTGCCGGTTATTGCCAGCACTTAAGTATTCAGAGCTGGTGGTGCAGCCTATGGTGTTCGGCTTGTGGAAAGGTGTGCATAGCGAACAGTCGTGAACATTGGCACTCCTTGTGGACCCGCCGCGGTGGCTTAGCGGCTAGGTGTTGCGCTGCTAACCACGAGCTCGCGGGATCGAATCCTGTCCGTGGTGGCCGCCATTCGATATTGACGAAATGCAAGAACTTCTGTGTCCCGTGCATTGTTGGCACGTTAAAGATGCCCGCTGCTAAAAATTAATCCGGAGTCCCCCATTACGGCGTGCCTCACAATCAAATCGGGGTTTTGGTCCATAAAACCTCAAAATTCAATTCAATTGACTCCTTATGTGACTGAGGCGGATGAACCTCGTTCACATATCCTATCCCACACTTTCAAGACTCCGTCGCAAGTTTTGAAATTCATGAATGAGCACCTCTTCCTTCTCCCGTTTCACACTGCAAATAAATAGCACTAAGTGATACCCCGGCTCTTGGCGGGATGTTGCTGGAGCGGCCGGCGGTGGTTTACGCCTGCTTGCTCCTGATTCAGAATGCGTTCAATGGCTGAGCGCCTGTGGTGGCCCCTGGTGCGCGTTTAGCACACTGCTCGCTGTAAAAGGCCTATTAAGCTTGTGAGCATAGAAGGACTGTATCCCAAAATCTATGTAGCCTGATAGCAATATTATAGGTTGAGGACAGCGTACGTTTCCAAGTATGGATTAAGCCTGCGCGTGGTGCTACCATGTTTAGCGGTCAAAAATACGGTAGCATTTTTTTTAGATGACTTTGGTACATTTTTATTACATCCAGCTTCGTCTTGCAAAAGAGAGCACTGTCGCTTTTTTGCCTCGTCATTTCATTTTGTTTGGCGTCCTCTGCATTGATCTTCATTTCTTCACGGAGCTCGTCAGGATATATTAGAACACATTTTCAGGTCAAATCCACATTTACTTACCGCCATTTACATTGGCTTTCACGACTCGTAAGAAATACGCGTGTTCTCAGTGAGTCTAGTGTATCTTGTAGAATATGAATGACAGTGTTTCAGGTAGAAATATCAAAAACATCTTAGACAGAGCTTCAGCCAACGTTGCAACAGCAAGTGACTGTTTAATGATGTAATAGCGGCGACAACACGCATGTATTAAGGTTGACAACTCTGAATATTGGAGCCAGGCACGTACCCAGGTGGGGGGCGGGTAGGCCCAGGCCTCCCTCCCCCCCTAAATTAGGCGGCGTGACCCCCCCCCCCCCCTTCCCCGCCCACACCACCACTCCTCACACACATTCCCAAAGCGCTGACCAATCAATCTATTCTGCAGTCATAATTTTGATGTATTCTACAGCGAGAGCTCTATATGACTAACCTTACATAGTTTTTTCGTCATCCGTCAACGGAAAAAATCATCATGTGGGCCGATCGTAGTGATAGTGAAAAAGGGTTCAAGCTCAATGGCACATACCCCTGTGGGCTCGGGAACCTGTAACGCGCCCTTCGGAATCTTCGGGATGAGCCCACGTAGGGGGAGTGCTTAACGCCTGGTTCACATCCACCGTGGGTCGGCCCCGCATTGCACTACCTTCGAATGGACCCAGATGTGTGGAGCTCTCAACGCCTGCTTCACCTCCGCCGCGGGTGGGCCCATTATGCACTATCTTCGTGATCGGTCCACGTATGGGGAGTGCTTAATGCCTGCTTCACCTCCGCCGCGGGTCGCCCCGATGGTAGTGCAATGCCGGGCCGACCCACGGTAGAGGTGAACCAGGCGTTAAGCACTCCCCATACGTGGGTGAAGCACAGCTTTTCGTTTGACAGCTTTGACTGTCGTGAGCTCTCGCTGCCATCCCATCTTCACAGAGTAGAATGTGAGTGTTTGAATGTGAGTGCTAATGTGAGTGTTTTTGTAAACGTCCGCGGTGGGCGCAGTACGTCTAAAACGCAGTGTCCTGCGCTCTACCCGGTTGGACGGGACTGGTGACCACGCATCGTTACGCAACTTCCCAAATAGCAGCACGGGTCGGTTCTTGCACTTAAATTTGTAGACCAGTAAACGAGGGATGCAAAAGAACTGTGATTGTTCCGCAAACATATATATATATATATATATATATATATATATATATATATATATATATATATATATATATATATATATATATATATATATATATATTGTTACGTGTGGAAAGACACAGAATAAAGAAGCTATATACAGGTTATTTACACTGGAGCCAGATCGCCAGGCCGACACTCGCTCGCGGCCAAAAGGCACAGACACACTTCGTCGTCGTTCTCGCGGCGGCTCGTACCTTCAGCATCACTCGATGATATCGTAATACTACCCCCCGGCGGCAAAAGCGCCGTCACGGTGCTGTTAAATATCCAACGCGCGTGGAGAGTTGTACGGTTTGAGTCGGGCGACGTGGACAATGTCACTGGCTGTCACAGTGGAGGACGTAGTGGGCGTGGCTAGAGCGATTTCGTAGGTGACATCGGTTACTTGGCGAAGCACGCGATATGGGCCTGTGTAGCAGGAAAGCAGCTTTTCACATAGCCCAACTTTACGTGATGGCCACAACACGCACCAGTAACCCACTTCTATTCATCATGCAGGTTTTCCTTTGCGCTGTCGCACGCGTACTGCTGCCCTCGATGGTGATGTTAGCGAGCCTCGTGAGGGAACCGCCAGATCTGCGCACAGGGATTGATGTGACTACTTGGCGCATACGTGTCGACAGTCATTCCGCTTCTTCAAATGCGCCACCACCTCAAAACTGGATGCTTGAGCAATTGCCGAGAGCCGTGCTGTCATCGACAACGACAGCAGAGCAAGCTATAAAGGAACCACTTCCATCATCCGCGCTCTGTGGGCTCGGTGGCTGTGCCACAACACGCACCAGTAACCCACTTCTATTCATCATGCAGGTTTTCCTTTGCGCTGTCGCACGCGTACTGCTGCCCTCGATGGTGATGTTAGCGAGCCTCGTGAGGGAACCGCCAGATCTGCGCACAGGGATTGATGTGACTACTTGGCGCATACGTGTCGACAGTCATTCCGCTTCTTCAAATGCGCCACCACCTCAAAACTGGATGCTTGAGCAATTGCCGAGAGCCGTGCTGTCATCGACAACGACAGCAGAGCAAGCTATAAAGGAACCACTTCCATCATCCGCGCTCTGTGGGCTCGGTGGCTGTGCCACAACACGCACCAGTAACCCACTTCTATTCATCATGCAGGTTTGTGAACCAGACTACTTGTATACTAAGAGAACTAGCAATTACTTTTTGGTGCAGCTTCCGAGCCCGCAGTGCTGCTTTGATATTGTTTGTGAGTGTCTCGGTGTAATTAGATCTATTTTGTTACAGTCAGGGGATATTGAAATGAACCCTGGTCCTAGTACTGATGCTGTGCTTGCCGAACTGAAAAAACTGTCCGCTGGCCAAACCACAATAATAGCAGACATGCAGGGCCTTAAAAGCCAATGTACGGCTACAAGTGCTGCACTCGTCGACTTAAGCAAGAGGTTAGCGGATCTAGAGGGCCATTATCAGAAACTACTACCAATGCAAATCGAGATACAGACCATAAGGACGGATACCGAGCAAACGGCAAAGCTTGTTCACACTCTGAATGCCCGCGTTGACGATGCAGAGAATCGCTCAAGGCGAAACAATCTTGTGTTTTACGGCCTTCCCGATACAGCAGCATCAGAAACGTCGGCCGCGTCTGAAGAAATAATTTTACGTCTATGCTCAGAGCACCTGAACGTGCCACTTGAACCTCAAGACATAGAGCGAGCGCATCGTGTTGGTCGCCATTCTGCTAATCACCCGCGCCCACTAATTGTTAGGTTTAATCATTATAAGAAAAAAGAAATGGTGCTCTCAAATGGGCGCAAACTTAAGGGCACTGATCTCAGCATGGGTGAGGATTTTTCCCCGGCAGTTAGGGAAGCCCGCAGGAAACTTGTTTCGTTTGCGAAAGCCAAATCTGTGCCATTTTCTTTGCGCTTTAAAACTCTTTTCATTGGTTCTAAGCGCTACGTATACGATGACACATCGCAAACAGTGAAAGAAATATAGCAGTCATCGCTCCATCAAAAAACAAGCCATCCCCCTCGAACGAAATCTATAGCGCATGTTTCCCTTTCAGTAATTTATACTAACATACGAAGCTTCATTCCAAAACGAGAACACGTGTCTAACCTCGTGCTGTCGTCCAACAGCAACGTTCTTGTACTGACGGAAACGTGGCTTTGTAACGAAATCTATGACTCGGAAGTGTTGGCTGATTTGCCAAACTTCATCGTCTTTCGAAAAGATCGTGCCGGGACTAGAGGAGGAGGTGTGCTTATTGCCGTTAGTCAACAGTTATCGTGCTCTGCAATTAACATCACATCAGAATTAGAAATACTGTTTATTCTATGCCACGCCGCCCCACAGTCCATAATTTTAGGTGTATGTTACAGGCCCCCTCGCAATAGCGCCGCCTTCGCTCGTAATCTAAACAATGCACTAAATGTGGTTTGCTCTCGCTATCCTAATGCCGACCTTCTTCTTTTTGGAGACTTTAACTTACCAGACATTGATTGGCACAACACAGTACCCTCTCTGGTAAGCCAAACCGAATCGACAGATTTTCTCGATGTTTGCCTCAACTTTAATCTGACACAACTCATATTAGAGCCAACGCGCGTCACCCAAGACACTGCAAACATATTAGATTTACTACTGGTCAACCGCCCAGAGAGTTTGTCGTCTATCACCTATCTTAGAGAAATTAGTGACCACAAGGTCATCCATGCTTCTTTTCGCTTTGCTCCAGCTCTGCGGGAGAAGCGGGAAAAAACTATACACTTATATGACAAAGGAAATTATCATGCAATATGTGAACATTTACAGAATTTTCTACCTTCCTTCCAAGATACGTGTCATAACTGCAGCATTCATGAAACTTGGCTGATATTCAAACAAAAAATAAACAACTTAGCGAACCAGTTTATACCCAAAATCACCTTTCGAACACATGAACAAAAACCATGGTTTAACAATTCGTTAAAAAGACTAGAAAACAAAAAGAAACGCATGTATCGTGCCGCAAAGTGCAGGATGAACACGTGTGCATGGGAAAAATACTACACTGCTGAACGCGCATACCTATCAGCGATTCGCAAGGCGAAAGATGCATTCTTTGGTGATGACCTTCGGAAACTTTTGGTCAATAACACGAAAAAATTCTGGCAGGTGATAAACCCTCAAGAAAGGCACGGTGTAACACTTACCAATGATGGTGGTGAAACGGTCGACGATGTAGAGTGCGCGAACCTTTTTAATGCAGCTTTTGTCTCGGTATTTACAGAAGAGCCTACCACGTCCCCCTTTTCTTCGCGTACTAACGAAACAAGCGTTATGCCAACCATTACATTTTCCCCAGATGGTATCTCATCGTTAATTGACAACCTTAAACTCACATCGTCAGCCGGCATAGATAACATTAATTCGAAACTGTTAAAAAATACTAAACACGTCACCGCGGTGTTTCTGTGTATGCTATTCTCGCAGTCACTTTCAACTGGTGAAGTACCACATGACTGGAAGGTGGGGAAGGTTGTTCCCATCCACAAGTCAGGTGACAGGAATTTCCCGCTTAATTATCGCCCCATTTCATTAACGAGTGTGCCCTGTAAGCTCATGGAACACGTCATGTACACAGAAATCATGAAATTTCTCGACTCGAACAAATACTTTCATTCTTCACAGCATGGGTTCCGCAAAGGCTTTTCCTGCGAAACACAACTGGCCATTTTCCTACATGATATTCACACTAACTTAGATTCTAACCTCCAAACAGACGCGATATTTCTAGATTTTGCAAAAGCGTTTGACAAGGTACCACACCAACGTCTGCTACTAAAACTTTCTCTTGCGAACCTTCACTCCGACATTTTGCGATGGATTGAAGCGTTCTTAACAAACAGATCTCAGTTCGTTACAGTTAACAACCGCGCATCTAACCACCTACCAGTGACTTCCGGTGTACCGCAAGGATCTGTTCTTGGACCCCTACTCTTCCTAATATACATTAATGACCTACCCCTGCACGTGTCTTGCAACGTTCGTTTGTTCGCAGACGACTGCGTCATTTATCGAACAATTACTAGCACATCTAATCAAGACTTAGTTCAGGAGGACATTAACTGTTTACAGCAATGGTGCGACCGGTGGTTAATGGAACTTAATCCTAAGAAATGCAACTTGATGGTATTTTCTCGTCGGCGCGACCCATTCCCTTACCAATACACAATTAATAACATTCCCGTGTGTGCTGCGCAGTCTTACAAGTACCTAGGTGTTACTATATCTAACGACTTATCCTGGCGAACACACGTCAGTAACATCATTTCATCTGCTAACAAATCGCTGGGTTTTCTCAAGCGTCATCTAAAACGCGCCCCCAAACCTGTTAAACTACTGGCCTACCAGTCAATAGTCCGACCGAAATTGGAATATGCATCCGCCATATGGAATCCGCACCAAACATCTCTCATTAACGCACTCGAAGCCGTTCAAAACCGTGCCACAAGGTTCATCCATTCTAATTATTCATATGACGTGAGCATATCTTACTTAAAGAAAGAATTGAATTTACTTCCCCTTTGTACGCGCCGGCGCACTGGAACCCTTTCACTTTTCCATAAGTTTTATCACAGCTCGCTTAATCAACCACCCTATATCCTCCCCGCAGCCCGAACATCTCATCGCACACGCCACACTTTTCAAGTGGGCCGCCCTCGCATGCGCACTGTTACCTTTTCCGCCTCATTCTTTTGCCATGCCGCTACAGATTGGAACAATCTGCCCCACCAAATCTCCACCATCACTTGCCCTTCTACGTTCATGGAGAGTGTCACTGCGCACTTTTCACAGTAGAAATGACTTGTGCTAATAGACTTATATGCTCGTGCAACTTTATTTTGTATTACATAGTTCTATGTATTTGCGCTGACGTATGTAACCCTTTAGCACATGCAGTTTTTTGTTGTTGTTTACGTGTTCACTTATGTATTATGCAAATTATGTACTAATGTATTCCCACCCCTTATGTAATACCCCTATCAAGGGGTCTTTAAGGTAATAAAATGAAATGAAATGAAATGAAAGCAACACGAGGGTGCCGGACACAATATATAATTCTTCCAGGGCTAACTCAAAAAACGCAACTAAAATCTTTATCTTTTACTTACGCTTGTTTACTTGTCCTTGGCAGCGTTCTTCCTGCGCTTCTGTCATGCGTGAGTCCATTTTATGTGCTTCCTTGTTTGCCAAGTAAAGGAGTGGTGTATATCACTGGCGTAGCTGTGAGGTACACCTTATTTCAGTCGCGTCTTTATGGCGCATGCTGGGCATTATTCGCATTTGTGCTAGTAAAGCTACTCCCCCCCCCCCCCCTCATTTGCATAGGAAGAGCTACCTTGGTTTACTCCATAGGAAGGCCTACCCCCGCCCCCCCCCCCCCCCCCCCCCCGCATAATTATCCTGGGTACGTGCCTGACTGGAGCACAGCCCTCTAAACGCCATATTTACTGTGTAAAACGCACTAACCATAAGGCAGAAGAGCGGAGACTTCGGGTAATCCGTGGCCCAAGGCAGCACATTGCTGAAGTAGAACAGCAGAAATAATTCCACAGCGCAGGTAACAATCATGACGACTAGCATTTCGAACACAGTGACGCTGTCCAAGTCCAGGGCGCGTTTGAAGATTATTCCCCAGCCGCCTCCACCTGCATGCACAGAAGACAGATAATGAACTGCTTAAAAGAAAAGGAGTAGCGCAGGCTAAGTGATCTATAGCTACACAAGCACTGGAGAGGGATCCCGGCAGAAACGAGGCGGCGTAACGAATAACAGAATTAATTATGTCGTTACGTAAGGAGCGATCAGCTCGACAAGCTGCTCGAGAAATAGCTAAAGCGAACGCTCAAAGCTTCTGCCTAAGGCTGAAAGGTGTTTCGCCAAGGGAGCTATAAACACTTTCGACTAGGGGAGGGAGGGAACGGACTCTCACGGTGCTTGCGGCCGGCGTTTGGTACACGAAAGTCAGTCCAACGGTGGCCAACAACCGCGGGCTGAGATAAGGTACTAACACGCACACACCCGCACACATCTGCCAAAGGTTTCCAACCATCGCTTGAGCTGAGGAGGAGCTGAAAAATGCGCGCACATATGTGAACGCTCTCCAACTGTGGAGGATTTTCTCAGTGTCTGACCAACATCAGGGCTTTTACCGTGGTTTTGCCACGTGACTCAAATCGTCACAGAGGCAAGTCGTAACAACATTCGAAGTCGAATACAGCGATAGGAATTATATCTAACATATGGTATAACAGAGGTATATTCATTGTGTCACCTTCGTGTTTTAACGAAAACCCGGTATCGCTCTCATATGCAAGCTTACGCACTCTCATATTTTTTTCGCTTCCGCCGTTTGCGCAAAGTACAACAAGCCTGTCATTCTCGCACGGCAACGCCCTGATGTGAAATGGGTATGAGCGGATAACCCGGCATTCAGTGATGCGCTTCGCTTGCATGTCGAAGACTTAGCTTCCAGTCCTGATTGTGGTCGTGCAATTATCGTTGAGTTCTTACAGCAATTTCTGAACTGTACAAAACACCGACACCTTCTTGGTGCCCTTGATTGTTGCCGTGATTGGTGCAAAGGCGCCACAATGCATCACTCTCTTTTTTTTTTACAGCGAAGCTGCTTGTGACTAGGGTACCGTGCATCTTTGCTCTGCGTGTGCAAAAACTCAGGCCCTGCATTTAATCCAAACTTGTTTGATTCTATGCGAAAACTTACACGTCTCATCACTGGAATATGCATTTTCAGTAGATCAGTTATTAATAGGCACCATTTTCAAGATCAGTTGACTGTCAGGTAGATAATAAAATCATCTGAAAAATTTGGCACTGTGCAAACGACGTCCACCATGAATACGTTCGCACCGCCCTCTCTTTGTCGGCATTCCAAGCGCTTGCGTATCTTGTTTCCTTTCATTCCGCTCTCCCTTGGTGGCGGTCCCGTCGAGAAGTCACGCATGTCTACTTTCCTCCGGCTCCTCGGGTCAGCGGTCCCGTCGTCCACGTGAATGTATATATATGTAAAAAAAAACTGTGTCGTAGGCTACACAGCTTCGCTGATCATCCACCTTCACCGAGCGGAATGGCTCAGGATTTTTATTTCTATTGTGTCATGACGAGATTGTTTGCGAGTGCGCTCGTTCATTCGTGCGCGCGCACTTTCGCAGTGCTACGATGCTCACCTTCTAATTTCTCTTCCGGTCTCCATGCAAAAATCACGATCTATTGGCTTAGAATTCAATATAATTCTGAGGTTTTACGTGCAAAAACCACGATCTGATTATCAGGCACGCCGTAATAGGGGCCGCCAGATTCATTTTGACCTCCAGGAGATCTTCAACGGGCCCACAACGTACGGGACACAAGTGTTTTGTATTTCGCCACCATCGCAATGTGGTGGCCGGGAATTGATCCTGCGACGTCGCACTTACCAGCGCAACACCATATCCGCTAAGCCACCACAGCGGGTAGGTCTATTAGCTTACACAATTACTTCTGAGCTTGCGTCGTACCTTTTCTGGTAATCAATTTGGGGTTATTGCACGAAGGTGGCTTAGAGCAATAATATTTGAAAAGATGGTTAGCGTACTTTAGTGCCGTGAACTTCTACACTCACCCGACCTCTTCACCCAGTCAATTGACGTTCTATAACCATTTATTACATTCCCCCATTTGTCTACCAACCTGCAGTGATTCCAACACGTTCCAGCTTGTTTCAAGCTGAACTTGAAGCTGAACTTCCAGCTGAACTTGACGTGTCGCTTCCCTGCCCGGCAACTAGACATCCTTGGACATGTTTCAAAAGATGGTGCGCATCCCTATCCGACCAAACTACGAGCTGTCGTCGAGTTACCTAAATAAAGACTATAAAAAAACTCCGCAGCCTCATCGGATTAGGATCATACTTTCGCCGTTTCATCTGCAACTTCGTCACCATAATAGCACCTTCGACGCAACTTCTTGCTTGTATGCACAACCTATTGGCCTGATTGCCACATTGTGAGGCAGCGTTCCCGGCGCTGCCATTGTCTCCTAACCACCTCCTAATCACCCTTTCCCCCTTACCCTGGTAATGCGGCATTTCGATCCAAGCACCCCTGCTTAAACAGACTGGAGGCCAGCTGCATCAGCCCTGGCGCTCTTCTTGATCAACGAAAAGGTTGTTTGATGAGTACGCCATTGCCTATGCCAGTCGCTCTTTTCTCAAAGCAGAAGCCGTTCTTTCCATTAAAAAAAAGGCTTGGCTATCCTTTGGGTTAAACGTAAATCCCATCCTTTCCTCTGCTGCCGCGTATTTGATGTGATAACTAACCACCAAGCCATATGCGTAGCGGCCTTTCTTAAATCATCCGTCAAATTACCTCACTAGGCGGGTAATAGGGCTCCAAGAGTACGATAATCGAGTTCTGTACTGCTCTCACCATAAACGTTCCGACGCTGATGCCCTGGCCCGCGGTTTTCTCTCAGGCCACTCTAATTCACCGAAAACTCCAATATGCGCGTCATATCTCTCAGCGCCACGGACATGCTTCTGAAAGTGCGCACTGTTACATGGACCGTTGTTATGCTGGCTTTCTTGACGCAACAATGAACGCCTTCTTCGGTCCGTGAATTGCGCTGACAAGCATACCATACCACCGTCCGTGAGGGGATTCTATACCATCGTGACTACCTCCCGCAGAGCAACAAATGGTTGCTTGTGATCCCCCGACATCTACGATATGACTTGTGTCCAGCGTCCCATGATGACCCGCAATTTGTGCATGCAGGTGTACTCGAACATTCACGCTATCACGGCACAGTTACTACTGGCGTCGCCCCTACCAATTCGTTAAGCACCAATATCCTCTCCTGCTTGGCTTGCCAACCAATTCTCCCCCACTTCAGCTGCATCGGTGCAACTTTTGCCATGCCCAGGACACGCCTTTTACCACCTCGGAGTTAATCTTTATGGACCCTTACAGAGAACTAGAGCTGGCAACCGCAGGGTTAAAATATTATCGGGTTTTACGTGCCAAAACCCCTTTCTGATTATGAGGCACGCCGTAGTGGAGGTCTCCGGAAATTTTGACCACCTGGGGTTCTTTAACGTGCACCTAAATCTAAGTACACGGGTGTTTTCGCATTTCGGCTCAACGAAATGCGGCCGCCGTGGACCGCAGGGTGATTGGGAGGATCGACCATCTTGCGCGCTCTGTGCAAACTTTGGTTTCGTCCAGCGCCTCTGGCCATGATGTAGACTAGTTCCTCCTGCACCACTTAATAATGCAGCCCCCTGACAACTGCTAATTAACAAAGGCGACGTTTTTCTCTCTGGTGTCATAAAGGCCCCCTCAGAGAATACACGGGAAATGCGAGAAATGGAAATAGAAGACGGTGAGCAAAACTGAAGAACAAGGTAAAAGCGGTAGTCAAGGTTTCAACAAGTGGACTTGTCTTTTTCAAGGCGACATATGCTTTCCTCGGCACAGTCCAATGCTACACCCTCGCCGCTAACACACCCTCGGTCATTGCCTAGTCCATCCGCCTTACCCCCTGTCTCCTTTAGAAGAACCTACGTACCTATACCAGTTAGATGCACTGACTGGTAGACTGTTCATGCGTCGCAATACCGTGAACTGCGCCTTGAACTCGTCCGTCTGCTGTGGACCCTCGGACTGGTGCTCTGTAGGTCGGACGATCGTATCAATTGCCTCCAGATGGACCAACACACCAGCAGCTCAAATGGCTCGTCGACACAAGGACTCTGTCTGAACGTGGTTCACTACAAACACTCTTTGTCAAGTTATCTGTTTCCATGATATGGTATTATCAAACCAAAGATGCAACATGTTGCAATTAGGGTTTTTCATGGTATAAATAACATCTTTTCCCGCAGTTCTTGAGTTTCCCTCGGGCTATTCCTTGCGAAGGGCTTTTACATGACACGGGCTTCTCCTGTGTTTACCCTAAGCCAGATTTGGCAGCCGTGTGCGAATGCCACAACGCACCAGGCTCTGTCTCTATCGCTGTCGGATAGCTGACCGAGAAAAACGTCTTCTGTATGGGTTTCCCATCTTCCAGGCTGTGGGGTAATGTTCCAGCTCTACAAAATTGTTGCTTTGTTTTCCTGAAGTTCCACACCACTGAAGCACCATAGGACACAAAGTCTCTGGTGTACATTGTCGATAATGTCATAGTACTCTGGGTTGGATTGCATGCTTTCCACGCTGCTTTTTCCTGGTCTTGGCGTCCCTTAGACGTCTGAACTCACCAATATCTGTAGGAACAGCAGCTGGCTATGGAATGAGGTCCTCTTTCCGGTAACAGAAGCCGGACGTTTTGCCGAGCTTGTGTAGGCCAATAATGGAGGGATCGGCTGGCTCTTGCGGCTACTGACTGCGATTGTTGAACTTGCCGTTCTAAAGATTGTTGCTTTTAGATGGCGTGAAATACTCTTCAAACTTGCCCTTAACAATGCTGTAGTTCAAGAGCTATGAACCCGTGAGTTTCGAAGATCCCATAACATCTTCCGCCTTCTTGCCCTTTGCGCAAACAAAGGTGCACACTTGTGTTGCCTCGTCATGCAGGTGAAGCCAGACTCCATTTAGTAGCGCTCCCTCTGCGGGCTCCACCGCTTCCAGTCATTGTGATGTGCAGCTTCTTTGATACTCAATGGCGACCACTTGAAAATAATTACCTTATGCAATTCAATGAAGCTCCGCTGCCGTTTGCGAAGTGGCGCTGTCTTGCTGAGTGTACGTGGCGGGTTGCTGTTGCGTGGTCTCGTTCGGGACGACTTCTTCTATTTGCGCCTCCAGTCAATCCATTATCGCGGAACCTAGAGTAATGAAGGGTTACGTAGTAACAGGAGATATATTTATTATGTAGCGCCCTCCCTTGGGCAGCGCCTAGAACTCGGATAGCGCGCGGTGCATGAGGAAAAAATAAAGACAGCGCCTTGTCGTGGCACGCGAAGCCACGGTTCGCGGTTCTTTTCCGGCCTCGATTCGAGTCAACTGATTTTCCCCTTCGCTCCTGAGGCATAAGCCTACAAGTGGTGCCCTAGGGCGAACACAGTGAATGATCCGCCAGAACCTTCCACGAAACTGGACTAACATCCCCAGGATGTCTCGTCGCTGCAGCTTGGCCTCCCGCCCATCTGGCCGCAGAAGATGCAAGTTCGGTTTCACAAGATCGAGGCGCAATTCTGCCTCGACCGCATCACCTCAGAAACGACGCGCTACTACCACGTCGCCTTCGTCCTTCCTCCTGATATCTCCAGCGAGCTCTCGGACGTTCTCTTCGCCCACACGGGCGCTACACCATATCAGCAATTGAAAACCGCGGTGCTCGAGAGATTCATTACATCGGAACCCACCCGCCTCCAGCAGCTCCTTACAAAGGAGGACCTTGGCGACCGGTGCCGCTCCCGACTGCTGCGCCGGATGAGACAGCCTCTCCGCGTTGCTTCGAGAGCTTTGCATCCAAGCCGGCTTCCCCAGCTCATTCGCCTTGTTCTCACGGCTCCCAGCGACGTGACCCTCGACCTCCTGGGGGAGCTCGCCGATCAGGTTCATGAGGCGGCCTTCCCCCGCTCGTCACTGCTATCTTACCGCCTACAGACTCAGTGATCTCGCGCTTTGAGGTCCGCATCAATGAGCTGGCCGCCTCAATCGCCGACCTCCGGAGAGCCTCACAGGAGTATCTTTCGCCTCGTCTCGGTCATCGCCCTCTTCCGTGCAGACGTCAAGCTCGCAGTCCCAGGCATCCGCCTCTCTTCTGGTACCACCGGCGTTTCCGACACCGAGCCACGAGGTGCAAACCTCCCTGTTCGTGGCCGTGAAACGCCCGCCGACATGGTAATAGTAATGGTAAGATGGTTTTATGGTTATCGACAAGTTCTCCGACGCCCGGTTCCTGACAGACACGGCGTGTCTGCGTGTTGCCCCCGAATAATGCTGTTCGCCGTCCTTTTGGGGAATCTTCGTCATCACAGACGTGGATCACCATAATATCGGCTCGGACTTCCTCCCATACTTCGACTTGGACGTCAGCGTGCGGCGGCGTCGCCTGACAGACGATCTGACTCGTCTCTCCATCTGTGGAGTCCTGTCCGACCTTGCTCCCAACCAACCTCATTCAGCCGCCTAGACATATGGTGACACACCACATCGTCACCCGTGGTCCACCATCAGCCACTCGACCACGCTGATTGTTTGGGGACCGTCTAGCTATCGCCAAGCGGGAGTTCGACCACATGCTGCAGGTCGGCATTTTACGCCCGTCTTCCAGTGCGTGGGCTTTTCCACTCCATTTAGCCCTCAAGCGTGATCCCGATGAGTGGCGTCCCTGTGGAGACTCGAGCATTGAACGCCAAGACCTTCTACGACAGCTATACGCTGCCTCACATGTAAGACGGCGCCATTTTTAGCAAAGTGGACCTGGTTAGGGCGTACCACCAAATTCCTATCCAACCCGCCGACATACGACCACCATCACGACTTTCTTTGATTTGTTTGCGTATAAACACGTGCGGATGCCTTTTGGACTCAGCAATTCGGCTCAATCCTTCCAGCGGTTTATCACTGAGGTCACGCGTGGCTTTCCTACTGTATTCGCGTACGTTGGTGATGTCCTCATCGTAAGCGCTACGCCTGAAGATCACGAGCACCATCTACGTACTTTTTTCCAACGTTCCAACGGCCCGGTTGAACGCCTCTAAGTGTGTTTTGGGCGCATATGAGCGCGAGTTTTTAGGCCATCACATATCATCCGAGGGTATACGTCCTCTCCCGTCCCACGTCAAGACAATCCAGGATTACCCCGAGCCTACAACACTGCGCCAATTACGCCGATTCCTCGGGCTTGTGAAATTTTTCAGGCGTTTTATACAGCACTGTGCAGAGCTGCTTCGCCCATTCACCGACCTCCTTCGGTCAACTGCCGGCCCGTCTTCTGGCATTTCTCGGTCATCAGAACACCAGGGCGCCTCCACTGCTGCCATGCAAGCAGGTGTGAACGCTGTGCTTCTTATACAGCCGCGCAGCAACGCCCCAACTCAGTTGACGGTGGATGCCTCCAGCGTGGCCGTCGGTGCAGGCTTACAGCAGTGCAATAACTCCTAGTGGAGACCTTTGTCTTTTTACTCTCGAAAGCTACTTCGTGCTGAGACCTGGTGCAGCGTCTTCGGCCGAGAGCTACTACCCATCTACACTGCTATACAGCCCTTTGGGCATTTTGTGGAAGGATGCCAGTTTTAAGTGATCACCGATCATGAGCTACGGGCGTATGTTTTCCGCACCAACTCATCGAAGTACGTGTCAGGCGACCTCCGCCATCTCGCTTATAGTTCGGAACTGACACGCGACATCCGTCACGTGAAAGGTGCCGACAACATCGACGCTGATACCCTTTCTCGTATAGCTGCGGTTGGCTCTGCATCTGCAACCGTCGACTGGGCCGCCGACTCTTCCGCGCAGCAGATTGACAGAGCTCGCCGCTTTTTGGGACAACACCCGTCCTCTCCGACTAGGACTATATAGTGCCGCATGCATGCTCGCCTGAGCCCTTGTCGCGCGATGTCTCAGCAGACGTTTCCGGCCCCTTTTGTGCCGGTTTCAGTACGTCACATCATCTTCCACTCTCTACATGACATAGGGCACCCAGGTATTCGGGCTACTTCATGCCGTCGGAACGCACCGGCCTGCAGCAGCTCCTTACCGAGGAGGACCTTCGTGACCGATGCCCCTCCCAACTGCTGCGCCGGAAGAAACAGCTTCTCCGCGTTGCTTAGAGAGCTTTGCCTCCAATTATATTTATTAAGGTGCGATAACCTGCTAGTCTTGATCATGCTACGAGCTAACCCGGTAGTTCCTTAGCTCATGTACTCGGGCCTAGTTGCCGTTGATGGTAGTAGCCGGCGCGGTGAGGAAGATGTTAGTGGACACTGTCCATTAACTTAGTATTTCTTAATGCTGGAAGTTTCTCGCTTGGATGAAATCATCGCAACTTCATCCTAAGGTAGTTGGGTACCAGTTAGATAATGCGAAATTGCTTTCACAAAATTTCCTTCTCGAAATAGAAATTGGTAAGTTTGCAGGGTGTTTACCAAGTTGACATATCCTAATTCCCTGAGTTTTCCAGGTGTTTCCTGAGTGCCTTTGCAAAATTTCCCAAGTGATGCAGAATTATGCTTTATATCAAGACGGGTTGAAACCATATCCTGAACATAAACTTACAGCGCAAACACCTGAGACGAATCACAAAAGTAAGATACGATACACACTGGCGTTGACTAACAACTTCTTTATTTCTTCGTCGTCGATGCATATATAAACCTTAGGCCACACAACTGCGCAAGCGCACAGATTACATTACTGAGAACTGCCAGATTATCACATACGCAAAAGTAAGAATTCAAATTCAGATGGGTGCAGGGACAGAGATGCGTCACTGATGCAATTATCGCCTTGTCTTTTTATGTGGTAGGCCTCTAAGGCAAGCCGCGCATGCTCATTCTTGCGTTTGCCGAGACTCAACGTCCAATCAAGTCGCGCCTCACAATTGCTGCAAGAGTTTATATGCGCAACAAGGTGCGCTCCTCTATCTACATTTTTGTTTGCTTTTTGCGCATGTTCCCTGAGTCGCTCATTGACGCAGGGCCTGTCTGGTCAACGTACGTCTTAGCACATGAGAGTGGAATGGCATAAACCACGCCGACAGCGCACGACACGTATGAGGCACCATGCCGAATTTGGCATCCTCCTCTGCTCTCTCCGCAGCTGCGGGAGCATGGCTTTGAAAGCTTGTTAGGCCCAGAAAACGCCAAAGGAACACCATGCCTGCAAGCAACTTTCTTGAGTTGATGGTTGACCTTATCCATAAAGGGATCACCGCAGGCCTTCGCGTTTCACATTCGGCGGCCGGCCTTTTCGTGGTTTTTCTTCTCTGAATCGGAGCTTCAACCACGGCAGTCAAAAGCGCATTGCGAACCCAGCTGCCAGAAGTCGGCTGATCTGATTATCAAAACTTTCTTGCATCTTGCACAAACACGAACTCTTAAGGGCCAATTCCATACACGACGACGCAATGCGAACCCAGCTGCCAGAAGTCGGCTGATCTGATTATCAAAACTTTCTTGCATCTTGCACAAACACGAACTCTTAAGGGCCAATTCCATACACGACGACGCAATGCATGTTTTCAATTTTCGAGTGCGCAGACTTAAAGGACAAAAGTTCCTTTTTCGCACGGGGTTGATACGCCCAACATACATGGCGTTCACCGAACTGAAGCTTCAGTTCCAAGAACTGCTATACATTGTTTTGTGGACTCTCGTGGGTAAACACAAGACCTTGTCCATGTACTTTAAGATCATCTGGAACCTTATTGATCATATCCTGGTAGGACGAGTCAAGCAATAAAAACACAAAAAAAATCATCGACATATCTAAATACTTTAAAACTTTCCGCTCAATAAAAGACAAAAAATATCAACACTAGACAAAAAATATCAACAAGAACGGGAAACACATGACCCATTACAAAATCCATTTCGTTGTAAATACGGTTGGTCATTAAAAACAATAAAAATAACTCGAAGGTAATTAAGAAATTACCCACTGAGAGTCCGGCATGATTCTGGAACGAGATCGTATTCCTATACTCAATACATTCATGTACCGAAGACAGGAGCTCACGCTGTGGAACTGAATAAAATAAATCTTCAACATCAAAAGATAAACCATAACCTACATCCTTATTCCTAAGCAAGAAATGCACCACGTCATTCAAGTTCTTTGTTCGGAAAGGGCCGTTCCCTGTTAGTAACCTTAAATTATTTTGCAGGAATTGGATCAGATCCTTCTGCCAACAACCAGATTCACTAATTATAGTCCTGAATGGTGAATCTGGCTTGTGGGTCTTAGCCTTAAAAAATACCGATGGACATCTGTCTCTACTGTTCCCTATGCTTTTTGCTAGCGGCATCAAATCCGGTCTTTTACAAAAGTCAAAAAACTTTGTTTTTATCCTAACTGCACTTTAAGCTAGCTGCTTATCCTAACTGCTTTAAAGAGTTTATTTTATTTTGTATGAGGGACACCTGAGTCTCGGCATCATCCAACATTTTGTTTTTTCACCTGAAGCTGCTTCAATATGGCGGCAGCACGCTTCCTTTCTCGTTCATTCCTCAATGCGTAGGTCCTTTCTGTTCTTGTCCTTCATTCGCCAATCGTTCGCCCCACGGACCATTTGAAGAATCTTCTTGGTCGGTTGCACAGTCCACGTCCGATTGTTCGAACTAACTAGGGGCCGCGAAAACGTCCGAAAAGTCGGCCAGTTGGAAAAAATAAATGCATGTCATTTACTGCCCTTAAGGGCTCAAACCGCCACAGGCGCATTCGAAGACGCTCTGAAGGCCTGTCGGTACATGTATTTAGGCATATGGGTGCTCGTACTGTGACTGGAGATACCGGGTTCATGCGTGTATAATTAAGGAATACATACTGTGTCCAGTGGTAATAGCCCCTACCACGCTTGTTATGCTTCACTGCAATACTTTTGCGTACGCTTCACCAAGTAACATTTCTGTACAAAGGCGCAGCTGACTTTCGGAAACCGGCATTATGCAATCACCGTGCTTTCCAAGTTTTTAAGCCAATCGCGAGGACCACAACGGCGGAGTCGGTGCCATTGCTAACAGGAGCAAAATCTTTCAACGAAAAACACGGCACCCAACGACAAGACGCTTAATAGCGAACGTCGAAGCAGCTAGGTCTAGCATTGCCACAGTGATGGCTATGGCTCAGCGGATCTGCGTGCGAGAGTGCAGCTTCGAGGCGGCGAGGTAACAAAAATGGCAGCGGTGGTGGCTTCGACTAATGCCGTTTTGGACCTGCAGTCACGGCAATAGGTCCGGAAAATAGGACGGCGAAGGGCTCTTGCGTCCGAAATTGCAGAAGTTCTCATACATTGACTCCAAGGGGTAGGTGGTGGTGCCTCGAAGCCGTCCAAATTATCGGGCATCCGGAAAGTCGGTCGTTGACTGTACACTCGCAACTCCTCCAGCCGACGACAGGGCGTCAAAGACCATTCATTACGATTCCTGTCTGTTACTCAAGCCAGCATTACGGCGACTTTCGACCCTTTCAATAAAATTACAGCTGATTTTCCATGATAGAGGCACAAATTCCCTGAGTTTTCCTGAGTTTTTCCAAACTACTCAAAATCCCTGAGAATTCCAGGTTTTCCCGGTTTTACCGGATGGTACACCCTGGCTTGTAAAAAATATGGTGGGCAGAATGTGCGAAATTACGCCTTTGTAACCACACATTATCTCGCTGCATGTCTGTCGCGTCGCGTTCTGATGGTAGCCCGTAAACCGACTGACGCGATGAGTGCAATTTCTACAACCCACTGGACGTAGCACGAAAATTTTTCCGGTTGCGATCAGCCTGGATGCAAAATGTGTGTGCACATGTATTTTGCACTTAGACTTTACCGTTTTTTAAGTGAGAGATTGTGGCACGCCGACGTGCTTGTCGTTCGTCAACTGTCCACTAATGTATGCCTTGATTTCACTTAATCGTTTCGTTTCGGTAAGAAAGGTCGGTACCGTAATGAGGAGAAATTACGACAATCGGCAGTGATAGCTTCATAAGCACGACATCGATATGCCTTTAATGAATCTGAATCTGGTTGTTCATTTTATGCTCTTAGTAAACAGCAACAACTACTATGGTATCGCCAAAATCCAAGGTTGCCCATTGCCTTCCTCAGACCGTGTCGCCGAGAGTTAAAATGAGGGAGAAGCCTAATCGATAAGTAGTACGTAACACTACTGAGATGCAGCAACATTTACGCCGTACCCAAAGCAGATGACTAAGTAATCCTTACCTAATTTTCAGCCTTAATATAAACATCGACAAA
Organism: Dermacentor andersoni; assembly: GCF_023375885.2. Lineage (NCBI taxonomy): Eukaryota > Metazoa > Arthropoda > Arachnida > Ixodida > Ixodidae > Dermacentor > Dermacentor andersoni. The sequence goes on along the minus strand of NC_092815.1, from coordinate 143,810,076 downwards.
GAGGCACACGTGTAGACGTGACTAATTTCAAACCCTCTTACGGATTACTTGAAAGAATGCGCCTCAATAGCCTTGTGGGTTCCTTTCAGGCCACCTACCTTCCCCTCTCCTCTCACCGAAAGGTTGAAATAGGTGCTATTTTAGAGTGCAGCTCTTAGGCGCCCGTTCCTGCAGCGTTGAGCGTCGGCGTACATCGGTGCCCCTCGGCGTAACCGAACGAACGCGCATAGCGAAGGATGAAAGAGCGAACGCGGATCGCAGCGGGGGATGAAAGACGGCGACAGCGAGGAGAGCGTGAGGAGGAAAGAGGAGGAGGACGGTGTGTCGAAAGCGTGAGAAGAACAGCGTAGTGGGCCACGCAACACGTGTTCTGCGGCGCCAGAGTAGGGCGCGGGGTCTATTTAACGATGACGCCATCGATAAGGCATGCCGCGAGCGCGTCCAGCCGTGCCACATATGGAAACAAAGTGCAGCATGAACGGAGGTCTCTCTGCGGCGGTTGCTGCGAATCGCGGCCACTGGTCACCCAGGCGCTGCCTCTATTGATCTCCTGATTAGCGAGGCAGTCGCGCCACACGTCGCTCCGTTCGCAACATGCCGTAAGAGACTGATTGCCCCTGCCAGCCAATATATCGCAAATTGGAAACACGTATAGAGCTGCATTTTGTACTTCGGAGTATTGTAATCGTCAATGTAGGTTTTTCTACTCCAGCTCCAAGTGTTTAAAAATTTAGCAGTACCTGTAACTTCCTCTTTATCACCGGCACGCTTAGAATTATTGCATATAGAGTTAATGAAAATTCTAGTTTAAGTTAATTTTGATCGCCAAATAAGGTGTAATGGCACCACTACACACGACGGAATCACCAGGCATTAACATATTACAGTACAAATTTTCGAAAATCGACTGCGAAGACTGGTCATTGGTCACAGCCTCAATTTATTTATTATTGTTTGGATAATATTAGTTGGATTTGCTTTCTTAGTTTAGTTTCTTGCTTTTTGTTTTGGCTTTGTTTATTTTGGTGAGTTATGCTATGATTTTTAAAAATCGGGGGTCTAACGGAATCCCGTGAGGTGGGGAAGATCATTGTCAATAAAACACACGGCGCCGACCAAAGTACAGTACATTCAAATGAAAGACTGTTTTGCAGGTTTCTTGGTGCCGTGTGCCTTATCGACAATGTTATAATATTTCAATACAATACCACATAAATGTCTGCTAGCAGGAATTTGGCTACTTTTACATTATTAGACGAACTGAATGCGGCAAGTTACCAAGAAACATAAGAGACCTACGCATTATGTTAAATGTTACGCGAAGGGTTGCCATACTTTTTCGCGGTTTTGGAAATCAACACTCATTTTCTTAAAAATAACAAGCGTCCCTTGAGAAACGGTATGTGATGGTAACGGGGATTTTTGGATTCGGTTTCCATGAGTAGGTTTTTGTATAACAAATCCCATCGTTTCAAAGCTTTAATGAAAACATTAGGTTGCCTATAACATTCTAAGCCATCCATAAAATACACATAATAACAGACTACAGCATATGAATAAATAAAGAACAGTTCTGTCGGAATCAGTGGGCAGCTCTTTCTAACCTGACCCGTGTCCCAATGATTGCCTCAAGATCTGGTACCAAAGGCAATTCTATTTTTGATACAAATGAATGATACCGCAAGTATATACACCTCGCTAGTTACGTCAGACTGTTCTATTTGAGCATGGTGCTTTTTTTTTTCAGAGAAAGCCACGGTGATGTGACCACCATTGAAAACTGGCGTATGGAAATTATAGGATAATACATCCTGGTGTATAGCAATACTAAAGCAACAATAAACGTGTTTAAATTATGTTTCTACATTATGTTGCAGTCAGACGCACTGATTGTACGCTTTGAAGCTATCGTCAGATGTAACGGGAACTGACAGTACACAAAACAAACGTGGTCATTCTGCGGATACCTGGTCGTCTGCAACGAAAGTAAATTATACTAATATCATGGCGTACAAAATAACTGTCTGACCGACTCTGGAGTACGT